>NC_057798.1:591850390-592171218 GCF_018294505.1 Triticum aestivum | reverse complement strand
TGTACCGGGTGCCACTTGGTAGACTACTAACACTACCTACAAATACCAGAAACTAGTTGCAACACCTGGACAGAGATCGAGTTGATTAATAAGTCGAGAGAGCTTGGAGCGCCCGGAGCCCAATGTGTGGTAGTAACTGTTCATGGATCACAAACATAGAACTCAGTTCCCGAGGACGGTTGCAATGAGACAACCCACCATGTACTCCTACATGGCCTCTCACCGCTACCTTTACCAAATCGTGTTCACACACTTAGTTCACACACAGTAGGACATGTTTACACACCTCCAATTCATCCCCGATGAATTAGACCTGACTCAACTCTAAGCAGTAGCAGGCATGACAAACAAACATGAATGAGTAGGCACATCAGGGCTCAAACAACTCCTACTCATGCTAGTGGGTTTCATCTATTTACTGTGGCAATGATAGGTCATGCAGAGGATAAGGGGTTCAACTACCGCAGCAGGTAACAGTTGAATCGTTGTTGTCCTAATGCAGTAAAAGAGAGCAGGAGCGAGAGAGTGGGATTGTATCGGAATGAACAAGGGGGTTTTTCTTGCCTTGCACTTCTGAAGATAGTATAGTTCTTCATCGGTGTCATCGAACTCATCGTTGGAACCACGTCTATCGAGAGGGAACAATTACCGGCAACAGAGAGGAAACACAATCAATGCAACGCACATTATGATGCATGATCATGACATGGCAACATGCTGGTGTTTTGAGCTAATGCAGCTAGCAACAAAGTTAAATGAAGTTGGTTTGAACCCTAAGTTCAAATCCAAACTCCATATGTGATTTCTTAAATGCCATTTAATTGAATTGTCCTAAATAGTAGTCATAAGTTGATCTAACATGCATGAAACAGTATAGATGGATAGATTGGATTTTTCTGATCATTTTTCATATATAAATTATTTCATTTAGAGTTACGGTTGAATTTATATGAATTTTAGAAGTTTATACCATTTTCTAGAATTTCCTGAATTATTTTTATTCCAGAAAATGATTAATTGCATCAGCAGCGTGTCGGAGTGACGTCAGTAGAGTCAACAGGGCTGGTCGAGGTCAAACCTGACACGTGGGGTCCACACGTCAGTGTCTCAGGCTGGTTTGAGTCGCTGACATGTGGGCCCAGTCAACGGCAATGTCAGCTTGGTCAAAGCTGATGCGTGGGCCCACAAAGGTTAACTAAAACTAAACAGAAATTAAGCTATGTTTAGTTAGACAGTGGGGCCCAGCTGTCAGTGTCTGTTAGGGGCTAGCTGGAGGTGATTAGTGCCTAATTAAGCGGCCACGTGGCATGCCGGAGTTTGGCCGGCGGCGACCTCAAGCCGCGTCGGCGGCCGTCGGAGTTGCGCCAGAGGCGACGGATCGATGCACCCAGGGCACCAGGATGTAGCACGTGCCCTCGCGCATCTAGGGGGACCGGTGGGAGGGCGTGGGCTGGCCGGAGTTCGCCAGGAGCAACCCCATGGCGGCGGCCGGAGTTCAGCCGAGCTCGGAGACGAGGCTAGGGTGCACGGAGAGAGGCTTGGGCAGTGGCGTTGGGTTTCTTAGGAGGTCCTGAGCATGTTCCGGAGCTTGGACGCAAGCGGTGGCGGCTGTGGCCACAACGGCATCGAGGCCAGCGGTGAGGAGCTCACGGCTCCGGCGGTTGGCGCGGTTAGAGGAAGAAAAATACGGCGGGGCTAGGGGAGATGAGTCAGGAGCTCACAGGGAGGCGGCGCAATAGGTCAGTGGGCTCGGGGACGTCCTTGACGGCGCGAATCGACAGCGAGGGGCTCGGGTGCCCGAGGTTGAAAATGACCGCGATGGCGATGAAGCAGGGCCTCCGGCGCCGTGTAGCTCGATGGAGAGGAAGAGGAAGATGCAGCGGAGCTTCTGGGCAGCTAGAGGGGGCGAGGGAGAGGTGATGGCCGCGGTGGTGCTCGTCGGTGGCGGCGGGCGCATTCGGTGAGATGGGGAACGGCGAGGGAGAGAGCAGGGGGGAGGAATGAGAGGCCGGATCGATCGAGACGGCACCGAGGAGGAAGACCCGCGGCGTTGCGCTATCCCGGGGACGCAGGCAGGCAGGCAGGTGACATGGCAGCATGGCCGTGCGCGCGCGTCGGGCACGCGCTCGGCGTCCGACTGGTGCGGTGGAGATGACGACTGGCAGTTGGGCCAGTGGGCCGCACTGCTGGGTTGGGTAAGTGGCCAGGTATCCTCTCTCTCTCTCTCTCTCTCTCTCTCTCTCTTTCTAATTCTTTCTATTTTCTATTTTTCTATAAGTTTGTGGCTTTATTAAAAATAGTTAGACACCTTCAAAAATCCTGAAAATAATCATAGGCTCTGTTTAGATTAATTCCAACAGCCCACACTTATTTCCAGAATTATTTGAGCATTTAAAATAATTACTAGCATGTAAATGCCCAAATGCAAAGTGCATATGATTTAATTCAGTGACCAAATATGTCATGGAAAAATGTGCAACACCTCTGGTTATGGTTCTAGCATTTTCTAGAAATGATGAACATTTTATAAAGCCATTTGGATTCACTAAAAATATTTTTAGGTTGAACCTATTTGAATTCCATTTGGTGCTAGGGTTTGATCATCCCCATTTCAAATTTCCATGAAAGTCAAACATGATGCAAGCAAGATGCAAACACTAGGCAGCACCAGAAGCTAGGGATGTGACAACTCGCCCCCACTAAACAAGAATCTCGTCCCGAGATTCAAGCATAGGGTAGGATGAAGGGGGAACGCAAACTAACATAATATTCATGATCCAGGTGGCACTTCATCAGAACATTGAATCGATCACCATCTTGTCTCGTCATCTTGCTCTGAGAACTCCAACTAACATGACAAGAAGAGGAAAGGAAAACTCTAGAAGAATCGATCTTCTCGAAGACCGAACAACTCAGGATCAATTCATGGGATGAGACATTGACACATCTCTCAAGCTGAGACACGAAGCATACATCTGAAGAAATGGAGTGAGACAGATGACGAGGGCTCGCTAGGTAGACAACAATTCCAGACTTAAGAATGTGGTGATCGGTTGTCAACGTAGCGAGGACTTGAATTGCCATGATACCATAACGGGTCACCTTAGGGAAGGTGACTCGTAGGAATATCCCTCAATTGGCAAAAAGAATTACCTTTGATTCAGAGATCATCGAAACTCTTTATACCAGCCTAAGGCAATTCTTGAGCGATCATTTTCAGGGGTTTGGTAGAATGGCATACCCGGATTAGGATGGATGATGTGGATTACCTTGTTGAAAACAACACAAGGGATGATTTTAGTAACTGGGGAGAAGCTCAACAGTAGAGAGTGAGTCCACTGTTTGAAAAGTTATAGCATAACCGAGGAAACTTAGAGCAATCCTAGTTAGTGCCGATGATAACACCTAGCGCTTGAGTGAGCTCTCAAGAACTTGAGCATCTCCATATTCATCAAGGTTTTACCAATATCCTTGTCAAGGATCCTGGCAACACATCATACTACCATGATGAATAGTGATGGACGATGCAGATGCAAAGAAAGGCAACACTTTCTCAGATTTGTCCTTAGCAATGCCAAGGAACAAAATCTGGATGATCGACCGAGAGACATTTAGCACTCCGCTTCTAATGTTCTCCTTGATGCTCTACATACCACAATCATACTTAAGCATTAATGTGTCCATCAAGTATAGGTCGGACTTCGGGAGCACAAACATCCATAAGGAATAATTGTTGGAGTAAACCCTACGAAATCCTTATGGGGAGGTGGCCAACTTTCTCAATCAAGATACTATAATAGTAGGTCTTCCGGTTAGGTGTGTTGGACACGATGTAACGCCCCAAGACCGACGCTTCAGAAGACTTCCATATTTTTGTGATCACCGTGTGTTTCTTTTGTGTTTGCTCTTTTATTTTTTTCATTGCATCATGTCATCATGCCAGCATGTCATTTAATTTTTAATACCTCATCTAAATAAATTGTATGGATCTTTGATCCATTTAAATCGAGGGAAGGGTGACTTCTCTTTATAACATATTAAAGCCTCTCAATATTATTAGGGAGCTATAATAAAATTATTCCATTTATTTGGAATTAACCATAACCCACTTCCAAAATATCCCATGCCATTGTTATCTCAATTCTTGGTCTCCAACCTGGCCCATAATTTCTTTCATCATTTTCCGGAGCTCCATAAAAAATCCGAACATTTTTCGACCTTCCTTTTATCAAGTCCTAGTTCAAACCCATTTGAATTAAATTCAAATGAGTTTGAAGTTAAATTTTTCAATCATGGCCTTTCTATTTTTCTTGGAACGAGCATATATTTGCGAGTCCGGGAAAATTATCCCCATGCGCAAATATTTCCCTAACCCTCTCTTTCTTTTCCTCTCTCTATTTCTTTTCTGCTAGAAAATTAGAGAGAGGGAGAGGAGAGTCCAGCAACCCAGTAGGCCATCTAAGCCGGCCCAAGGCCCAGCCGCACCCCCGTTAAGGCGTTAACCCTAGCCTGACCACACTCTCTCCCTGATCCCCATCTCTCCCTCCTGCGCCGCCACACACTAACGCACACATCGCCAGGGAGCACTGCAATGCTCGATCCCCTCTCCCTTTCCTCGCACCCTTCTCCTCCTCGCCACCTCCCTCCGTTGCGCGCGAGGCCGTTCAGCCCCGCGCCCGGCCTCTGCAACTCCATCGGGGCGGCCAACTCCGGCGGTCCTCGTCGCCTGCGCCTGCGTCCCCCTCGTCGCCTGCGCCTGCGTCCCCCTCGTCGCCTGCGCCTGCGTCCTCCTCGTCGCCTCCGCACCTCCAGCCACGCCACCGCCCGCTTCTCTACCGCCGCGCCATCTTCTTCAGGCACTCAAGCATGAGCTCATCCGCGCTCCGCCTCCTCTTCTTTGTGTTCGCGCGCCCGCAGCACTCGGCCTCCTTCCACGCGCCATGTCTGCCCCAAGCTCCTTAGGAAGCCGCGCCGCCCGCCTCTGACCACGATTCCGATGGGATCCAGGCAGCCCCGCGCCGGAGCCGTCATTCCCACGCCTCTGCCTCCTCTGTGCTTGCCCCACTGCTGCCGTGTTGCTCCTCACCCGCACGCCCCTTGCCGCCTCCTCCGCTAGTGGTGACCACCAGGAGCTCCGCCGCGCCTCGAGCTCCATCCTGCGAGCAACAGCTCCAGTTTGAACCTTGCGCTTGTCGGTCCTGCCTTCCCATGGCCCTGAACCCCCACTGCTATTGAGGGCACCATGTCCGCAAACCTTGCTGCCGGCGCATGCTGCCAGTTCGTTCACGTCACACTTCTGAGGGAACCCGGAATCCGGGAGCACCCCAGCATTCTTGCATGACTCGCTCACGTCACACTTCCTTTTGCACCGGTACCTCCATGAGTTATCGGGACCGGAATGTTGCCGTGGCACCATTTTCGTTATCGTTGCTGTGGCACCCCTTTTGTTCCGCCATGGTGACCAAATGCTCCCTATCATATTAGATGTCAACATTTTCATAAAAATTGCATAAACCTTGATTATGTCATCCGCATCATGTTAACAACATTTAAATGGTTAAAACTGTGTTTGCATTAAATTGCTAATGACATATGGGGACTTTCCGGAATTGTTGTTTGTTGTTTCCGGCCTCATTAAAAATTGCCTAGCTAGGTAGTTTTATTATGCTTCACCCCTTTTGCCGTGTTTAATAACATTTAATATTGTTGGGTACATAACCGAGAGAGAAACTAAATAATTGATGTGCTGTTCCGTCAATATGCAACTCGTTGCATATTGAGCTCCACTTAACTTGTAGTATTGTTTGTTGCACTTTGCCATGCCATGCCTCTTTAAACCGGACATTCATCATACTTGATTGTGCATCGTGCTATGATTATGCTTGTGTGTTTACCATGTTGTTTGCTTCTTTCCGGTTTGCTTCTCTCGTTAGCTTCGGTTTCGTTCTGGAGTTGTGAGGATTCGTTCGACTACGTTCGTTTGTCTTCTTCATGGACTCGTTCTTCTTCCTTGCGGGATTTCAGGCAAGATGACCTTTACCCTCGATATCACTTCTATCTTTGCTTGCTAGTTGCTTCGTTCTATCGTTATGCTGCGCTACCTATCAATTGTTCTTCAAGCCTCTCAAATTGCCATGAACCTCTAACCTTTGACACCCGTCCTAGCAAACCGTTGTTTGGCTATGTTACCGCTTTTGCTCAGCCCATCTTATAGCGTTGTTAGTTGCAGGTGAAGTTGAAGATTGCTCCATGATGGACAGGATTATGTTGGGATATCAAAATATCTCTTATTTAATTAATGCATCTATATACTTGGTAAAGGGTGGAAGACTCGGCCTTATGCCTGGTGTTCTGTTCCACTCTTGCCGCCCTAGTTTCCGTCATACCGGTGTTATGTTCCCGAATTTTGCGTTCCTTACGCGGTTGGGTGATTTATGGGACCCCCCTTGACAGTTCGATTTGAATAAAACTCCTCCAGCAAGGCCCAACCTTGGTTTTACCATTTGCCTACCTAAGCCTTTTTCCCTTGGGTTCTGCAGACTCAAGGGTCATCTTTATTTTAACCCCCCCCCCCCAGGCCAGTGCTCCTTCGAGTGTTGGTCCGAACTGAGTAGACTGCAGGGCCACCTCGGGGAAACTTGAGGTCTGGATTTACTCGTAGGATGTCTCATCCATTGTGCCCTGAGAACGAGATATGTGCAGCTCCTATCGGGATTTGTTGGCACATCGGGCGGCTTTGCTGGTCTTGTTTTACCATTGTCGAAATGTCTTGCGAACCGGGATTCCTAGGCTGATCGGGTCTTCCCTGGAGAAGGTATATCCTTCGTTGACCGTGAGAGCTTGTGATGGGCTAAGTTGGGACACCCCTGCAGGGTATATTAACTTTCGAAAGTCGTGCCCACGGTTATGTGGCAGATGGGAATTTGTTAATGTCCGGTTGTAGATAACTTGACACCAGATCCGAATTAAAACGCATCAACCGCGTGTGTAGCCGTGATGGTCTCTTTTCGGCGGAGTCCGGGAAGTGAACACGGTTTTGGGTTATGTTTGACGTAAGTAGGAGTTCAGGATCACTTCTTGATCATTGCTAGTTCACGACCGTTCCATTTGCTCTCTTCTCGCTCTTAATTGCGTATGTTAGCCACCATATTTGCTTAGTGCTTGGTGCAACTCCACCTCATTACCACTTCCTACCCATAAGCTTAAATAGTCTTGATCTCGCGGGTTTTGAGATTGCTGAGTCCTCATGAGTCACCAGATACTATCACAACAGTTGCAGGTGCCGATGATACCAGTGCAGGAGATGCAACCGAGCTCAGATGGGAGCTTAACGAAGATCTGGATCATTGCTATGTTTCGTTTCTTGTTGATCGGTAGTGGAGCCCAGTTGGGACGATCGGGGATCTAGCAGTTGGGTTATCTTCTTTTCTTTTGACTTCGTCCGTAGTCAGACTATGTGTGTACTCTGAATGATGTATGAATTATATGTTCATTGTGTGAAGTGGCGATTGTAAGCCAACTCTTTATCCCATTCTTGTTCATTACATGGGATTGTGTGAAGATGACCCTTCTTGCGACAAAACCACCATGCGGTTATGCCTCTAAGTCGTGCTTCGACACGTGGGAGATATAGCCGCATCGTGGGTGTTACAAGTTGGTAATCAGAGCCATCCCCGACTTAGGAGCCCCCTGCTTGATTGTTTGCTGGCGTTGTTGAGTCTAGAAAAAAAATGTTTTGAGTCTTAGGATTATATATATCGGAGAGTAGGATTCTTTTTACTCCTCAGTCCCTTCGTCGCTCTGGTGAGGTCTCCTGACGTAGATGTTCTGACTTTCCTCTCCTCAAATTTCACTAAATTTTTTTAGGATCACGCGAGTATCTTGGAATCGTTCCGATGGTTTTGTGACGAGAACATTGTTCTTGGTGCCTCCTGTCTATTATGTGGCATTGACCCGGGGAGTTGAGCTCCGAGGTGTTGTCGTCATAATTTTATCGTTGCAGATCTGGAATACCTGAGTTTTGCCGACATCGAAAATCTCTTTTATGCAGTTGTAGGTGAGATAACCTCGACGTCACCCAGTACTGGGGAGTTTGGGAGTATTTCCATAACTCATATAACGGATGCTTTTCGAAGGTTGAGGTACACGATTTCCGAAGGTTTCTTGGTTATGTGTTGACGGATGGATACAACTGGATGTAGGGATTGTTAGTTTGGGTGAGATATATTGCTTCCCCTGTATCCCCAACACCAGATTGCATAACCAAAAACTTTCGGAAGTTTTATAGGTGGGAATTCAAGTAGCTCCTAGAATATCTTCTCGACAGATGCATGATATGAGATTGGGGTTCAACGTCTAGTGGTCCGCCTTTCCACGGACGTTTTTACAGTGGTCTCGTTGTGTCTTAAAGAACCCTTGGCTATGCTGGTTCGGGGACACTTCGTATGTCATGTGCACTGCCTTGTACATGATGGTGCTATACGATCGAGTCCGTGTGGGCCCCACCACGAAAACTTCGGACGAAATCTCTATCATATGTTTGTTCCGGCTTATTCTGCAAGCCAAATCCTTTGTTTTGTTTTATTTGTGGTATTCGAGTTGCTTCGAAGTCAAATGTTGAATCCATACCTTTCCTAAATGGTGTTCTCATATTGCTATGTGAATACTAATCCTTCTTGATCATCGAGGTTGTCTTGTTAATTCTTTTCCAACCGGCGTGCTTCTCTTCAAGTGGATCCGATCATCTCAACATCCGCAAGATCAATTCTAAGTTTTCTCAATGGTATCCATTCCATCTGCCCCAAGTTGCCTTTGTTTTCCCGCCCTCCCACCCTTAACTTCAAGGACTCAGATTTCTTAATCGGGTATCCATTTTATTGATGGGAAGTCTCTCCATTCTTTTCCGTCAATGTTCTTATCCGGTGATTCTCAAGAAGATACTAACGGAGCTTCAAGTTTATTATTCTTCATTCTCTTTTCTTCTCTTATGGATTCAATTCGAGCTTTGTCCATCATATCCTTTCCTCGTTTCAAATGCTATCCCATGCTGGGGCATCTCATAATTGTTCACCTCTCTCTATTCTTATCCGGAGTGCTCAAGATATCTTGGAAGATTCGTGTTTCCATTCTCAATCAGTTCAAGCTATTTGGAGATTATTATCTCATTCAAGTCATTTAATTCAACCGGCGCAATCCCCCCTTTCAATCAATCGTTCAACGGTGTTTTCCTTTTGAGTGGGCCCCAACCCACAGGTCTTTTTCCAGGATCTTACCTGACTCTTCTAATTTTCCTGGAGCTATTCCCAAATTCATTTCAAAGTTTGACGTAAGAATGAATTATCATCAGTCAAATGTCTTTCTCCAAGATCTTTCAAATTCTTTCATCATTGGTTCAACCTTTCTAATTTTCATTCCGGAGTGTCTCAACAATTCATGGTGGTTCTCATCATCATTCTCAACATTTGAAGACCGAAGAAGGATTTCTCCTAAATCTTGGTCCGTTCTCTTGAAGATTCATAGTTCAAGCTTGCCGCTATCCTCTCATAATTGTTTTTCGATTGTGAGAGTTCTTTTCACCCATTCGGAGCAACTCAGGAGTCTTTTCAGTTTCATTCTCCGGAGCCAATCGTCTCAGAATTATTCATTCTCAACTTTCAGCTCTCGTTCTCAAATTCTTCCGGTGAATCGTTCAAATACCCTCTAATCAATTCATGATCTTTTCGTTCTCATGTATCTAAATCACTTCAAGTATCTTCATTCTTTCCAGTGAATTGTGCCTTTGCTACGTTCGTTTTCTATTCTTTCGGTGGTTCGTTCAACATTTCATTTCCTTCGTTATCATATCAAATATTTGTTGTTTCCAAATCCCACCGGTGGTTCCATCAATACCTTCTCAAGCTTGCGCTATATCTCTCTTAATCCTTTCTACGGGAATAAGTAGTATGCCAAATCCATTGCTTGTCATCAATTTAATTTGATGAAGGATAAGCATACAATAAATCTTATTCTTATTTCCTCGAGGTGATTCAATTATTTTCTTCCGGAGATTGTTCATGATGAAGTAATTCTCGGTTCTAGTGTTCATCTTTTCTTTCCGGAGTTCCAAGTTCTCTCGGTTATATCATCGCGAAGCTCCATCTAAATCATTGCAAGGCTTCACCTTGTGTTTTCAACTTCTCTTTCTTTTTAGCATCCTTTTATTACCGGAGTTCTTCATGGAGGCTCTACATGGTGGTTCATCAAGGATTTAATTCCTTCTCGAAGTGTTCATCGAGATTCTTTCCAGAGGAGTTCAAGCATTCTTCATCTTACATTCCGAAGTGCAATTCGTTCTACCTTATCTTTTGAGGTGGTGTTATATCATTCTTGACAATTTCCTTCATGTTTCTCGATTCACATGTTGTCAAGAACGAGGTAGTTTAAATCCATCAATCTCTTCGTTGGAGTTTTCTTGGGTTATATTTCACCTAAAGCCTTCCCTAAGGAATGTTGCTATTGTGGTGCTTATCAATGATCCATGTTTTCTCCTATCCTCTCGGCGAAAGCAGTTTTCATCTCTTCGTTGATCTCAAGCAAGCAATTGTTTCAGTTAGTGGCCGGTTGTCACCTCATAATTTTGAGAAGTTTTCCACAAGCCCACTACAAGCTTATTCGTTTCGTTGTTGGTTTTCCAACAACTCTGCTCTAACCTTCTTGGAAGGGTGCTTTCCAAGCTCATTTGTGGCAGAAGTGGCATTTTCTTCTTCATTTTGTTATTCCAATGATCTATCTTCTATTCTTTCTTCTGAGGGCATTGTGATGTTGCTCTCTTCACTCATCTTCTCGTATTGAGGATCGTGTTCTTTTCATGCTTATCCATTTAACCGGAGTGTTGTGTTCTCATTCAAGTTCTTTCATCTTATCAAGTTTTGCCTCTCTTTTCAACCTGAGTGTTGTTTGAAATCTTTCTTACCCCTTGTGCCATTCTTTCAATAGTTCCGGAGGCAGTGTGTTTTTGATTTCATCAAGTATCATCCCATCTTCTCAAGTTCATGTTCAATTCCTTCCATTTACAGTCGGAGTGCTGCCAAAATTATATCATTCTTATTCATTCTTATCTTGTTTCAACTAGAGCGGGTTCAATCCCTTCTTGTCCATTGCACTCGTCATTCATAGCTTTGCAACCCCCAAGGTTCACATGGTGTTCCTTGCTTCTATTTTCTACCGCAGTGCTCTCAATTGTGTTCGACTCTGTTGTGTTCTTTCTTTCAACTTTTCAACCTCTCAAGGTTCTTTGGTTTCACTTATTTGTCGAAGAAGCAACTTAGTTTTACCTCTGCTCTTCCTCTTCCATTTTCTCTCCGGTGCCATCCTAGATCTCGGGACGAGATCCTCTTGTAGTGGTGGAGTGTTTTAACGCCCCGAGACTGACGCTTCAGAAGACTTCCATATTTTCGTGATCACCGTGTGTTTCTTTTGTGTTTGCTCTTTTATTTTTTAATTGCATCATGTCATGATGCCAGCATGTCATTTAATTTTTAATACCTCATCTAAATAAATTGTATGGATCTTCGATCCATTTAAATCGAGGGAAGGGTGACTTCTCTTTATAACATATTAAAGCCTCTCAATATTATTAGGGAGCTATAATAAAATTATTCCATTTATTTGGAATTAACCATAACCCACTTGCAAAATATCCCATGCCATTGTTATCTCAATTCTTGGTCTCCAACCTGGCCCATAATTTCTTTCATCATTTTCCGGAGCTCCATAAAAAATCGGAACATTTTTGGACCTTCCTTTTATCAAGTCCTAGTTCAAACCCATTTGAATTAAATTCAAATGAGTTTGAATTTAAATTTTTCAATCATGGCCTTTCTATTTTTCTTGGAACGAGCATATTTTTGCGAGTCCGGGAAAATTATCCCCATGCGCAAATATTTCCCTAACCCTCTCTTTCTTTTCCTCTCTCTATTTCTTTTCTGCTAGAAAATTAGAGAGAGGGAGAGGAGAGTCCAGCAACACAGTAGGCCATCTAAGCCGGCCCAAGGCCCAGCCGCACCCCCGTTAAGGCGTTAACCCTAGCCCGACCACACTCTCTCCCTGATCCCCATCTCTCCCTCCTGCGCCGCCACACGCTAACGCACACATCGCCAGGGAGCGCCGCAATGCTAGATCCCCTCTCCCTTTCCTCGCACCCTTCTCCTCGTCGCCTCCTCCCTCCGCTGCGCGTGAGGCCGTTCGGCCCCGCGCCCAGCCTCTGCAACTCCACCGGGGCGGCCAACTCCGGCGGCCCTCGTCGCCTGCGCCTGCGTCCCCCTCGTCGCCTGTGCCTGCGTCCTCCTCGTCGCCTCCGCACCTCCAGCCACGCCACCGCCCGCTTCTCCGCCGCCGCGCCATCTTCTTCAGGCACTCGAGCACGAGCTCGTCCGCGCTCCACCTCCTCTTCTTTGTGTTCGCGCGCCCACATCACTCGGCCTCCTTCCACGCGCCATGTCCGCCCCAAGCTCCTCAGGAAGCCGCGCCGCCCGCCTCTGACCACGATTCCGGCGAGATCCAGGCAGCCCCGCGCCAGAGCCGTCGTTCCCACGCCTCTGCCTCCTCTGTGCTTGCCCCACTGCTGCCGTGTTGCTCCTCACCCGCACGGCCCTTGCCGCCTCCTCCGCCGGTGGCGACCACCAGGAGCTCCGCCGCGCCTCGAGCTCCATCCTGCGAGCAGCAGCTCCAGTTTGAACCTTGCTCTTGTTGGTCCTGCCTTCCCATGGCCCTGAACCCCCACTGCTACTGAGGGCACCATGTCCGCAAACCCTGCTGCCGACGCATGCTGCCAGTTCGTTCTGTCCTTTTTGAACATTGTCAACCGAAGCCTTTTTGTGATGATCTGTCTTGGATCCCGTCAAGACCGCCTCGAGTTCGACTACGGCGTGCTGCCCCGACCAAGACCACAAGTACCTCGACGAACACCTTTGTTACCGCCTCGCAAGACTTTCCATGGATACGTCAAGTTCCTCTTCGATCCGTGTACCACTACCGTCGCCGTGAACGACTACTTGCCGTGAACGACTACTTCCACTACCGCGTGAGAACGACTACTTTCACTATGGCCCGTGTACCACTACCGCCGACCCTCGAAGATTCCGTGGACGTCAAGTTCCTCGTCGTGACCCCGAAAAACTATGAAACGTGTACAACTACTTACCTCGACGATTTTGAACCGCCCCGAAAGGCACGCTTCAAAGGTATAACAACGAGACGACCGCCCGTCTATGAATGTGTGTTGCATGAGATGCTCGTGTTTGCATCGTGCCCGATTGTCTTTGCACGTTCCTCGTTTGCCATGCCACCGTCCCGTGGGAACCCGGAATCCGGGAGCACCCCACCATTCTTGCATGACTCGCTCACGTCACACTTCCTTTTGCACCGGTAACTCCATGAGTTATCGGGACCGGAATGTTGCCGTGGCACCATTTTCATTATCGTTGTTGTGGCACCCCTTTTGTTTCGCCATGGTGACCAAATGCTCCCTATCATATTAGATGTCAACATTTTCATAAAAATTGCATAAACCTTGATTATGTCATCCGCATCATGTTAACAACATTTAAATGGTTAAAATTGTGTTTGCATTAAATTGCTAAATGACATATGGGGACTTTCCGGAATTGTTGTTTGTTGTTTCCGGCCTCATTAAAATTGCCTAGATAGGTAGTTTTATTATGCTTCACCCTTTTGCCATGTTTAATAACATTTAATATTGTTGGGTACATAACCGAGAGAGAAACTAAATAATTGATGTGCTGTTCCGTCAATATGCAACTCGTTGCATATTGAGCTCCACTTAACTTGTAGTATTGTTTGTTGCACTTTGCCATGCCATGTCTCTTTAAACCGGACATGCATCATACTTGATTGTGCATCATGCTATGATTATGCTTGTGTGTTTACCATGTTGTTTGCTTCTTTCCGGTTTGCTTCTCTCGTTAGCTTCGGTTTCTTTCTGGAGTTGTGAGGATTCGTTCGACTACGTCGTTTGTCTTCTTCATGGACTCGTTCTTCTTCCTTGCGGGATTTCAGGCAAGATGACCTTTACCCTCGATATCACTTCTATCTTTGCTTGCTAGTTGCTTCGTTCTATCGCTATGCTGCGCTACCTATCACTTGTTTACCATGCCTCCAAATTGCCATGTCAGCCTCTAACCTTTTCACCCTTCCTAGCAAACCGTTGTTTGGCTATGTTACCGCTTTTGCTCAGCCCCTCTTATAGCGTTGTTAGTTGCAGGTGAAGTTGAAGATTGCTCCATGATGGACATGATTATGTTGGGATATCACAATATCTCTTATTTCATTAATGCATCTATATACTTGGTAAAGGGTGGAAGACTCGGCCTTATGCCTGGTGTTTTGTTCCACTCTTGCCCCCCTAGTTTCCGTCATACCGGTGTTATGTTCCTGGATTTTGCGTTCCTTACGCGGTTGGGTGATTTATGGGACCCCCCCTTGACAGTTCGCTTTGAATAAAACTCCTCCAGCAAGGCCCAACCTTGGTTTTACCATTTGCCAACCTAAGCATTTTCCCTTGGGTTCTGCAGACTCAAGGGTCATCTTTAATTTAACCCCCCCCCCCGGGGCAGTGCTCCTTCGAGTGTTGGTCCGAACTGAGTAGACTGCGGGGCCACCTCGGGGAAACTTGAGCTCTGGTTTTACTCGTAGGATGTCTCATCCGGTGTGCCCTGAGAACGAGATATGTGCAGCTCCTATCAGGATTTGTCGGCACATCGGGCGGCTTTGCTGGTCTTGTTTTACCATTATCGAAATGTCTTGCGAACCGGGATTCCGAGGCTGATCGTGTCTTCCCGGGAGAAGGTATATCCTTCGTTGACCGTGAGAGCTTGTGATGGGCTAAGTTGGGACACCCCTGCAGGGTATATTAACTTTCAAAAGCCGTGCCCGCGGTTATGTGGCAGATGGGAATTTGTTAATGTCCGGTTGTAGATAACTTGACACCAGATCCGAATTAAAACGCATCGACCGCGTGTGTAGCCGTGATGGTCTCTTTTCGGCGGATTCCGGGAAGTGAACACGGTTTTGGGTTATGTTTGACGTAAGTAGGAGTTCAGGATCACTTCTTGATCATTGCTAGTTCACGACCGTTTCGTTTGCTCTTTTCTCGCTCTTAATTGCGTATGTTAGCCACCATATTTGCTTAGTGCTTGCTGCAACTCCACCTTATTACCACTTCCTACCCATAAGCTTAAATAGTCTTGATCTCGCGGGTTTTGAGATTGCTGAGTCCTCATGACTCACCAGATACTATCACAACAGTTGCAGGTGCCGATGATACCAGTGCAGGTGATGCAACCGAGCTCAGATGGGAGCTCAACGAAGATCTGGATCGTTGCTACGTTTCATTTCTTGTTGATCAGTAGTGGAGCCCAGTTGGGACGATCGGGGATCTAGCAGTTGGGTTATCTTCTTTTCTTTTGACTTCATCCGTAGTCGGACTATGTGTGTACTCTGAATGATGTATGAATTATATGTTCATTGTGTGAAGTGGCGATTGTAAGCCAACTCTTTATCCCATTCTTGTTCATTACATGGGATTGTGTGAAGATGACCCTTCTTGCGACAAAACCACCATGCGGTTATGCCTCTAAGTCGTGCTTCGACACGTGGGAGATATAGCCGCATCGTGGGTGTTACACACGACATCCAATTTACCGGGTTATAGGGAGACCACTATTATAGTTCTTGGGAACGTTCAACCATGATATCTGCCTGAGATTCAGATCTGGTTGGTGTTAGAATAATCCAGACTCATCAAGTCTAGGAAGAAAAATGAAAGTTTGCAACATAAATCGATGAGATGACGTTGCGAGATTCTCGGGGAATGAACTACGGTAGTAAGCTGCAAAACATGAGCTGGTTCTGCTACAACATGTGAACACGTTGTCCTAGACAAACATGATCACATGGTAGTCTTACAATAAAACACTACCGAGTTCAGGTTGGGAATCATCATCGAGGATATCGAAGTATTGTGCATGAACTAGTATTTGCACATCAACTCCTTTTCCTTGAACAAATCAGTCAGTGGCTAGGTGTGCTACAAAATTCATATGGAACGAAGATGATCAGTCTAACCGACCACAGAATTCTTCGCACGTGCATGACTGACTTGGGATGATTCTGGAGGAAGCAAAACTAACTTTCTCAAATTCAGGCGGCAACTTGCACCAACTGTACATGAATTAGAGGAAGTCACTTCTTTCATCCAAGCATATCCTTCACGAACGGAACACGAAGATAATGCTTACACAAGTTCCCAACACTAGCCTGATGTTCATCATGAATTATGGAGGAGATAAAATGCTGCTGATGGGATCAACTACAATTCATCTAGGTTACCATATAAGTGGAATACCACAATTATGTGAACAAGGTGATAGCATTGGTCAGAACCAAAGAATATAATGATGTATGCTCGAGGAAACATCCACGAGTAAGACAACATTACGAGTATTGTTGGTTCTGATTTGATTTGACGATAGCCCACACTCAAATAAAAGTTTTGATAAGACAATAGGTCCAACAACTGATCACAGGGACCAATCGATGAACATATCATCTTTCTTCAACATACATACAAGATATCCCTTAAAATGAACTAAGTCGGACAAGATTTTATCTTCCAACTCTCCAAGTTGTTGTCCAGCTTAACCAACTAGCTCAGGGGTATCCAGCAGAGATTCTTGGAGAAGGGGTGGTTACAAGAAACCAACTTGATCATGAGGTCAACATAGCGGTCAGGGAACAACCCGGTGATACCTCCGAGAAGACATTGGAAGAATCACGAACCACCGATATGTTACTAAGCTTGCGAACAACCTTGCTTTTCAGGGAAAGACGATATGATCACAAGAGCGAGGGATTGGCACAATCATTGATCGAGGAGTGCACCGGAAATAAGGACTAGGTAGAACGATCAGTCTTAGAATGATGATTCAAGAACCAACACGCTAAGAATGAAATTATTGTCCTTTAACTACCAAGCAACAAGGTTGCTAGGAGTATTGATTTCACACATCATAGTTCACTTGACGGCATTCCGGTTGTGACAACACGACACCGAGGAATGAAAATGATGGTGAGAAATATCACTACGTCGAGAATCCATAAGAGAAGGTGCAACCCTCATGACATTCCTGACATAAAGTGGGAAATACTTCAGGGTAGAACAGAATCAAAAGCCGGGTTGGCATTTTGATTTGCAGATTACAACGACTTGACTGAATCCTGATATGGATGATGTACTAGAGTTTGTTCCTCCTAGTCATACCGGAGTAGAATGGCTTGGAGGACCACTGAATAATAGGCATCAAAGAACACGAATGCACGCCATAAACTTGACTATCAACTGATAGACAAGGATCAAAATACAACTACAGAGGGACAACTCAAACGAACATATATCTTTGTGAGTTGTGGATGCATAGGTTAGTATGTCGAACAAGTTCAACATATTTCTTCCGGATAACCCATGCAGAAAGGTTGAACTGGCAGAGTCACAATATAGAATGGAGAACTTATTGAGAGCACACTTATTGTGACCTTTTGGTTCAAAGAACTTCTGCCATAAGCAGTTCATGGTATTTGGAAGAAAGAAATACCACGGACCTCGAGGACTATCGCAAAGGTTACTAATATCCTAAAGGAGCTAGCAAACACTATCAACATGAAGCAAGTAGGAAGAATCTCGGGTTCAACAACCCAGGAGTAGAATACCTACTACTAAGTGGCATCACGGGATGCTTTCGAGAATGATGGTCAGAATCATCACACTGGGAACACAGAGCATGGCTGGATTACTAGGTGATACTCTAGACACCTAGGATCATAATAATAGCTCCAACATAAATGTCGAGGCAATAGAATACCTCAACTCAACAATTAGTGTGATTAACCTGGCCTAAAAGAACATCAAAATCAGAGGGAAAGGATTTTGCAAATGCACCAGATTGTTTAGAAACCTGGGATGACTCGGACAACATAACAGCTGTAAATGCTCCAAAGGATTTAAGACATCCTACAAAATGGTGGCATAGCCACTCGAACATCATAATATCAAGGTTCTGAAATGAACTATGAATACCTGGAGATAGGAACTGAACTGAGGCTTGAATCCATCAATCCTATAAGTCTACGGATTAGTAACACGTGATCCTGATTGAAGAAGAGAAAGCCTAGTTTCTTAACCCCGCAGGAAAGATAAGATGACTCAGATCAGAAGGGCATGAGATATAAGGAGTAAAAAGAGCCTTACATTCCATCCCACGATCAATTCCCCTACATATAACTAAAGCATTTCTAGACTCAACTTCGACCAGTTTGGCTTGGTAATCCTACAGGTAGTCAAGCTCTGATACCAAAGCTATCAGGACCCCGATCCTAAGTCACACCGATCTAGCATGTAACACATCATATCACTTTGCAGCCTCACACACGGTATTCCCACGGGTGCCACCTTACCTGGCCCGGGACCGTTTGCGCCTTTTGGATCACGTATATGATAGTGCCGCTAGCATCCATATGACAAAGAACCCGGGCTGACATGACTAGTCGTGAACCCAAAGTGGCACTAACTTACAGGACAGGCATACATGACCCAACAACGAACATGTCAGTCATCAGCGAGTGAATCCAGGCTGTAGCACTGGGCTAGCAGGACTCCGGTGAACCGGGCTGTAGCGGGCTAATAGGACTCCAGAATTCATCGCGTGACATTTCCTCGAGGGGACAGAAACACGAACGAAGAAGGACACATGACGGCCAGCCTAAGTGTTCCGGAGTAGTAGCAAGCTACCATGGCTCAGTGGAAACACTAGGAGACATTTCCCGGTAAGAGAGGCTACTAAGGATAAACAACTAGATAGTCAGATCCCACACATACCAAGCATTTCAATAACATACACACAATATGCTCGATATGTGCAAATACAACATGGCATCACAACATGACTCTACATCTCAAGTATTTTATTCAATAGGCTCCGAGGAGTGAGATATTACAAGCATGAGTCTCATGACTCAACATTCAGAGCAAACAAGTCAAGCACAAACGGAAGCTTAACATGTCTGAGTACAGACATCTACAAAAGAAAAAGGCTGAGAAGCCTGACTGTCTATCAGATCCTGCCGAGGGCATAAGATCGTAGCTGAGGTAACAAGCTAAACGTCGAAGTCCACGTGGAACTACTAGCGAGACTGAAGTCTCTCTGCAAAAACATAAATTAAGCAACGTGAGTACAAATGTACCCAGCAAGACTTACATCAGAACTAACTACATATGCATCATTATCAACAAAGGGGGTGGTGGAGTTTAACTGCAGCAAGCCAGCTTTGACTCTGTGGCTATCCTGAACTACGACTGCAAGTAACTCTTTTGAGGTGGCGCACACGAGTCCACATATTCACCATATCAATACACCACTATGGATCCGCTCCCGTCTCCCTACGAGAACGCCATCCATAGCACTCACACTTATCTTGCGTATTTTAGAGTATCCACTTTCACTTGTCTATGAACTGTACAGGCAACCCAGAAGTCCTTTACCGTGAACACAGCTATTCGAATAGATGATGTTAACCCTACAGGGGTGTACTTCTTCACACACGCTCTCGCCACTTACCGCCATGTACACGTCATGTATCTCGGTAACCTTCAAGCGGAAGCCTGGCGAGGGAGTCGGACACGACCTGACTAACCACACAAGTCTCTCGTCCAGGTTTATCGCCTATTCGGGTTCCATCCGCAAGGAGATCCGGCAGGGGTGTCGCTCACAGCCCCAAACGATATGAGCAGGGTTCCCAAGCCCACCATCCGGGTGCCACTTGGTACACCGTGCCACTGTGCCTAGTTTGTCCCAAGCCCACCTGTACCGGGTGCCACTTGGTAGACTACTAACACTACCTACAAACACCAGAAACTAGTTGCAACTCCTGGACAGAGATCGAGTTGATTAATAAGTTGAGAGAGATTGGAGCGCCCGGAGCCCAATGTGTGGTAGTAACTGTTCATGGATCACAAACACAGAACTCAGTTCCTGAGGACGGCTGCAATGAGACAACCCACCATGTACTCCTACATGTCCTCTCACCGCTACCTTTACCAAATCGTGTTCACACACTTAGTTCACACACAGTAGGACATGTTTACACACCTCCAATTCATCCCCGATGAATTAGACCTGACTTAACTCTAAGCAGTAGCGGGCATGACAAACAAACATGAATGAGTAGGCACATTAGGGCTCAAACAACTCCTACTCATGCTAGTGGGTTTCATCTATTTACTGTGGCAATGACAGGTCATGCAGAGGATAAGTGGTTCAACTACCACAGCAGGTAACAGTTGAATCGTTGTTGTCCTAATGCAGTAAAAGAGAGCAGGAGCGAGAGAGTGGGATTGTATCGGAATGAACAATGGGGTTTTGCTTGCCTAGCACTTCTGAAGATAGTATAGTTCTTCGTCGGTGTCATCAAACTCATCGTCGGAACCACGTCTATCGAGAGGGAACAATTACTGGCAACAGAGAGGAAACACAATCAATGCAATGCACATTATGATGCATGATCATGACATGGCAACATGCTGGTGTTTTGAGCTAATCCAGCTATCAACAAAGTTAAATGAAGTTGGTTTGAACCCTAAGTTCAAATCCAAACTCCATATGTGATTTCTTAAATGCCATTTAATTGAATTGTCCTAAACAGTAGTCATAAGTTGTTCTAACATGCATGAAAACAGTACAGATGGATAGATTGGATTTTTCTGATCATTTTTCATATATAAATTATTTCATTTAGAGTTACGGTTGAATTTATATGAATTTTAGAAGTTTATACCATTTTCTAGAATTTCCTGAATTATTTTTATTCCAGAAAATGATTAATTGCGTCAGCAGCGCGTCGGAGTGACGTCAGCAGAGTCAATAGGGCTGGTCCAGGTCAAACCTGACCTGTGGGGTCCACACGTCAGTGTCTCAGGCTGGTTTGTGTCGCTGACATGTGGGCCCAGTCAACGGCCATGTCAGCTTGGTCAAAGCTGGCGCGTGGGCCCATAGAGGTTAACTAAAACTAAACAGAAATTAAGCTATGTTTAGTTAGACAGTGGGCCCAGCTGTCCGTGTCTGTTAGGGGCTAGCTGGAGGTGATTAGTGCCTAATTAAGCAGCGACGTGGCACACTGGAGTTTGGCCGGCGGCGACCTCAAGTCGCGGCGGCGTCCGTCGGAGTTGCGCCAGAGGCGACGGATCGATGCGCCCAGGGTACCAGGAGGTAGCCCATGCCCACGCGCATCTAGGGGGACCAGTGGGAGGGCGTGGGGTGGCCGGAGTTTGCCGGGAGCGACCCCATGGCGGCGGCCAGAGTTCGGCCGAGCTCGGAGACGAGGCTAGGGTGCATGGAGAGAGGCTTGGGTGGTGGCGTTGGGTTTCTTGGGAGGTCCTGAGCATGTTCCGGTGCTTGGACGCAAGCGGCGGCGGCTGTGGCCATGACGGTATCGAGGCCAGCGGCGAGGAGCTCACGGCTCCGGCGGTTGGCGGGGTTAGAGGAAGAAAAATACGGCGGGGCTAGGGGGAGATGAGTCAGGAGCTCACAGGGAGGCGGCGCAGTAGGTCAGTGGGCTCGGGGACGTCCTTGACGGCGCGAATCGACGGCGAGGGGCTCGGGTGCCCGAGGTTGAAGATGACCGCGATGGCGATGAAGCAGGGCCTCCGGCCCCGTGTAGCTCGATGGAGAGGAAGAGGAAGATGCGGCGGAGCTTCTGGGCTGCTCGAGGGGGCGAGGGAGAGGCGATGGCCGCGGTGGTGCTCGTCGGTGGCGGCGGGTGCATTCGGTGAGATGGGGAACGGCGAGGGAGAGAGTAGAGGGGAGGAATGAGAGGCCGGATCGATCGGGACGGCACCAAGGAGGAAGACCCGCGGTGTTGCGCTATCCCGGGGACGCAGGCAGGTAGGCGGGTGGCGTGGCAGCACGGCCGTGCGCGCGCGTCGGGCACGCACTCGGTGTTCGACTGGCGCGGTGGAGATGACGACTGGCAGTTGGGCGAGTGGGCCGCACTGCTGGGCTAGGTAAGTGGCGAGGTATCCTCTCTCTCTCTCTCTTTCTAATTCTTTCTGTTTTCTATTTTTCTATAAGTTTGTGGCTTTATTAAAAATAGTTAGACACCTTCAAAAATCCTGAAAATAATCATAGGCTCTGTTTAGATTAATTCCAACAGCCCACACTTATTTCCAGAATTATTTGAGCATTTAAAATAATTACTAGCATGTAAATGCCCAAATGCAAAGTGCATATGATTTAATTCAGTGACCAAATATGTCATGGAAAAATGTGCAACACCTCTGGTTATGGTTCTAGCATTTTCCAGAAATGATGAACATTTTTGAAAGCCATTTGGATTCACTAAAAATATTTTTAGGTTGAACCTATTTGAACTCCATTTGGTGCTAGGATTTGAACATCCCTATTTCAAATTTCCATGAAAGTCAAACATGATGCAAGCAAGATGCAAACACTAGGCAGCACCAGAAGCTAGGGATGTGACAGGAACGCCTTGCCAACGAGGGTCCGCGACGATGAATGATGCCCACAGTCTCCACCATGTATATCCGCCAGCAGTTCCTTCCCTTGCTCCCTGGAGATGCAGCGCAGGGACACATCATTCAGTCGCCTTCGGTAGAGCTCTCCATCTCTGATGCAGTATGTTGTGGCCTACCGTGCCACGCGCTCCGCTTCCTCCTCCTTCTCTGGCAAGATCCCTTGCGTCAGATAGCTCCGGAGCTCCGTGATCCAGCACCCCTCCTGAGGCTCCATTGTCCAGAGCAGACGCGCCCCTGAGGCCGGGCCACAGACCGGGGCTCCCGAGGCTGGCGGCTGGGGGAGCTCCTCCCGAGGCTGCACCACGCTTGAAAGTGATGGCGTGGCCGAGGGCTTGAAGAGCCGCTCTTCGAAGACGCCAGGCTCCTGAGGTAGTCGCCTGGATGCTCGCTTCGCGATGTCGTCAGCCTCCTGATTGGTGCCACGGGGCACGTGTTGTAACTCCAGTCCCCAGAACTGCTTCTCCATCCTGCGGACCTCCGCAAGGTAGGCTTCCATGTGCTCATCCCTCGGTTTGTATACTTTGTTGGAGAAGTTGACGAGGAGTTGTGAATCACCCTTGATGGTTAGACGCTTTACTCCGAGGGCGGCCGCGGCCTTCAGGCCTGCTATCAGGCCTTCATATTTTGCTATGTTGTTGGAGACCTTTTCTCCGTGCTGGAAGCAGAGCTGCACGGCATAGTAGAGCTTGTCTTGGGTAGGAGATATAAGCACCACACCAGCCCCCGCGTCGTGCCTGTAGAACGCCCCGTCGAAGTACATGACCCAACCGTCCGGCGCCTCGCTTCCCGAGGAGAGGGATCGATCCTCATCAGCCTTGAGGCCCGACACCTCCGTCCATTCTGCCATGAAATTTGCCAAGACAGCCCCCTTGATGACTCTGGTTGTGCTGAATTCGAGCTGAAATGCTTGCAGTTCAATGTTCCACTCAGCGACTCTTCCAGCTGAGTTAGGGCTCCTGAGCACCCTTTCCAAAGGGTACACTGAGACAACCTTGATGGGGTGGCCCTGAAAATAATGCTGCAGCTTGCGTGAGGCCACCAATAGCACGAGGAGAAGTTTCTGAGGCATGGAGTACCACGCCCTTGCGTCCCACAACACTGTGCTGACAAAGTACACAAGATGTTCAACAAGGTTGGGAGCGCTGGTATCGATGGCGCCCTCCGGAGACCGTGGCGCCTCATGAGACAGGGGAGCCCCCAGCGGCTGGTCGCTAGGGGGTGGGGTTTCCGCCGTCTCGAGTGTGTTCCCCAGCGGCGGCTGATCCTTCTCGGCTGTGGCGGTGGTCTCTGTGGGTCTTCCTTGTTCATGCTTCGCCCCGACCCGGGAAGATGCCGTGGCTTTGTTCTGACGCTCCTCCCTAACCGCCACCAGGGCTGCGCTGGCGGAGTAGGGAGTGGCTGCAAGGTAGAGCACCAGGGGTTCCTGAGGGCGCGGGGCCACCATTACCGGAGGGCTGGTTAGGTACCTCTTGAGGTCTTGGAACACCTTGTCTGCCTCTTCAGTCCATTCAAAGGGTCCCTTTTTCTTCATCAGCTGGAAGAAAGGCAACGCTCGCTCCCCCAACTTGGAGATGAAGCGTCCCAGTGCTGTCACGTGCCCAGTGAGCTTCTGCATTTCTCTGAGGGTCTTTGGCGGCCTCATGTCCTCGACCGCCTTGACCTTCTCTGGGTTAGCCTCGATGCCTCGGTGGGACACGAGGATGCCCAAGAGCTTGCCTGAGGGGACCCCAAACACACACTTCTCTGGGTTGAGCCGCAGACTCACGGCGTTGAGGCTCGCGAAGGTTTCCTCCAGGTCTTGTATCAGTGTCTTGGCCTCGTGAGACTTCACCACAATATCATCGACGTAAGCCTCAACGTTCTTCCCGAGCTGCGGGCCCAAGGCGATGTGTATCAGCCGCTGGAAGGTCGCCCCTGCATTGCGCAATCCGAACGGCATGCATGTGTAGCAGTACACCCCACACGGGGTCAGAAAGGCCATTTTTTCCACATCTTCTACCGCCATCTTGATCTGGTGGTACCCAGAGAAGGCATCCAAGAAACACAATAGGTCGCACTCGACGGTGGAGTCGACGATCTGATCGATGCGGGGGAGCGGAAACAGATCTTGCGGCCAAGCTTTGTTGAGATTGGTGAAGTCGACACACATACGTTCCTTCCCCCCTTTCTTCGGCACAACGACTGGGTTGGCCAACCAATCCGGGTATTGGACCTCGCGAATGACCCCTGCAGCTTCCAACTTGCGGGTCTCTTAGACGATGAAAGCCTACTTTTCCGTGGACTGCCGCCTTGCTTTCTGCTTCGCGGGTCGCACATTGGGGCACACATTGAGGTGGTGCTCGATTACGCCTCTAGGGATCCCCGCCAGCTGATCGGGCTCCCATGCGAATACCTTCTTGTTCGCGCGCAGGAACTTGACCAGGGCCTCCTCCTGCTCGGGCTCGAGGTTGGCACCAATGGTGAAGGTGGCGTTAGTGGATCCGTCCTCGTCAACCAACATCTGCTTGGTTTCTGCCTTGTCTTGGGTGAACAACTGCTTCTTTTTGGCCGGCGCAGGCCCCTTGGGCTCAGGGGCGTCCGAGTTGGCAGGCTGCGCCGCCGCCGCCGCCTTGAAGGCGAGCTTGAGCACTTGCAATGCATCCTCGGTGTCTCCGCACACGGTGAGGACTCCACTGCTCCCGGGCATTTTCATGAGGTTGTACGCTGGATGAGTCGCACCCATGAATCAGGCCAGCGCCGGGTAGCCAAGGATGGCGTTGTATGGGAGGCCGATGGGGGCGATGTCGAAGTCGATTAGCTCCGTGCGGAAGTTGTCGTAGGTGCCGAAGGTTACCGGGAGGCGGATCTGCCCCAGGGAGCCGGAGGACCCGCTTCTGACGCCCAAGAAGGGCCGGCTGGGCCGAAGCCGCTCCGGTGGTATGTGGAGGAGGCTGAAGGCTTCAATCGAGAGCACGCTGAGGCCCGAGCCGCCGTCGATGAGAGTCCTGGTGACGGCCACCTGGCAGATGGTGGAAGTGCACAACATCGAGAGTGCGCCCGAGCAGGCCGAGTTGGAGGGGTGGTCCTTCGAGCTGAAGGCCAGATCGGCCTTGGGCGCCGACCGACCTGAGGGAGCCCCCTGCCGCGTGGAGGCGGCACCGACCTGGCGGACGAATGGCTTGACGTGGTGGCCCAAAGGTGGCGCCTGCGAGCCGCCCAGGAGGGCCGCGACGACCGGGGGCGCTGGCGCAGCGTGCCTGGCAAGGAAGAGGTTGCGCAGCTCTTCCCAAGGGGCCATGGAGGCCGCCGGTAACTTGTCCGGCCACCGCACCTGTCGCAAGGCTGGGGCGAAGGCTCGGAGCCCCCTGGCGCCCGCGCTAGCGCTAACGACCGGAGCGGACGGCACACCGCTCATCGCTGGGCGAGTCGTGGTGTCGGCAGAGAGCGGGTCGGCGGAAGGAGAAGCTCTGGCGCACCCCTACCTGGCGCGCCAAATGTCGGATTTCGGGTTCCGACAGACCCTCTAGATTCGAACACTGGGGTGCGCGCGGAGATTTCACCCTCTGCCTACCTGCACCTTACCGCCTCGCTATGATCCAAGCAATCAAAGGAACAACACAAGAGACACAGGGTTTATACTGGTTCAGGCCACCATTGTGGTGTAATACCCTACTCCAGTGTGTGGTGTGATGGATTGCCTCTTGGGCTGATGATGAATGATACAAGGGAGAACAGCCCCGCGAGGGTCTGTTCCTGGCTGGTGCGATGAACTTCTAGGGGGATTTCAGTCGCTCTCTGAATCGATTTCTTGGTGATGACCGGATGCCTCTACCTTGTGGTGGCTAGTCCTATTTATAGGCAAAGGCCGTGGGCCTCTTCCCAAATATTGAGCGGGAATGGTGCCAACAATTGGCCATTTTGAAGGGGAACATCTAGTACGCTTATCCTGACTAAAGTTGGTCCTCGCCTGCCAAAGGCTCTGGTGGTGACGCCGGCTTGGGCTCCATGATGACCTCCATCCTGCCGTTCTGCTGGTCTTGATCTTGTTGCACCAAAATGGACGCCTTTGCTTGATGCTCTCGCCTGCGCTTGCTCCCTTTGCACCAAAGAGGAAAGGGAGGACACTGCACGGCCTGGCGCTCGCCCGGCGCCCTTGGTCATCATGGCTTGCGTCATGGGCACCTCGTGAGGTACCCCGCCTTGATCTCTCCGCCTCCTCGCGAGCCAGCCTGACGAGGTCGCTCCTGAGGAAGCCTCCTGTCGTTCGCCCCGCGAGGCTTGGCCCATCACGAGGGTCTTGAGCTCGTGCTGATGAAGATGGGCCGTGCTGGGCCGCCCCTCGAGCCACGCCGCAGGCCACAGACAGGCAAGTCTGGGGACCCTCGTTCCCAGAACACCGACATTATTCTTTAAAGGAAACCGCCTTGCAATGCCGAAGACAATTTAAGCACCAAATATATCATCATTGAAGACTGGTTCAGGGGATACCGTGGGATTCCTGGATTAGGGGGTCCTCGGGCATCTGATCTATTGATGTGGGCTGGACTGATGTGCCGTCAAGATACGAGACAGAAGATTATCCCTCGTGTCCTCTGGGGACCCTCACATGCGTGGATGGCAAGTATAGGTGTCCAGATATATCGTTCCTTTCTGTAAAACTGACTTTGCACAACCCTAAGCCTCTCCGTATCTATATAAACCGGAGGGTTGGATCGGAGGCAGGATCACAACATTGCTAGGCTAGCTATCTAGGTTAGCCAAATCGATCTCGTGGTAGATCAACTCTTGTAACCCCTATACCCTTGAATATAATCAAGCAAGAGTAGAGTTTTACCTCCATTAAGAGGGCCCAAACCTGGGTAAACACTGGGCCCCTTCTCCATTGTTACTATTGATCCTCAGACGCACAGCTTGGGCCCCCCTACCCGAGATCTGCCGGTTTTGACACCGACACCGGCCTCCCACGATCTCGAGTAATGATGACTTTCTCTTCATGCAACAGGCAGTTGTCAAGTCGGACGGTTGCCGAGGCAGCATGGGGAAGTGGAGACACCCACTTCTTATCAAGCTCCATGCGTCAACTCAGTCCACAGGCAATTCGGACTCGCGGTGCTTCGCACTTTCCCTTTGGCTTCACCTCGAAGCCAAGTGTGAGCGTGCATTGGGCCCAGGGGATATTGTCGGTGTTCTGGGAACCAGGGTACCCAGACTTGCCTGCTTGTAGCCCACGGCGTGGCTCCATTGATGGCCTGGTACGACCCATCTTCAGCATCGACAAGTCAAGACCCTCGCGAGGGGCCAAGCCTCATGAGATGGACAACATCAAGACCTCTTGAAGAGCGGACTCCCCAGGCGGCCTCCTGAGGAGCGGAGATTTCTATGCAAGCACTCACCTCATGAGGCTGAGGTGACACCAGCCATGAGGACCAAGGCCAGGCGTGTGCCAACGGGCGCAGAGTGGTAGGTTTCCCCTTTGTTGCTAAGGAGGCAAGCGCAGGCACAAATTCCCAAGGAATCGACCAAAGGTTACCGTTTGTGTGCAACAAGACCAGGACCGCCAGAATGACAGGGTGGATGTCATGGTCGATCCCACCATGACGTCATGATCAGAAGCTTTGCAGGCGAAGACCACCTTTCGTTAGGATAAGATGTACTACTTGTCCCCCTTCAAATTGGCCACTGTGGGATCCCTTCCCGCCTAAGTTTTGGGGGAAGAGGACCGAGGCCACTATAAGTATATCCTAGCCACCACCATGCAAAGGGTCGAGTCCCTGAGAGATAGCTCCCCGAAGCTACCACCATCACAAGAACAAGCCTCCTAAGGTTGTTCTTCCCCTTGTACTAGTTCATCCTCAACCCCCGAGAGGCTAATCCACCACAAAGCAGGAGTAGGGTTTTACACCGCAAGGTAGCCTGAACCTGGGTAAACTTCCTTGTCCACTCCTTTCTTGTTTAGCAAGCTAGGCCGTGAGAGGAGCGAGTTGGCTGGTACTAGAGGTTGAGTTCTTCGCACACGCCCCTGAGTTCGAACCTTTCTTGGGTCTGCGGAGCCCGGAATCCGACACAAACCAAGTACTTCCTTTCCTACAACTTCCTTTTGATTGCTCAAAAGGTCATTGAGATTCTTCTCGCCTTATATGCAAGTCACAAGGCCCTTCTCAAGTTGCTCTTTCAACTTAGCATTTTCCTCCACAAGCTGCGCATGCTCGCAACAAGGGTTAGTAGCATGTGCATTATTAATTAGAACAAAAGGAGGGCACGTGGAAATCTCCTTGGTTAGTTTCACTTGGAGTTGATCATGAGACTCTTTTAGAGAAGCATGAGCACCCTTCAAGACCTTTGTGAGCCTTGTCAAGTGTATCAAATTCTTCCTTGAGTCTGTCATGGCCAACCCCAAGTGCAACTTTCTTGGATTTAAGCACATGAGTAAGAACAATGGCATGATCAATATCTTTTTGTAATTTAGCTTGATCAACATTGTGTGACTCCTCAAGAGTCAAAGGAAGATCTCACTCTTCCTCTACAGCAATGAAGAGATACGCAATCTCATCGACATAGTCACAACTATGCCCCTCCAACTTGGAGATAGTATCCTCATGCAACTCAATGATACCATTGCACTATAGGATTCAGGTACTTTGTCGTCAGCCATGGCTGACGGCAAAGGCATGCCTGGTGGACGGCAAAGGCCTTTGCCATCAGCCAGCAGACGGCAATAGGTCCGGCTAAACGGGCTACGGCAAAGGCCTCTTTGCCGTCTGCTGGCAAAAGGCAAAGATGCAAAGGCCTTTGCCGTCTGCTGGTAGACGACAAAGAGCCTGGATGGCACACGTGGCACCTTAGCTCTGTTAAGGTGTTAATGGCATGCTTTGACATCAGCTGGCCGATGCCAAACATCTTTGTATCTTTGCCATCTGCCAGCGGACGACAAAGATGCAAAGATGTTTTCCATCTACCAGTGGACGACAAAGCTGCCAAATAGGCCAGCCCAGTGCACCCCAGGTTGCACAGGTGGTTGCCAC
This sequence comes from Triticum aestivum, assembly GCF_018294505.1. Classification (NCBI taxonomy): domain Eukaryota; kingdom Viridiplantae; phylum Streptophyta; class Magnoliopsida; order Poales; family Poaceae; genus Triticum; species Triticum aestivum. The sequence goes on along the minus strand of NC_057798.1, from coordinate 592,141,578 downwards.
GTGGCAGCCTTGCCATTTGCTGGCAGATGGCAAAGCTCTTTGCCGTCTGCCAGCGGACGATAAAGATCTTGTATAGCCCCTATTTTTTTGTTTTTTCCTAAATTCATTCAATATCCCAAATTTCACAGATATATAATTTTATCAAAAACTATTCAATGAATGAGCATCCATGAGCAAGCACAAAAACACATAATTTCAATTCATGAGCATCCATGAGCATGCACATAATTTCAATTCATGAGCATCCATGAGCACACATAATTAAGAAAGCTCAACACTATCATACTTAAAAGGTTTACACTAAAAAGATTAAACTAAAGATCTTCACTCCTCCTTCTTCTTCTTCTCCTTCATCATCTTGATGCGCTTAGAGCGGCGAGGTAGTGGGATGAACTCCTCTACCACAATTGGCATGGTGCTGTCGTCCCCCAGCTGTTGGATCGCCAGCGCCACCACCATCGTGTGGTCATCGTCAGGCACCACCACCATTGCGAGGCCATCTTCAGGCACCACCGCCGCTAGCTCATCGTCAGTCGTCACCATCGCGAGGCCATCGTCGGCCACCACCATCGCGTGGTCTTCGTCAGCCACCACCATCGTGAGGTCATCCCCGCTCTACTCCTCTTCTTCCCCACTCCGTTCCTCCTCATCCCCGCTGCTACTTTTGCTGTAGCCAGAGTCGCTGCTGCTCTGGCTATAGCCAGAGCCGCTGCTGCTGCTCCCATTGCCTGACCAAATGCAACAAGGTTTTTTAACTATCGGTGTCAGGCAGCGCGTAGTGGCATCGTCTTCGTCCTGGTAGTGCATGCGTCACATAGTCGTGTTGAACACCTTCATGGTGAGCATGGCGTCATCGTCATACCTGAAGACAAGGAAGTACCCATGCCGCAGATTGCAGGCACGGATGAACTGCTCCCAGCCACAACACAGGTACATGTGGTCGTACCTGATCACCACCTCCACGTCCCACAGCCTGCGAAGCCCGCTGCCGGTGTAACGCCCCGGGTTCGATGCGCCAGATGTCTTTCAGTTATGCGCTGTCGTTGCCATGTCATTTTGCTTGCGTGTTGCATTTTATCATGTCACCATGTGCATTTCATTTTGCATACGTGTTCGTCTCATGCATCCGAGCATTTTCCCCGTTGTCCGTTTCGCAATCCGACACTCCTATGCCCTCCGGCGTCCCCCTTTTGTCTCTCGTTGTGAGTGGGTGTTAAACTTTCTCGGAATGGACCAAGGTTTGCCAAGTGGCCTTGGTATACCACCGGTAGACCGCCTGTCAAGTTTCGTGCCATTTGGAGGTCGTTTGGTACTCCAACGGTTAACCACGTAGCCCGAAACCCCTATTTCTCTTTGCAGCCCAACACCCTTCCAAAGTGGCCCAAAACCCATCCAACTCCCCTCCATGCTCTCAGTCGTTTGATCACGATCGTGTGGGCGAAAACCGCTCCTCATTTGGACTCTCCTAGCTCTCTCTACCTATAAAACTAGACCTCCCCCGAAATTCGCGGATCAAAACGCCCCTAACCCTAGTCCTCTTCCTCCCGCCGCCACCGGGCACGTCCGGACGCAACCGGACGTGTCCAGCCCGCTCCCCCCAGCCAATCGTCATCCGCCGCGTGTCTGCCGCCGTCCCTCCGCCACCGCGGCCCGCGGAGCCCATCCGGGGCCCGCGCGGGCCCGCTCCCGCGCCCGCTCGCCCGCGCCTCGCGCCGCCGCCCGGCCCATCTCCACCGCCGCGGCCCCGCACCGGCGCCCGCCGCTCGAGCCCTGCTCCGGCCACCGCGCCTCCGCGCCGCCCCGACCGTCGTCCGCCGGCGCCGCCTGCCTCTGCCCCTCCTCCAGTCGCCCCCAACCGCGCCGCCATGCGCCTCCCCCGTCGCCGTTCGCCGGCTCCCGGCTGCGCCGCCGCCGGAGCTCCGTTCCCGCGCCCGGGTGCCGCGCCGCGCCTCCCCGGCCCGGCCACCGCAGGCCCCGCGCCGGCCTCCTCCGGCCAGATCCGGGCCGGCGCCACCCGGATCCGCCCTCTCCCTCGTCCTCCGGCCGCCTCTTCTTCCTCTCCGGCAAACTTCTCCGGCGAGCCGCCGTGCCTCGATTCCCGTGCAAGGTTGACCCCCCTGATATTTCTCTAAGTCCACGAATATTTCTGTATTTTTATGCCATGTTCGTAGCATCGCATCTCTGCATCCGTAGCTCCGTTTTGTGCGTGTAATATGTCTAATTGTTCGCCTCGACGAGTACATCATTTATTTCCATTACATCATATTCATTTGAGGTCATCTAGATGCCTGAATCATCGTTGCAAGAGTGCTTCATAATGTTTTCTACTGTCTGTTAACAGAACAAGCTCATTTGTCATTTTTGCCATGATTGATGTGTGCATCCTATGAGGTTGATGTCTACATGTGTTTTGAACTATTCCATGTTTTCTTTACAGGGGTGTATGCCATGCATTTTTGTGATCAATGTGGTGACTAGAACAAGAATGAAAACTAGGCATCGTGATGTTGCTAATTTTAGTCCCTGTTCTGCTGTTATTTTGATGCCATGTAAACTTGATGCTACAGAGAGATCCATGCATATTTTGAGATACTTCAGTAAGGGTGTTTTGAACATATGGTCTATCGATTCATGCCCTTTGTTGCAATTATGGAGTAGTCTAGCATGTCATTTTCGTGCTTTATTTTTGCTTCAAAATGTTTCCTGGCAGATTATTTACATGTTATTCAATTTAGCCAAGGTTGCTATAGTTGATCCTTGCATGCTATGGACTTGTTCTTGCCTTGGTTTGTTACATAAACATGTCTTCTTGATGATGCATGCTTATCTTGTCATGCAATGACTTGTGGTGAGTGATTCAAGCTTGTTAAGTAGGGTACATGATGTTGCTGTTTTGCTAGGCTGAATCTGTTATTTCGTGATGCTATATAAACATGTTGCTACAAATCATTCTATGCATAATCTGGAGATGTCCACTAAATATGTTTTGATCTACATGTCATCCTATATCCATCCATGCCCCTGGTTGCAATTATAGCTTGCTGTAGCTTGTCCATATCTTGCTCCAAAGTTGCTTCATAATGTTGTTGTCAGCCTGTTAACATTAAGTTCAGTTGTTTCCATGATTGTTGCTAGTGTTCCATGCACCCTATGGACTTGCTCTTGCCATGCTTAGCTTCACAAACATGTCTTCTTACTGTTGGGTGCCTTGCCATGCCATGTATTGCTCTATAGTGAGTTGCACAAGCTCATCTACATGCCTTCATAATTCTGTTCCTGCCATGTATGAATCTGTAATATAACTTGCCATGTTTAGGTGGGTGCCATCATATTTTCTGATCCCTTTTGGCTTATGGTCAGTAAGGGACTCTTGATGTATGCAATTAGTAGATTCATGCCATGCCTTTTTTTTGCCATGATAAGTTCCTGTAACATGTTGTTTGATAGCTCTAAACATTGCATCGTGATGTTATTTTCTGCAAAGTCTGAAATTGTTATAACTTGCAATCTTACCACGTGTGTTTGAGTATGCTCTAGTGATTTCTGGAGTTAGCTCAGTGTTCATGTTTTGTAATGCTTTACCTGTACATCATCTCCATGCCTTTTGTTATTATGTTGGGGTGCTGTAGCATGTTGTTTTGGTGCTTGCAATATGCCTAGTTGCGGTTTTGGATAGCTTGTCCTTTAAACTTATATAGTGTGCATGTGTTGAACCGTTGCTCCGTTTTGAGTGTGCTCTATATGAAACTTGCTTGATTTTGCATGTAGTTTCATATTATCATGTTGCATCCTTGTTTTGGTGTGTTTGCTTGATGTTTGAATGCATTTTGCACCAATGCCATGTTTAACTTGTTTTGCTCATATCTTCTAGGCCGTAGGTCCGAACTAAATGAACTTTATATGTAACTTGACTAGAATCTCGTGTAGATCATTTTTGTGCATCTTAACTTGCTGTTTAACAACTTGAACATAAGGTTTATTCAGATCTGGTCCAATTTCGAAATATGCATATGAGGACTTACCAGAATTGTTATATGTTGTTTCCGGCCTCATTTAAACTTGCCTTGATGTGTTGTTCTTGTTTGCATCATCTCTTGCCATGAGTAGCTTCATGTAGTCTTGTCATGCATCATGCTTGTTGTGCATCATGTCTTGTCTATGTGTGGTGTGTTTACCCTGTTGTGTGCTTCTTCTCGATAGTTCCTGTTTCGTTGCGATCGTGAGGATTCTTTCGTCTACGCTTGGTTCGTCTTCGTGGCTTCATCTTCTTCATGGACTCGTTCTTCTTCCTTGCAGGATTTCAGGCAAGATGACCGCTACCCTGGATCTCACTACTATCATTGCTATGCTAGTTGCTTTGTTCTATCGCTATGTTGCGTTACCTATCTTTTGCTCATCAAGCCTCCCAAATTGCCATGAACCTCTAACCTTTGACACCTTTCCTATGCAAACCGTTGTTTGGCTATGTTACCGCTTTGCTCAGCCCTCTTATAACGTTGCTAGTTGCAGGTGAAGTTGAAGATTGCTCCATGGTGGACAGGATTTTGGTTGGGATATCACAATATCTCTTATATTATTAATGCATCTATATACTTGGTAAAGGGTGGAAGACTCGGCCTTTTGCCTGGTGTTTTGTTCCACTCTTGCCGCCCTAGTTTCCGTCATACTGGTGTTATGTTCCCGGATTTTGCGTTCCTTACGCGGTCGGGTGATTTATGGGACCCCCTTGACAGTTCGCTTTGAATAAAACTCCTCCAGCAAGGCCCAACATTGGTTTTACCATTTGCCTCACCTAGAACTTTTTCCCTTGGGAGTCGCGCATCCCGAGGGTCATCTTTATTTTACCCCCCCCCGGGCCAGTGCTTGTCTAAGTGTTGGTCCAAACCGAGCGATGTCCGGCGCCCCCTGGGCAACCAGGGTCTATGCCAACCCGACGTCTTGCTCATCCGGTGTGCCCTGAGAACGAGATATGTGCAGCTCCTATCGGGATTTGTCGGCACAGCGGGAGGCTTTGCTGGTCTTGTTTTACCATTGTCGAAATGTCTTGTAAACCGGGATTCCGAGTCTGATCGGGTCTTCCTGGGAGAAGGTCTATTCCTTCGTTGATCGCGAGAGCTTGTCATGGGCTAAGTTGGGACACCCCTGCAGGGTATAATCTTTCGAAAGCCGTGCCTGCGGTTATAGGCAGATGGGAATTTGTTAATGTCCGGTTGTAGATAACTTGACACCAGATCCGAATTAAAACACATCAACCGTGTGTGTAGCCGTGATGGTCTCTTTTCGGTGGAGTCCGGGAAGTGAACACGGTTTCTGTGTTATGTTTGACGTAAGTAGGAGTTCAGGATCACTTCTTGATCATTACTAGTTGAAGACCGTTCCTTTGCTTCTCTTCTCGCTCTTATTTGCGTATGTTAGCCACCACATATGCTTAGTCGCTGCTGCAGCCTCACCACTTTACCCCTTCCTTTCCCTTTAAGCTTTGCTAGTCTTGATACCCATGGTAATGGGATTACTGAGTCCTCGTGGCTCACAGATTACTACAACAACAGTTGCAGGTACAGGTTATGCGATGATCTTGACGCGAGAGCGATGCTTGCTTGCGTTGAGTTCTTCTTCTGCTTCTTCTTCGATCAGGGGATAGGTTCCAGGTCGGCAGCCTGGGCTAGCAGGGTGGATGTCATTTGAGTTTTTGTTTGTGTTTCATCCGTAGTCGGATGTTGCTCTTATGTATTGTGATGTTGTATTCGTGTGGCATTGTATGCCTCTTGTATGTATCCGTAATGTTGATGTAATGATATCCACCTTGCAAAAGCGTTTCAATATGCGGGTCTATCCTTGGTGGGACCTTCGAGTTCCTTTTGGATAGGGTCGCATATTGGGCGTGACAAGTTGGTATCAGAGCCTCGACCGACCCTAGGAGCCCCCTTGATTGATCGTGTAGTTTGGCCATTGTTGAGTCTAGAAGAAAACTGTTTTCGGAGTCTAGTTATATCGGAGAGTAGGAATTCTTTTTACTCCTCAGCCCCTTTCGTCGCTCTGGTGAGGAGTCTTGACGTAGGTGTTTTGAATTACTCCTCTTCCCCTTTAAATTTTCTTTAGGATCACGCAGTTGGTTTTCCGATCGTTGTTCCTCAGCTCTTTTCATCCGGTGCATTTCTCGTCAAGTTGACTCGAGCCTCTTCATCTTTGAGTTCAATCCTTAGTTGTTTTCTTTCCCACCTGCCCACCCTTTTTCTCCTCAGAGCCGGAGTCTGTAATCGAGTATCCATCCTACTCGTGCGAAGTCTTTGCTTTCTTTCCTCAATGATTTCAACGGTGTTTTCTCTTCAAGATATTCGTCGATTCCCCTTCCAAGTTGCCTTTGTTTTCCCGCCCTCCCACCCTCTTCTTCCCAGAGCTTGAATCCCTTTCGACCATCAATTTCATTCGTGTAGAGCCTCTTCAGTCTTACCTCAATCATTTCAACCGGTGAATTCTCGTCTCGGTGGACATTCTTCAGCTCTTTTTCTTTCCGGTGGACTCAATTCAAGTTTTTCGGGTTGATCATATTCTTTTCCTCGAAGTGTTCTCCTTGCTCGTTCGCCTCTTGCCAGTTTATCCTTCCGGAGTGTTCAAGGCATCTCAGGAGATTCGTCTGTCTTCGAATTAATTCGAGGTTGTTACCTCATTCAAATATTTCAACTGTTCCGGTGCATTATTTCTCTGTTCAACAATCCTTTCCAACGGTGTTATCTCTTCAGTGGGCCCTAACCCACAGGTGTTTTCCCAGGATCTTACCTGACTCTTCTAATTCCCGGAGTTATTCTCAAATTCTTTTCAAGTATGACGTAAGAATGGATGCCTTCTTCAAGATCGTTTTCAAACTCTTTTCATTGTTGGCTTAACCCTTTCGGTTTTCATTCTCCCGGAGTATCTCAGTAATTTTGGTGCTGTTTCTCGTCGTCATCTGAAGATCGAAGAAGAGTTCCTCTTAAATCTTGTCCGTTCTCTCGAAGTTTCGTGGTTCTAGCTTCATGTCATCCTCTCAAATTATTTCAGTTTGTCAGATATTCTTTTCTTACCCATCCGGAGTATGTCAGGAGTTGTTTTTCCATTTCTTTTCACCGGAGGCCATCATTTCAACTACCGTTATCAAAATTATCCCGGTGCTTCGTTCAAGTGTTCTTTAACCAGCTCAGCATCTCTTTGTTCTTTTGCATCTAAATCCCCTCAAGCATATTTGTTCTTCTAATTCTTCCCGGTGATTCAGTCTCTTTTATCAGTCATTTTCGAATTCTTACGGTGGTTCGTTCAAGATTCTCCTTGATTATCATTTTAATCCATTCGTTCTTTCGAATCCTACCGGTGGTTCATGAAGACCTTCTCAAGTTTGCGACATGCCATTTCTCAATCCTTTTCAAGAAGAATAAGTAATATGCAAAATCCATTGTTTGTCATCAGTTTAATTTGATGAAGGATAAGCATACAATAAATCTTATTCTTATTTCATCCAAGTGAGTAATCCTTTCCTTCAGAGTTTGTTCTTGAGGAATAAATTCTAGTTCCAAGTGTTTTCATCTTTTCTTTTCCGGAGTTCATTTTCCTCAGCCATTTCGTCGGAACCTCCATCTAAATCATCGCAAGGCTTTAATCTTATTCTTTATTCCTTCTTCCTATTTCATCATCCTTTTGTTACCGGAGTTCTTCATGGTGGTTCTTCATGATTTAATTCTTTGTTCAAGAGTTCATCAAGATTCTTGTTGGTGAAGTTCAACTATCTTTTCCTCTTGCGTCTCGAAGTGCAATTAATTCTCTGTTTTCTCCTGAAGTGGAGTTTTGCATTCCTTCATTCTTCTCAGCTATTCAATCTTTTCCGCTTGTGGTCGGAGATCACCTCATAATTTTGAGATGCTATCCATAAGTCCACAACAAGCTTATCCTTTCGTTGTTGATTTTTCTCAACAACTCCATTCAATCCTTCCTTCTAAGTTCTTTTCATTCAATTCTATTCCAATTTTTCCGGAGGCATTGTGTTGTTCCTCTCATCAAGTATCATTCCATCCTCTCAAGTTCATGTTCTATTCCTCCATGTTTCAGTTGGTGTGCTGCCTAAATCCTTTCAGTCTTATTCGTTTCTTATCTCATTCTAACTAGAGTGGTTTCATAGTCTATCTGATTCCGTGAGCTTTTGATTCTCTTCATTCTCGTCGTTCCTCTCTTATTCTCAAGTGCTCTTGATTCTTTGCTTCTTCTCTTGAGTTCTTGTTTCACCTCATCCCTTTTCCCTTCCGTCTCGGTCCTAAGATCTTGGGACAAGATCTCTTGCTAGTGGAGGAGTGTTGTAATGCCCCGGGTTCGATGCGCCAGATGTCTTTCAGTTATGCGCTGTCGTTGCCATGTCATTTTGCTTGCGTGTTGCATTTTATCATGTCACCATGTGCATTTCATTTTGCATACGTGTTCGTCTCATGCATCCGAGCATTTTCCCCGTTGTCCGTTTTGCAATCCGGCACTCCTATGCCCTCCGGCGTCCCCCTTTTGTCTCTCGTTGTGAGTGGGTGTTAAACTTTCTCGGAATGGACCGAGGTTTGCCAAGTGGCCTTGGTATACCACCGGTAGACCGCCTGTCAAGTTTCGTGCCATTTGGAGGTCGTTTGGTACTCCAACGGTTAACTGCGTAGCCCGAAACCGCTCTTTCCCTTTGCAGCCCAACACCCTTCCAAAGTGGCCCAAAACCCATCCAACTCCCCTCCATGCTCTTGGTCGTTCTATCACGATCGTGTGGGCGAAAACCGCTCCTCATTTGGACTCTCCTAGCTCCCTCTACCTATAAAACTAGACCTCCCCCGAAATTCGCGGATCAAAACGCCCCTAACCCTAGTCCTCTTCCTCCCGCCGCCACCGGACACGTCCGGCCGCAACCGGACATGTCCGGCCCGCTCCCCCCGGCCAATCGTCGTCCGCCGCGTGTCCGCCGCCGTCCCTCCGCCGCCGCGGCCCGCGGAGCCCACCCGGGGCCCGCGCGGGCCCGCTTCCGCGCCCGCTCGCCCGCGCCTTGCGCCGGCGCCCGGCCCGTCTCCGCCTTCGCGGCCCCGCACCGGCGCCCGCCGCCCGAGTCCTGCTCTGGCCACCGCGCCTCCGCGCCGCCCCGGCCGTCGTTCGCCGGTGCCGCCTGCCTCTGCCCCGCCTCCAGTCGCCTCCAACCGCGCCGCCATGCGCCTCCCCCGTCGCCGTTCGCCGGCTCCCGGCCGTGCCGCCGCCGGTGCTCCGCTCCCGCGCCCGGGTGCCGCGCCGTGCCTCCCCGGCCCGGCCACCGCAGGCCCCGCGCCGGCCTCCTCCGGCCAGATCCGGGCCAGCGCCGCCCGGATCCGCCCTCTCCCTCGTCCTCCGGCCGCCTCTTCTTCCTCTCCGGCGAACTTCTCCGGCGAGCCGACGTGCCTCGATTCCCATGCAAGGTTGACCCCCCTGATATTTCTCTAAGTCCCCGAATATTTCAGTATTTTCATGCCATGTTCGTAGCATCATATCTCTCCATCTGTAGCTCCCTTTTGTGCGTGTAATATGTCAAATTGTTCGCCTCGACGAGTACATCATTTCATTCCATTGCATCATATTCATTTGAGGTCATCTAGATGCCTGAATCATCATTGCAAGAGTGCTTCATAATGTTTTCTGCTGTCTGTTAACAGAACGAGCTCATTTGTCATTTTTGCCATGATTGATGTGTGCATCCTATGAGGTTGATGTCTGCATGTGTTTTGAACTATGCCATGTCTTCTTTACAGGGGTGTATGCCATGCATTTTTGTGATCAATGTGGTGACTAGAACAAGCATGCAAACTAGGCATCGTGATGTTGCTGATTTTAGTCCCTGTTCTGCTGTTATTTTGATGCCATGTAAACTTGATGCTATAGAGAGATCCACGCATATTTTGAGATACTTCAGTAAGGGTGTTTTGAACATATGGTCATTCTATCCATTCATGCCCTTTGTTGCATCTATGAAGTAGTCTAGCATGTCATTTTCGTGCTCTACTTTTGCTTCAAAATGTTTCCTGGCAGATTGTTTACATGTTATTCAATTTAGCCAAGGTTGCTATAGTTGATCCTTGCATTCTATGGACTTGTTCTTGCCTTGGTTTGTTACATAAACATGTCTTCTTGATGATGCTATGCTTATCTTGTCATGCAATGACTTGTGGTGAGTGATTCAAGCTTGTTAAGTAGGGTACATGATGTTGCTGTTTTGCTAGGTTGAATCTGTTATTTCATGATGCTATATAAACATGTTGCTACAAATCATTCTATGCATAATCTGGAGATGTCCACTAAATATGTTTTGATCTAAATGTCATCCTCTATCCATCCATGCCCCTGATTGCAATTATATCTTGCTGTAGCTTGTTCATATCTTGCTCCAAAGTTGCTTCATAATGTTGCTGTTAGCCTGTTAACATTAAGTTCAGTTGTTTCCATGATTGTTGCTAGTGTTCCATGCACCCTATGGACTTGCTCTTGCCATGCTTAGCTTCACAAACATGTCTTCTTACTATTGGGTGCCTTGCCATGCCATGTATTGCTCTATAGTGAGTTGCACAAGCTCATCTACATGCCTTCATAATTCTGTTCCTGCCATGTATAACTTGCCATGTTTACGTGGGTGCCATCATATTTTCTGATCCCTTTTGTCTTATGGTCAGTAAGGGACTCTTGATGTATGCAATTAGTAGATTCATGCCATGCCTTTTTTTTGCCATGATAAGTTCCTGTAACATGTTGTTTGATAGCTCTAAACATTGCATCGTGATGTTATTTTCTGCAAAGTCTGAAATTGTTATAACTTGCAATCTTACCACGTGTGTTTGAGTATGCTCTAGTGATTTCTGGAGTTAGCTCAGTGTTCATGTTTTGTAATGCTTTACCTGTACATCATCTCCATGCCTTTTGTTATTATGTTGGGGTGCTGTAGCATGTTGTTTTGGTGCTTGCAATATGCCTAGTTGCGGTTTTGGATAGCTTGTCCTTTAAACTTATATAGTGTGCATGTGTTGAACCGTTGCTCCGTTTTGAGTGTGCTCTATATGAAACTTGCTTGATTTTGCATGTAGTTTCATATTATCATGTTGCATCCTTGTTTTGGTGTGTTTGCTTGATGTTTGAATGCATTTTGCACCAATGCCATGTTTAACTTGTTTTGCTCATATCTTCTAGGCTGTAGGTCCGAACTAAATGAACTTCATATGTAACTTGACTAGAATCTCGTGTAGATCATTTTTGTGCATCTTAACTTGCTGTTTAACAACTTGAACATAAGGTTTATTCAGACCTGGTCCAATTTCGAAATATGCATATGAGGACTTACCAGAATTGTTATATGTTGTTTCCGGCCTCATTTAAACTTGCCTTGATGTGTTGTTCTTGTTTGCATCATCTCTTGCCATGAGTAGCTTCATGTAGTCTTGTCATGCATCATGCTTGTTGTGCATCATGTCTTGTCTATGTGTGGTGTGTTTACCCTGTTGTGTGCTTCTTCTCGATAGTTCCTGTTTCGCTGCGATCGTGAGGATTCGTTCCTCTACGCTTGGTTCGTCTTTGTGGCTTCATCTTCTTCATGGACTCGTTCTTCTTCCTTGCAGGATTTCAGGCAAGATGACCGCTACCCTTGATCTCACTACTATCATTGCTATGCTAGTTGCTTCGTTCTATCGCTATGCTGTGTTACCTATCTTTTGCTCATCAAGCCTCCCAAATTGCCATGAACCTCTAACCTTTGACACCTTTTCTATGCAAACCGTTGTTTGACTATGTTACCGCTTTGCTCAGCACTCTTATAGTGTTGCTAGTTGCAGGTGAAGTTGAAGATTGCTCCATGGTGGACAGGATTTTGGTTGGGATATCACAATATCTCTTATATTATTAATGCATCTATATACTTGGTAAAGGGTGGAAGACTCGGCCTTTTGCCTGGTGTTTTGTTCCACTCTTGCCGCCCTAGTTTCCGTCATACTGGTGTTATGTTCCCAGATTTTGCGTTCCTTACGCGGTCGGGTGATTTATGGGACCCCCTTGACAGTTCGCTTTGAATAAAACTCCTCCAGCAAGGCCCAACATTGGTTTTACCATTTGCCTCACCTAGCCCTTTTTCCCTTGGGAGTCGTGCATCCCGAGGGTCATCTTTATTTTACCCCCCCGGGCCAGTGCTTGTCTAAGTGTTGGTCCAAACTGAGCGAGGTCCGGCGCCCCCTGGGCAACCAGGGTCTATGCCAACCCGACGTCTGGCTCATCCGGTGTGCCCTAAGAACGAGATATGTGCAGCTCCTATCGGGATTTGTCGGCACAGCGGGAGGCTTTGCTGGTCTTGTTTTACCATTGTCGAAATGTCTTGTAAACCGGGATTCCGAGTTTGATCGGGTCTTCCTGGGAGAAGGTCTATTCCTTCGTTGATCGCGAGAGCTTGTCATGGGCTAAGTTGGGACACCCCTGCAGGGTATAATCTTTCGAAAGCCGTGCCTACGGTTATAGGCAGATGGGAATTTGTTAATGTCCGGTTGTAGATAACTTGACACCAGATCCGAATTAAAACGCATCAACCGTGTGTGTAGCCGTGATGGTCTCTTTTCGGCGGAGTCCGGGAAGTGAACATGGTTTCTGTGTTATGTTTGACGTAAGTAGGAGTTCAGGATCACTTCTTGATCATTACTAGTTGACGACCGTTCCTTTGCTTCTCTTCTCGCTCTTATTTGCATATGTTAGCCACCATATATGCTTAGTCGCTGCTGCAGCCTCACCACTTTACCCCTTCCTTTCCCTTTAAGCTTTGCTAGTCTTGATACCCATGGTAATGGGATTGCTGAGTCCTCGTGGCTCACAGATTACTACAACAACAGTTGCAGGTACATGTTATGCGATGATCTTGACGCGAGAGCGATGCTTGCTTGCGTTGAGTTCTTCTTCTGCTTCTTCTTCGATCAGGGGATAGGTTCCAGGTCGGCAGCCTGGGCTAGCAGGGTGGATGTCGTTTGAGTTTATGTTTGTGTTTCATCCGTAGTCGGATGTTGCTCTTATGTATTGTGATGTTGTATTCGTGTGGCATTGTATGCCTCTTGTATGTATCCGTAATGGTGATGTAATGATATCCACCTTGCAAAAGCATTTCAATATGCGGGTCTATCCTTGGTGGGACCTTCGAGTTCCTTTTGGATAGGGTCACATATTGGGCGTGACAGCCGGCCTGTCACAGCTTCACATTCTTTGGCTGATGGCCGTCCAACATCTTCATAAAAGTGTCAGGCACCCTGTGCAGCGTTGGTCAAGGAGTGATGTAGCAAACAGCAGAGTTATGATAAAGAGATGGGTGAAGGGAGATCTCTCCTTTTATATACTGCCTCCTGGAGGAATTCTCAAGTATGATCATGAAGAACTCGAAACCTTCCAAGTCGTACTCCGGTGTGGCAGAGCGCAGCCTACGGTGGAGGCCTCCCCCCATCTCTGATAAGCAGCGGAAGAGACCCATTAGTATCAAGAACCATATCTATAAACACAGCTAGCTAGAACCATATCTATCAACTGTATCATATTAGATAAATGAACATAGTTGGAACAGAGCCAAGTTTTTAGACATGAAAGAAAACTGAAAAAAAAAGAAATGCCCTTGTGATCAACAACATCAACAACACTTAATTAATTTGGTAGGTTATAGTTGGCAATGGCAATTGGCACCCTTCAAAACTAGGGATTTCTTTAGACATGAAAGAAAACTGAAAATGTTGAAAAACAGAGCATAGTAATCTAAAAATAGGGAAAAATACACTTCTTCTTCTTCCTCTCTATCTTCTTCTTCTTATTTTTTTCATCTTTCTTCTTTCTTCTTAACCAAATCTAAACCTAAAGTTCCTTGTGGTGTGATCACATCGGAATACTTGTGGTAACAATCATAGTTGCACCATATTTTAGGTGGCTCTAGGTTGACATACTAGAGCTGAGCACAAGATTTATCCTTGGTATGTGGATTTAGGTCGCTCTAGGTGGCTCTAGGTTGACATAGAGGTGACCTATCCTTGGGCTGTAGATTTTCCCCTTGTCATGTTTTCTCTGCCATTTTGAGATTGACACACACCAAGCAAACAAACATACCTCAAATCAGAAACTAAGGGCAGTGTCCTAAAATCTTATACTTGCTCAACTATGATAAAATCTTATACTTGCTCAACTATACCTCAAATCTTATACTTGCTCAACTATGATCACAGGAGATGCAGTTAACATAGGAGAATAGGTCCTATTTTAGCTTGAGGGCTAACGACATGAGGTTATCATTTATCAAATATACACTGAGTCCATGTTACGAGTTTGAGGCACAGACACACACACACACACCTTAGCCGTTGTTGAAGTAGGAGATCAAAACGACCAGACCCTGACACAAAAAATGACAACAATGACATCATGAGCATTGATACGTCTCCAACGTATCTATAATTTTTTATGGTTCCATGCTATTATATTACCCCTTTTGGATGTATATGGGCTTTATTTTACACAATTATATCATTTTTGGGACTAACCTACTAACCCGAGGCCCAGCCCATATTGCTGTTTTTTTGCCTATTTCAGTATTTCGAAGAAAAGGAATATCAAACGGAGTCCAAACGGAATGAAACCTTCGGGAGCGTGATTTTTGGAATGAACGTGATCCGGAGAGCTTGGAGTGCAAGTCAAGAAGCTGTCGAGGAAGCCACAAGATAGGAGGTCGCCCCCCCCCGTAGGGTGTGCCCCCTGTCTCGTGGGCCCCTCGGGCGGCCACCGACGTACTTCTTCCTCCTATATATACCTACGTACCCCGAAAACATCCAGGAGCACCACGAAACACAATTTCCACCGCCGTAACCTTCTGTATCCGCGAGATCTCATCTTGGAGCCTTCGCCGGCACTCTGCCGGAGGGGGAATCGACCACGAAGGGCTTCTACATCAACATCCTTGCCACTCCTATGAGTTGTGAGTAGTTTACCACAGACCTACGGGTCCATAGTTATTAGCTAGATGGCTTCTTCTCTCTTTTTGGATCTCAATACAATATTCTCCCCCTCTCTTGTGGAGATCTATTCGATATAAACTCTTTCTGCGGTGTGTTTGTCGAGATCCAATGAATTGTGGGTTTATGATCAAGTTTATCTATGAATAATATTTGAATCTGCTTTGAATTCTTTTATGTATGATTGATTTATCTTTGCAAGTCTCTTCGAATTATCAGTTTGGTTTGGCCTACTAGATTGATCTTTCTTGCCATGGGAGAAGTGCTTAGATTTGGGTTTAATCTTGCGGCGTTCTTACCCTGTGACAGAAATGCTTGCAAGAGACGTATTGTATTGTTGCCATCGAGGATAAAAAGATGGGGTTTACATCATATTGCATGAGTTTATCCCTCTACATCATGTCATCTTGCTTAATGCGTTACTCTGTTCTTATGAACTTAATAATCTAGATGCAGGCAGGAGTCGGTCGATGTGTGGAGTAATAGTAGTAGATGCAGGCAGGAGTCGGTCTACTTGTTATGGACGTGATGCCTATATACTTGATCATGCCTAGATAATCTCATAACTATGCGCTTTTCTATCAATTGCTCGACAGTAATTTGTTCACCCACCGTAATACTTATGCTATCTTGAGAGAAGCCTCTAGTGAAACCTATGGCCCCGGGTCTATCTCTTATCATATTTTCTTTCAATCTAATTTTATTTGCATCTTTACTTATTGCATCTATATTATAAAATACCAAAAATATATTTATCTTATCTTACTATCTCTATCAGATCTCACTTTCGCAAGTGGCCGTGAAGGGATTGACAACCCCTTTATTGCGTTGGTTGCGAGTTCTCGGTTTGTTTGTGTAGGTGCGTGGGACTTTTGAGGAGCCTCCTACTGGATTGATACCTTGGTTCTCAAAACTGAGGGAAATACTTACGCTACACTTGCTGCATCACCCTCTCCTGTTCGAGGAAAACCAACGCAAGCTCAAGACGTAGCAAGCATCAGCTAAACAAAACCTAAAGAAATAAACATCTGCCAGCAAAAGAAATAAGCATCAGCTGAACGGCCTGTCAACAAATTGATCATAGATATGAAATTTGTAATGCTCATGTTTCAACTAATAGGGATTCCAAAACTACCAAGACTCAGGCATCTCATCGACAAATAAACTTGAGGCACATTAGCAGTAATAAAATTTGATTACAAGCTAGGTGAAACGATAACATACTCATTTACTACACAAATGTATCAGATTCAGTTCCATGCAAGAGCTGGTTCATGTCTAGAAGAGGAAATGGATGCAATCCTATATAGGCAAAAACACATGTAGCAATGTTACACATAGCAACTTCAGTATTTGGTAGTATTACTAATTAAGTAAATGTGTAGACAGTGGAGTAGAACATGCATATAAATTTTACTGGATATGATCACAGATTCATATGAGGTGTGCATATAAATTTTACTCCATAGGATCACATAATCGCACAATCACTAGTCCTACCAATCACTGTTGGCGCTGCTTCCTTGCATCGCCGCTCTTCTTCCTCACAACTCTCCTGAGGTTTCACTCAATAACACACACACATAGGTGAAACTCTACACACACATGCATGTATACCAAGGAAGAAAAAAAACTAGCTTTGCCGAGAGGTACACTTCCTTGGCAACCAGAAGTGCTACAACTTTTCTCCAGCCCCCACGGCCCCTCGTCTTTTTCATTCACCCAACGTAGTACATATATACAAGTGCTAAGGCACTCATGCCGTCAACTGACGCCACTACATCCACCTCCTAAAATCACTCCATTCATGATGTAGATCAGTAGGCCAACCACCCACTACTCCAATAGTCCATGCCACCAACTACCCAACCTTTTAGCTAGCCCACTAACTAACTCATGCATGCAACCAGCAACTGACTCAAAGCATGAACTAACTACCCATACTACTCAGCCATACCCTGATGCATTGGTTAAACCTAAAGTAAATTAAAGTAAACATAAACTAAACCAAACCTAAACTAAACTTAAAAAACACAAAAAAAATAGAAAAAAAATACAAGAGGTCTCACCGGAGCCGGGGGCGTTGGAGCGGCGGGGCGGCCGCAGGGGTGGAGCAGAGGGGCGCCGGGGCGTCCGGGTGGTGGAGGGGGTGCCAGAGCGGCAGGGCGGCCGCGGTGGTGGAGGAGAGGGGCGTCAGGCGACCGGGTGGAGGAGGCGGCGCCGGAGCGGCAGGGCAACCGCGATGGTGGAGGAGAGGGGGGAGGGGCCGCCGGGGTGGAGGAGGGGGCACCATGGTGACAGGGGTGGCGTGAGGCAGCGGCGGCTCGGGCACGAGGGCGGGGCGGCACGGCGCGATGCAGAGATGAGGATGGCGCGGGGCGGAGGAGGGGGTCGCCAGGGCGGTGGGGGCGGCGCGGGGCGGTGGCGGCTCGGGCATGGGGTGGAGAGAGAGAGAGAGGACCGAGGGATGGGGCGCGGGCATCGTTGGAATTTTTGTTAGGGCACGGTTCTTTGCCGTCTGCTAGCAGACGACAAAGAGCCTAGCTAACGGACGTTAGTTTGGCCACTTTCTTTGTCGTCTACTAGAAGACGGCAATGAAGCTTTGCCGCCAGCTAGCAGACGGCAAAGAAAGTGTCCGTTAGGTGGTTCTCGCTATTGGGCCACCCTCACTCTTTGCTGTCTGCTAGCTGACGGCAAAGCCTCTATGTTGTATGCTAGCACACAGCATAGAGCCGGCCGACGACAAACATGACCTTTGTCGTCAGTTTTCTTTAAGCTGATGGCAAAGACATTCTTTGCCGTTAGCTGGCTGACAGCAAAGAGCTGGCTGACGGCAAAGATCCTGATTCCAGTAGTGTTGGCCCCACCAAGTTGTTCCAAGAGAGCAACAAAGTGCTTCTTGGACTCACCCTTGAGTTTGCTCACAAACTTGGTGAACTCATTCTCATCAACTTTCTCCACCTCACTATCATCAACACAATCTAACAATGAAGGAGTAGTAATGATGGTGTTTTTTATGTTAGGAGTTACCTTGTTGATACTTTGGCCATGAGACACTTGGCAATGGTGTTTTGTTGGGGGAGCCGAAGAGATTTCTTGGAAGGGGAAGATGTAGCAATGGCAATGGTTGCCGTTCCCGTTCCTTATCCACTTGTTTCTTCCTCATCATCATTGGAGGGGTACTCTTCATGTGCTACCAAGCCCTTTGGAGGAGATTTCTTGGTGAAGTTGTTCCTGC
The DNA here is from genome assembly GCF_018294505.1 of Triticum aestivum. Lineage (NCBI taxonomy): Eukaryota > Viridiplantae > Streptophyta > Magnoliopsida > Poales > Poaceae > Triticum > Triticum aestivum. The sequence goes on along the minus strand of NC_057798.1, from coordinate 592,123,328 downwards.
TAGGGAAAGACTTGGCTTTGTCTTTGCGAATGATTTTCCCACCATCGTCTTCCCTCTTCTCCTAAGGGCAATCCACCACAAAGTGACTCACATTGCCACAATTGTAGAAAGTTCTTACTCGTTGCTAGTTCTTTGACCTACTTGAGTTGTTCTTGGTGAAGTTGGGCCTTGAGTTCCTCTTGTTGTTCCAAAATTGCCTTGACGCAAGAGCCATGTGCTCATGGTAAGCATATTTGGTGTCCTCGGGGCCACACTCCTCTTCTTCTTCCTCTTCTTCTTCCGGAATGGGCTTGGCCTTCAAAGCAAGGGTGGGAGTGCTTTTCTTTGAATTGACATGAGCAAGAGCATTATCGGCGGTCTTGTTCATGATCTTCATGGCAATGAACTCATCCAACACTTCACTTGAGGTTAAGGTGTGAAAGTCTGGCCTTTGACGAACAACAAAAGACATGGCCTTGTTGAATGGCATGATGTCCTTGAGGAACTTGCACTTGATGCAAGTGTCATTTGTATCCTTGCTTCCATGGTCTTGGAGAGCAACTGCAAGAGTTGTCAGCCTCCGATAGAGATCACGCAGATCCTCATCTTCAAGCATCACAAATTCATCTGCCTCATCAAGGACCACTTCAAAGTTGGACCGTTGGATGCTTTATCTCCCCTTGTACATAGAAACAATGTGCTCCCGACAATCCTTTGCACGAGTGAAAGGTTGTAAGTGCGATAGATCTTTGGGAGGGATTGCATTTTGAAGGTTGAACAATGCAGAGTGATCGTATTGATTGTCCACTTCTTCTCTTTGGGTGAAGTTGTGTTGGATCATGCAGGTAGAAGCCTTGCTCAATGATTCTCCAAAGTTTAGTTGAGCAATGATTCAAATGAGACTTAATGAGAAAGACCCAATTAGCAAAATCGCCCTTCACAAGCTTGGGAGGAGGACCATAATTATTAATGCAAGGTGTGGGGACCGGTCTTCCATAGACAGGGGGAGGGGGGACTGAGGCAAAGGTTCCCGTCCCATTCTTGTCATGAGGGGAAGGAACATGAGTACCATTAGCTGCTTCCTTGGTGAAATTGGCCTTCGACTCCGATGCCATGGGATTAACCACAAGCAAGGGATCGTGAGTGGATTTCATCCCCTCAAGTAATTCTTTAAGCATGGACTTGACTTCGGTCGTCATAGACGTCTTAAGTGAAGCCATAGCTTCATTTAAGTCATCTCAAGTGATCAAAGTCAAATCCACGGCCTTGGGCACTTCCTCCTCGGTGTCAACCATACTCTTTGGGTGGTAAAACCCTTAATAAAGGGACAAGGCTCTGATACCAATTGAATAGGCGACTACCAATTCTTAGCTTTTCTTAACAAATTAGGTTTAGCAACAAATAGGTTGTCTAGATATGCAACTAGGCGAGCAACCTATATGATGCAAACAACAACAACAACAAGTGCAAGCAAAGGATACAACACAACAATAACTTGCACGAAGTAAAGGGAAGAGATAACCACAAGTGGAGCCGATGGATACGAGGATGTGTCACCAAAGTTCCTTGCCTTTGGGGGAAGTATGTCTCCGTTGGAGCGGTGTGGAGGCACAATGCTCCCCAAGAAGCCACTAGAGCCACCGTATTCTCCTCACGCCCTCACACAATGCGAGATGTCGTGATTCCACTCGTGGTGCCCTTGAAGGCGGCGACAAAACCTTTACAAACAAGGTTGGGGCTATCTCCACAACTTGATTGGAGGCTCCCAACAATAGCACGGAGCTTCACCACAATGGAATATGGCTCCGAGGTGACCTCAACCGTCTAGGGTGCTCAAATACCCAAGAGTAACAAGATGATTAGTGGGGGGAATCAAATTTCTCTTGGTGGAAGTGTAGATCCGGACCTTCTCAACCAATCTCTAGAAAATAAACAAGTTTGATTGGCTAGGGAGAGAGATCAGGCGAAAATGAGCTTTGGAGCAACAATGGAGCTTCCAGGAAAAGAGGTAGGTCTTCTTGGGGAAGAATACCTCCTTTTATAGTGGGAATCAAATCCATCTGTTATCCCTCAACTCAGCCCGCAGAGAGTGGTACTACCTCTCCTGGGAGCAGTACTACCGCACTAGGCAGTGGTATTACCGCTTGGCCCAGCGGTACTACCGCTAGGGCTGCGCACAGAGAGTAGAGAGAAGGGGCATGAGAGAGAGCCCTCGAGCGGCACTAGTAGCGGTGGTAGGACGGTACTACTGCGCCTACTGCTGCTCCTACTGCCGCCCAACCCAACATGTGAAGCGACGGTCTCGAATCAAGGCAGTACTAGCATGGAACAAGAGCCGTACTGCTGCTGATGGCCACGAGCGGTACTACCGCTTGATGCTGTCAGCGGTACTGCCGCTCTGGCGTGGCAGTACTACCAGTGGGTCCTCCCATGTGCCACTTCCCTGATAACGGTATACTCCAAGCAAGAGGGAAGGAGCTGGGGGTGCGAGAAAGATGTGTACGTGTTGATTCCACCCTAGCCTTTTCCGATGCGGACCCCCTCTTGATAGTACGGTGTCTCCTACGACTCAAGTCCACAAAAACCAAAATGAAAGAGACTACACTATATTCACCTTGAGCTCCGAGGGGAAAGAATTGTCTCGTTCCAATGAATGAATATCTGAAATGCTCAATGCACACGATTAGTCTACAAATGCATTGTCATCAATCGCCAAAAACCACTTAGAGAGAGACATGCCCTAACGAATATGCTATCAGTGAATGTAAAATTGTGAACAACTTGTGTACTATTTGATCTACCCATTGGGTACCCAATGGGTATGGGTGCTCGTCGGGTATGGGTACGGGTTAAGTTTCATACCCATGGGTGTGAGTATGGTTAGAATTTTGTACCATTGACTACACGGGTATGGGTATGGTATTGCTCTATCCGCCCCATACCTTACCCATTGCCATTCTTTGTTGGACGTCGTTGTTAGCCGCACACTGTTGTTTGGATGGACGTTGCCCTCTACGAGGTCATCGTCGTCTACCATGTTGTCGCCGTCGTCATGTATATGTACCTCGCCTTCCGCCAGCAGACCATTAGGTGGACGCCGCCCTCTGCGAGCTATCCGTTGTCGGTGTCAAAACCGGCGGATCTCAGGTAGGGGGTCCCAAACTGTCCGTCTAAGGCTAATGGTAACAGCAGGCGGGGGACACAATGTTTACCCAGGTTCGGGCCCTCTCTATGGAGGTAATACCCTACTTCCTGCTTGACTGATCTTGATGATATGAGTATTAATAGAGTTGATCTACCACGAGATCATAGAGGCTAAACCCTAGAAGCTAGCCTATGATTCTGATTGTTCTTGTCCTACGGACTAAACCCTCCAGTTTATATAGACACCGGAGGGGGCTAGGGTTACACAGAATCGGTTACAGGGAAGGGAATCTACATATCCGAATTGCCAAGCTTGCCTTCCACGCAAAGGAGAGTCCCACCCGGACATGGGACGAAGTCTTTAATGTTGTATCTTCATAGTCCAATAGTCCAGCATAAGCATATAGTCCGGCTGTCCGAGGGCCCCCTAATCCAGGACTCCCTCAGTAGCCCCTGAACCAGGCTTCAATGACGATGAGTCCGTCGCACAGATTGTCTTCGGCATTGCAAGGCGGGTTCCTTCTCCGAATACTTCAAAGTAGATCTTGAATACAAGAATCGTGTCCAAGCTCTGCAAAACAAATTCCACATACCACCGTAAAGAGCACAATATTCCATGAGTCTAATCTGCTGACAATTTTTCCATAGCGTGACATCACGCCGCGGCCTGGTCATTATCCGAACCGTTTCTCCAACCTGCCATGGGATTGTTTCTTCGACAGGTGGAGGTGGTGGACAAACGAATGAAATGACTTACGTACTCCTCCTTTAGGAGTACAGATACTTTAATAGTGAAATAGTAAATTGCGCATGCATTACAATGAGGACAAACATATTTAGTGGTTCAACACTAATCTTGTCAAATGCTCCCTCCATCCCAAAATAAGTGGAATGGTTTTACTTCAAATTTTAACTACACTTATTTTGGAACAAAGGGCGTATATCTTTTGGATCTTAGCACACACCTTGCATGTGTATTTTTCTAACGATTATAACTCATATTTCTTCCTTCATCCACTATCTAAATCTCCTCAATCATATCTTGTCACCATCATCAGTTGCAAATCCAACTACAGACAAGAGAAGGGGAGAAATGAGGAAGAGAGTAATGGATATGATATCCGCATGTAAACAAACATCACAATTCTATTCCAAATGTGTATTAGGAACAAAATACAATAATAATAAAAATCCATTGCACAAGATGACATTGTAAACTATGAAAAACAAGAAAAAAGTGTTGAAAAACAATCAATAATAATGATCCATAATTTAACCATACAATCTACATGATACTCCCTCCTTCCGTATGTACAAGTCCCCTCTCAACAATCTCAGACACCTAGAAAAAACAAAAGTAAATTATTAATGCTTGTTTTAAGGGCCTTACATACATGGAGGAAGTAAATGAAATCCATGTTAGCTAGATTATAAGGTGCCTCTAGTCAAAACAAAGATATATAAGGGAAGGGGCACATACATCTAGTAGAGCCATGATCTGCCACAATGCTAACCCACTACTTGTCGACAGATCATGTGAGTCATCTTTTCCTCCTCATCAGATGTGCCATGTTCAAGTTCCGATGTCAGTGCATAGTTTCATAAAAATGTCAGTGCATAGTTTGGAATAATTCAGTGAAAGTGAAGCCAAATTAGAGAAGTATACATGTCACAGCATCATCATTAGTTGAATAATAACATCTAAAAATTCAACTATTCGAAAGGAACATGCATATATGTTAGGAATACGCATGCAATATACTCACAAGATGTGATAGATTTGCCACTGACGCCCATGAGTAAGGCTGCCGGCCACCCAATGCACTTGTGTCGTCAGTGAACCTTCTCGTCATCTTGTGTAACCCAATTACAATAGCATGTAATTGGCCTATTAGCAGACCTCGCTTATGGAAGCCATGGTAGAGTTGATGAACTACAACACCCATGTTGTGGCCGCTTCGAGTCAAAAGTGTGACTAATTAGTTTTCCAAAAGAATCAAATCAAACCAACTAATTTCACTTTGAATACCCACATGAACAATACCCGAGTTGCCATTTGGAAAGCTTTGCTAGGGATATGTGTGCTCCACCTGAGGGAGTCCTGGACTATGGGGTCCTTAGGGAGCCGGCCTATGTGACATGGTCCGGACTAATGGGCCGTGAAGATACAAGATAGAAGGGCCTCCCCCTTGTCCAGATGGAACTCTCCTTTGCGTGGATGGCAAGCTTGGCGTTTGGATCATGTACCTTCCCTTCTCTGTAACCGACTTTGTATAACCCTAGATCCCTCCGGTGTTTATATAAACTGGAGGGCTTAGTCCATAAGCAAGATCACAATCATACAGTCTAGACATCTAGGGTTTAGCCATTATGATCTCGAGGTAGATCAACTCTTGTAACCCTTATACTTATCATAGTCAATCAAGCAGGAAGTATCGTATTATCTCCATTAAGATGGCCCGAACCTGGGTAAACATTGTGTCCCCTGCCTCCTTGTCGGTCTCAAAACCGGCGGATCTTGGGTAGGGGGTCCCGAACTGTGCGTCTAGGCGGATGGTAACAGGAGACAAGGGACATGATGTTTTTACCCAGGTTCGGGCCCTCTTGATGGAGGTAAAACCCTACGTCCTGCTTGATTAATATTGATGATGTGGGTTACAAGAGTAGATCTACCACGAGATCAAGGAGGCTAAACCCTAGAAGCTAGCCTATGGTATGATTGTTGTTCGTCCTATGGACTAAGGCCATCCGGTTTATATAGACACCGGAGAGGGCTAGGGTTACACAGAGTCGGTTACAAAGGTAGGAGATCTACATATCCGTATCGCCAAGCTTGCCTTCCACGCCAAGGAAAGTCCCATCCGGACACAGGACGAAGTCTTCAATCTTGTATCTTCATAGTCTTGGAGTCCAGCCGATCATGATAGTTCGGCTATCCGGACACCCCCTAGTCCGGAACTCCCTCAGTAGCCCCTGAACCAGGCTTCAATGACGACGAGTCCGGCGCGCATATTGTCTTCGGCATTGCAAGGCGGGTTCCTCCTCCGAATAATTTATAGAAGATTGTGAACACCAGGATAGTGTCCGGCTCTGCAAAATAAATTCCACATACAACCGTAGAGAGAATAATATTACACAAGTTCAATCTACTGACGTATTTTGTGGCGTAACGTCACACCACTACCAAGCCTTCAAATTGTTTTTATTGTTCCATCTCAGCGCATTTAGCGAGGCGGTTTCCTTGGCACATCTTGTCGAAGCAGAGATCGTGTTCCCCTTATTCCGGGATTCCCATCAATACGGACGTGGGTAACCCAACCGCGCCATCAATCGCGACGCTTGGGGGATAAGCGAGTTTTACTAGGCCGGTGGGGACGCGTGTTTCTGTCCGCCCATATAAGGGGATAAAGATCCAACCTTTTTACCTGCGCCTTCTTCCTCCTTGGCTTATCCCTCTGCGAACTCGAGCTCTAGCGCCCAAGCCCGCACATCTCATCTCAACCTTCTCCAAATATGTCCGGAGCGGGAGGCAAGTGGATGGCCTCCTCCGTCACGGAGGGGCATATCCAGAAGCTGCGCAGCGCCGGATACTTGTCCAGCGACATCGCGCATCGGCTCCCCGACGAGGGAGAGCTCATCCCCACCCGTAGGCCCCATGAGAGGGTAGTATTCCTTCCCCATTTCCTCCGTGGACTGGGCTTCCCACTTCATCCCTTTGTCCGGGGGCTCATGTTCTACTACGGCCTAGATTTCCATGATCTGGCCTCAAATTTTATTCTCAACATCTCGGCGTTTATCGTCGTGTAAGAGGCCTTCCTCTGCATCCAGCCCCACTTCGGCTTGTGGCTCAAGACCTTCAGTGTCAAGCCGAAGGTTGTGAAGGGCAGCCAAGCGGAGTGCGGAGGCGCCATAGTGGGCAGGATGTCCCACGTTACGTGGCTGGAGGGCACCTTTGTGGAAACCATCAAGGGGTGGTAATCGGGGTGGTTCTACATCACCGAGCCGCGTGATCCCGAATGGGCAGCGGCCCCCGAATTCAGATCCGGCATCCCCACACAGCTCACCTCCTGGAAAGAGAGCGGCCGGATTTGGGGCGATTCGGAGGAGCTGACCTGACTCCAAGCCTGCGTCCAAAAGCTGGTGGACAAGAAGCTCAAGCTTGTCAACGTAGTCCAGGTCATGCTCATCCGCCAGATTCTCCCGTGCCAACGACAGGGCTTCAATATGTGGGAGTTCGATCCGGCGCAGCACCAGACTTTGAATGGGCTCTTCGACACTACGTACGAAGAGGTCTGGAAGGTGCTGTTCAAGGGCGCCGAGGCTCCCGCATCCGCTACCGAAGATAGCGGATTTCAGCTTGCAGCGTCCAGCTGACGAGGTAAGTGATATTGTCCTTTACGGGACGCTGGTTATTCATAGTTTGACTCTATGCGGGATCTAAACTCACTTTCCTTTGACAGGACTGGCTGAAGAAGGCCACATAGGCTATCTGTCCGGCCCCATTGCCAGAGGACCCAGCTGACGCCCGCCTAACAGGGCTGCTGGCTCCGGCACCCCACGTGGTCCCGGAGAAGAAGGCCAAGAAGAAGGCCACGGGGACTCGGAAGAGTTCCCGTTTTCAGGTGCTATCGGACCATGAATCCGAGGCCGACTCCTCCCACCAAGGCGAGGAGGAGAAGGAAAAAGCCTCTCCCCCAGCGGGGGGAGGGAAGAAAAGGAAGGCCTCCCCAACAAGGGAGGCCGAAGGGTCCAAGAGGGGAAAAACTCTTCCCCCGGACTGTGCCACCAACGCCAGTGATGACGACGAGGACTGGCCTCCAAGGGCCAAGCCTCTGGCGAGATCGTAAGTATCCAGACTCCCGAATAACTTCAAGGTTTTTGTTTTCTGCCACATTATGTCTTTCTAATGCCGCATACAACCCTGTAGTCCGCCTAAGGATGATCTCCCCACTTTGTCGAGCGGGTCCTTAGGGGCGTCGGATATGGATTCTCTTCCGACTGCCTCCACCCCCCGTGATGCGGATGATGCCGAGGTGGGATCCCAGGAAGGGACCCACCAGGAGGAGAGGGCCCCGGAGGTGTCGTAGGACAACCTCCCGGACTTTGCACCGGACTCAGCCCCGGAACCCATAGTGGCTCCGGAGTCCGGCGGGCGACCCCTTCGGAAGAAGGGCAAGACCGCGACGCCGGCTGCCTCCGTCCAACCGGAGGTGCCGGATAATTTGCTGGAGGCGCTCAACGGCGCCTTCATCAAAGAGGAACACCGCACTGTTATGAGTGCGGTGATTCAGAAGGTTCAGCTCGCCAAGACCGGGCTGACCGAAGCCTGCAGCAGCCTTCTAACAGGCTTTGAGGTAAGAATTTCAATATATGTAAAATGGTACCGCATAGACAGTAGCCCCTGATGCTCGGTTCGGTGTTCGGAAAGAAAAGTCGGACTGAGGATCTTTAGAAAGATAAACGCAGGAGTCATGAAAATATGTCAATATGGGATTGCAGGCTGTGCTGCTGACCTCTGCCGCACTGACTGCGGAGGTCAAAACTTTGAAGGAAAACCTCGAGCGGTCTGAGAACGAGGTCGGCCATGCCAAGAAGCAGCTTGAGAAAAAAGAAGGTGCGTAATACCTTATGAAAATTGTACCTTACAGAAAAGGATTTGGTTGCAAGAAAAATGACAAGGATAACTGGGGTATTGCAGGGGCCACTAACGAGGTGGCGACCCTGAAGGAGGCGGTGGCCGCGGCCGAATGCAATGCGGCTGCAGAGCACACCGAGCGAGAGAAACAGGAGGCGCGGGTGGCGGAGGTACAGCAAGAGCTCCAGGATCTCGTGAAGAAACACGAGAGCCTGGAGCGTGACTCGAAGACTCGAGAGTCTGAGCTTGCAACGGCTCTTGAGAGTGCCAAAGCCGCTAAGGCTGAAGCCTACAAGGCCCTCCAGGAGATAGAGGCGGTGAAGAAAATAGCAGCGGGTAAGGCATTTTTCATGCAAAGTAAGCATGTGAGTGTTAATTACCTGTTGCTTACCCGAATTCGGAGCTCTCCAGGAGCGTTCGCAGATCTTCCCCGCAGCGTGTCCGATGCTGCCGCATTCTACCGGGCCGAGGAGGGGAGCTCAACGGAGAAGGTCTTCTGGTCTCGGTATGCTGAGGCCGGACATCCGGTGCCCCTTAGCGACCAGCTGAAGCAGTTGGTCGAGCTCCACAAGGCGGCCGAACAGGCCATGAAGGGCCTCATAGTTCGGCTGTGGCCTAAGGAAGCTATGCCTGGGAGCTACTTCGGCCTGGTGCGGCGGCTAGTGGACGCGTGCCCGTGGGTTGAAGTTATCAAGCACTCCGCCTGTATCAAGGGTGCGCGTCGGGCCCTTGCCCGTGCAAAGGTGCACTGGGGCAACATGGATGCCCAGAAGCTTGTGACGGACCCCCCCCACCAGAGGGCAAGGAGCATCGCACGCCCGAGATGTATTATAGGAGTGTGCTGAAGGGCGCCCGCACTATTGCGGGTGAGTGCTCCAAAGATGTAATATTTGAGTAGACTCGCATTTTGTTATCCTGTGCGCAGAAAACTTGGTTCATATGCGCTAAGCAACGCTTGTTAATTTAAAATATTACCTTGTGTGCGGCTGTTTATCAAATCTGAGAGATGGAAAGTCGTCGGCTTCAGCCCCCATGCCACGAGTGCTGGGGTGTTTGGGATAAACTCGAGCACTCTTGTTCCCATTTTTGGGTCCATCTAGGGAGGCGCTCAACACAACAAACAAGGAAACCGGACTTATAATGCTTGAACACTCTCAGTTAGCCATAGAATTCTATAATTTTAAATTTCGGCAAAGCCCCTAGTTTTCGGAAGGCCGAATTTGGGGCGCTATCCACGCCTTGACCGGACAGAATCCGGCTCCTCGCTCGCAGCGGCATAAGTCTTTAGGGACTCGCAAAGAACCTCTCGAACAACGACTAGCTCTCGCCTCATCATGACGGTCAGTTTTAGCTTTCTCCACTGAGGCGTTAACCCAGCTCAACTGGAGCGCAATCGCAGTGGTTCTCCCAGTGCTACCTTAGCCGATAAAATGGAACGTAACGTACCAAAACATGGGAGCCGGGCAAACCCAACTATTGACCCAAGAACATGATTCGGAGCCGATGCATATAATGCTATAAGTTCGGGGTGCCGCACTTGTGAAAGTGTTCGGACTTATCACACCATAACGCGGGAAACATAAGCCCCTGGTGTATTTAGCCGTACCAAAACGTACGGATGCAACATGTCATAGATGAACATATGTGTAAGAAAGAAATGAAATTAGAAGCAAAAATGTGTTGCATTGCTTTATTCAAATAAAAACTGCTATAAGTGCAGGACGATACAAGTGGTGCGGTAAGCAAGGGATGGGACTGTTTAACATGTCCCCCTCCAGGGGTAGGCTACGGAATAATGCATAAAACAGATTTAATGCTCATAATGGAGACCACCTGGATTTTCGTTGTAGCCTTTCTCCTTCCCTGGCTGTTGTATCATGGGTTCGGCATGTCTGCTGCCGGACAGGGCCTCTGACGAACGGAGTCCTGTGGGTAAAAAATAAAAGGAAAAGAAAAAGAAATGACACACATAAGAGCCCCTGGTGCGGCTGAGCCGCAGTTTGGGCTTATCGTGGTCGAGCCCCTTGCCCTATGCCCATGGCATCTTCAGAGCGTAATGGAGTATGCGAAGGGCCTGTCTTAATGTTTTGCAGGGGCTAGGGTTGGTGCCGCACTGCTACTCGTGCTCGGAACGTGCCAGGTGGTCATGTTGTAGGTTACTCCGGGAATGGTTAGCTGTGTCCGGCCGCTTAGCAGCCGGACTCGAGAATTGCCTTAAAAGGCTGCTTTGTACTTCTGCCGCGAGAGCCGCTGTATGTTCCTCCGTTCGGAGGGAGCGTTCAGTGTTTCCTTTGACCGTGATGACTCCTCTAGGGCCTGGCATCTTGAGCTTGAGGTATGCGTAGTGCGGCACCGCGTTGAACTTTGCGAACGCGGTACGTCCGAGCAAGGCATGATAGCCGCTGCGGAACGGGACTATGTCGAAGATTAACTCCTTGCTTCGGAAGTTATCTGGGGATCCGAAGACCACTTCCAGTGTAACTGAGCCTGTACAATTGGCTTCTACACCTGGTATGACGCCTTTAAAGGTCGTCTTGGTAGGTTTAATCCTTGAGGGGTCTATGCCCATTTTGCGCACCGTGTCCTGATAAAGCAGGTTTAGGATGCTACCGCCGTCCATCAGGACTTTGGTGAGATGAAATCCATCGACGATTGGGTCTAGAACCAATGCGGCGAACCCACCATGGCGAATGCTGGTGGGGTGGTTCCTTCGGTCAAAGGTGATCGGGCAAGAGGACCATGGATTGAACTTCGAGGAAACTGGCTCCATCGTGTATACATCCCTGAGTGCATGCTTCCGCTCCCTTTTGGGTATGTGCGTGGCATATATCATGTTCACTGTCCACACCTGTGGGGGGAAACCCTTCTGTCCTCTATTGTTCGGTGGTCGGGTCTCTTCCTTGTCGTCACTATGTAGCCCCTTGTCGCTGTTTTCGGCAATTAACTTGCCTGCCTGCTTGAACACCCAACAGTCCCTATTGGTGTGGTTAGCTGGCTTTTCAGGGGTGCCATGTATCTGGCACAAGCGGTCGAGAATTCGGTCCAAATTGGACGGACCCTGAGTTGTTCTTTTGAATGGCTTTTTCCGTTGACCAGGTTTAGAGCCTCTGAATCCGGCATTGACTGCCGTATCCTCACTGTTATCGCCGTTAATGCGGCGTTTGTTTTTGTTGCGACGCGACCTGCCACTACGGTCCTTGATATCCGGACTGCCAGAATTTTTGTTGAGGTTGTTGCTGCGTGCTAGCCAGCTGTCCTCACCTGCACAGAAGCGGGTCATGAGTGATGTAAGGGCTGCCATGGATTTCGGCTTTTCCTGTCCCTGGTGCCGGGCAAGCCACTCGTCGCGGATGTTATGCTTGAAGGCCGCGAGGGCCTCGGCATCCGAACAGTCGCCGATTTGGTTTTTCTTGGTTAAGAACCGTGTCCAGAATTGTCTGGCCGATTCGTCTGGCTGCTGAATTATGTGGCTTAGGTCATCTTCATCTGGTGGTCGCACGTACGTGCCTTGGAAGTTATCGAGGAATGCGGCTTCCAGGTCCTCCCAACTCCCGATTGACTCTGCTGGCAAGCTGTTAAGCCAGTGCCGGGCTAGTCCTTTAAGTTTGAGTGGGAGATATTTGATGGTGTGGAGATCGTCTCCGTGGGCCATGTGGATGTGGAGGAGATAGTCCTCGATCCAGACCGCGAGGTCTGTTGTGCCATCGTAAGATTCAATATTGACGGGTTTAAACCCTTCTGGGATTTGATGATCCATTACCTCATCTGTGAAGCACAGTGGGTGTGCGGCGCCTCTGTACTGGGCGATATCGCGACGGAGCTCAAAAGAGCTTTGTCTGTTGTGTTCGGCCCGGCCGGACTTACTGTGTCCGGGGTGACGATGATCGTCACGTATCGTGGGGCGCCCACGTGATCCATAGATCGATCTTGATTGTCTTGCCTTATCCTCCAGTATGTCTTGCGGGTCCGGAGTGTTCCCCTGTGGCCTTGTGCTTTTCGAGCGATGCCGGGGTACGGGTCTAGTGAAGGGCCTTGAGGCCTCTCTGTCGCGACCACGGGGTGGTCGATCAGCCGTATTGTCTCCTGGTGAAGCGGGATCATATGCCTCCACCTCTAATCGGGGGAGCAGCTTACGTTTGGGGTAGCTTTTGGAGGGGCGTTCGAGTTCATGCTCTTCGGCCGCGAGGACTTCGGTCCATCTGTCGGCTAGCAGATCTTGATCAGCTCTAAGCTGCTGCTGCTTTTTCTTGAGGCTGTTTGCCGTGGCCATAAGCCTGCGTTTGAAATGCTCCTGTTCGACGGGATCCTCAGGCACGACGAATTCGTCGTCGTCGAGGCTTGCCTCGTCTCCGGAGGGAGGCATATAGTCCTCTACCTCTTCTTCGGCCGCTCTCTCATGAGGGCTGGCGTCCCCCTCCTCCTGTGCTGGATCTTGCTGGAGTGGGTTGTCTTTGGCGCTATCCGGTGTATTATTGTCTTCGGTGCCGGAATCCTCATTCTTGCTATGGCGGGATTTAGAGCGGCGCCGCTGACGCCGGCGCTTGGGCTGTTTCTTGGAGGGGTCATCCTCCGCTATTCCTTCGCCGTTCCCATCCTTTGGGATATCCACCATGTATATGTCGTATGAAGAGGTGGCTTTCCAGTGCCTAGTGGGCGCTGGTTCTTGGTCGTCTCCGGCATCGTCGTCCATACCATCGATGTCCTCAGAGTCGTAATCTAGCATGTCGGTTATCGTCGACAGTGGCTACCAAGTGGGTGGTGGGTGGGCTCTGAATTTCTTCGTCGTCCGCATCCCGACCGTCCTGGGCGCAGTCCGGCCAGGCCTCTCCTGATAATGAGAGGTACTTTAGCGAACTCAAGATGTCACCAAAAGGTGAGTGTTGAAAGATGTCCGCCGTGGTGAACTCCATGATCGGTGCCCAATCGGATTCGACTGGAGGGGGCGCGGGAGGTCCGGAGTCCGGCAAGGAGTCCGGCACCTCAGAGTCACGAGCTTCATGGGGGACAAGATCGGTGTTCGGCTCTATCGCCGTAGAGGTTGCAGCCCCAGAGGTGGTGTCTAGCCATCCATCCTTGGTCTGCGCAGACGGCTCCGAGTCGAAGATCGGAGCGGGTTCGAGTGCGGCCTCCAGGGTACTGTCCGGCTGCACAGCTAAATCATGCCCATCGTGACAATACGGCACGCTCGGCTGTGGCTCGAATCCGTCGAGGATCAAGTCCCCGCGGATGTCGGCCGTGAAGTCCAAACTTCCAAATCTGACCTGACGGCCAGGGGCGTAGCTTTCGATCTGCTCTAGATGGCCAAGCGAATTGGCCCGCAGTGCAAAGCCGCCGAATACAAAGATCTATCCGGGGAGGAAGGTCTCACCCTGGACTGCATCGTTGATGATGATCGAAGAAGCCATCGAGCCTATCGGTGACGACACAGAGGAACTCTCAATGAAAGCACCAATGTCGGTGTCAAAACCAGCGGATCTCGGGTAGGGGGTCCCGAACTGTGCGTCTAGGCGGATGGTAACAGGAGACGAGGGACAAGATGTTTTTACCCAGGTTCGGGCCCTCTTGATGGAGGTAAAACCCTACGTCCTGCTTGATTAATATTGATGATGTGGGTTACAAGAGTAGATCTACCACGAGATCAAGGAGGCTAAACCCTAGAAGCTAGCCTATGGTATGATTGTTGTTCGTCCCATGGACTAAGGCCATCCGGTTTATATAGACACCGGAGAGGGCTAGGGTTACACAGAATCGGTTACAAAGGTAGGAGATCTACATATCCGTATCGCCAAGCTTGCCTTCCACGCCAAGGAAAGTCCCATCCGGACACGGGACGAAGTCTTCAATCTTGTATCTTCATAGTCTTGGAGTCCGGCCGATGATGATAGTTCGGCTATCCGGACACCCCCTAGTCTGGAACTCCCTCACTCCTTGTTACCTTCGATCCTCAGACACATAGTTCGGTACCCCCTACCCAAGATCTGCCGGTTTTGACACCGACATTGGTGCTTTCATTGAGAGTTCCACTGTGTCGTTACCAGAAGGCTCGATGGCTCCATCAACCATCCACGACAACACCTCCCCGAGGAAGACTTTTCTCCCCGACCAAATCTTTGTATTTGGCGGCTTCACACAGTGTGCCAATTCGATTGGCCATCTGGAGCAGATCGACAGCTACGCCCCTGGTCATCAGATCAGTTTTGGAAACCTAAACTATGTCGCTGATATTTGAGGAGACTTGATCTTCCAAGGGTTCGCGACCTCAACCGCAGCTCCGACCTTAAATCCGGAACCCTTCGCCGAGTCTGAAGACAGGAATTTAGAGCCCGTCGGACTCTCTATAGCCATAGAGATCAGCACCGGAGATGCGGAGGGGGTCGTTTCACCGGCCGGCCTGGAGTCACCCCGGGCTCCCTTTATCCTCATTGAGCCGGTCTCACCTTCGCTCACCAGCTCCGAACTCTTGAGGTCTGTGTTATACGAGCTCGGCCAGGGAACTCCTGTCCCGCCCCGCTCCACGGATTCTCGCTTCCCTATCCAAACTTCAACTTTAAACGAGGTTCTGGACTTAATGCGATCTCTCGCAATTATAGAAGGATCACTGCCGAACTATGCCCAGTCGGCACTAGGGGCTGAGAGCGGGGAATTTTACGTCCCACCCACCACCCACTTCATAGCCACTGTCGAGGACTTAACCGACATGCTCGACTACGACTCCAAAGACATCGACGATATGGACGACGATGCCGAAGACAAGCAAAGCCAGAACCCGCCGGTCACCAGACGCTGGACGACCAGTTCCACATATGACGTGTACATGGTGGAAGCACCCAAAGAGGATGACGGTGATGGTGGGAAGGATCCAGACGAGGACAAGCCTTCCGAGGCACCACCAAAGTGCCGATGTCAGTGGCGCCGCTCAAAATCGCGTCGCGACAAAGACAGCAATACCGGCACCGGAGACAATAATACTCCGGAGAACGCCAAAGACGAAGAAGCCCCTATCGAACAAACATCCGAACAGGAGGATTTGGAGGACGGGCAAGTCAACACCGACGATCCTATCAAGGACGCGGGCTCGGAGGTTAGTAACTACGTGTCGATCTCCAAAGAGGACGAGAGCCTGGGCGACGAAGAATTCATCATGCCAGAGGATCCCCTCGAACAAGAGCAATTTAAGCGTCGGCTAATAGCCATAGCGAGAATCCTGAAACGGAAGCAGCAGCAGCTTCAAGCTGATCAAGATTTGCTCAATGACAGATGGACTGATGTGCTAGCAGCCAAGGAATACGGACTCGAGCGCCCAACCAAGAGTTACCCAAACCGCAGGCTGCTACCCCAATTCGACGATGAGGCCCCGGATCCTGCACCGCCAAAGCGTAAAGCAGGCGACAGACCTGACCGACCACCACATGGATGGGACAGAGCGGCAACTCAAGCCGAACACCGCCTGCACCACTCCGTCGTAAAGGTAGAGAACCAGCAGCTGCAGGATACACTTACGACCTACGATAGGACCTGGATAATAGAGCCGGCCAGAACAAATCAATATATGGATCAAGGGGGCGCGCCTCAACGCGAGAAAGCGACCATCAAGCTTTGCGCGACAAGCACAACCTCACCCGGGCCCAAAACCGCATACGGACTCCATCCGAACTACGTCGGGACATGGCCCGATATAGAGGTGTCGTGCACCCCCTATGCTTGACTGACGAAGTCATGGAGCACCAGTTCCCAGAAGGGTTTAAACCCATGAACATCGAATCATACAACGGCACAACAGATCCCGTAGTACGGATTGAAGATTTTCTTCTCCACATGCACATGGCTCGCGGTGATGATCTACATGCCATTGAATACGTCCCTCTCAAACTCAAGGGACCAGCTCGGCACTGGCTAAACAGCCTCCCAAAAAACTCTATTGGAAGCTGGGAAGACCTAGAGGATGCCTTTAGAGACAACTTCCAGGGCACTTATATCTGACCTCCGGACGCCGATGACTGATACGTCTCCGTCGTATCTATAATTTTTGATTGTTCCATGCCAATATTCTTCAACTTTCATATACTTTTGGCAACTTTTTATACTATTTTTTGGGACTAACATATTGATCCAGTGCCCAGTTCCAGTTCCTGTCTGTTGCATGTTTTGTGTTTCGCAGAAAACCAATATCAAATGGAATCCAAACGGGATAAAAACGGACGGAGAATTATTTTGGAATATTTGGGATTTTCCGGAGGAAGAATCAACGCGAAATAGTGTCCGAGGTGGCCACGAGACAGGGGGCGCGCCCCCCACCCCTGGGCACGCCCTGGGCTCTTGTGGGCCACCCGTAAGGCGGTTGACGCTCTTCTTTTGCCGCAATAAAGCTAATTTTATGAGAAAAATCTGGGCGAAAGATTCACCCCAATAGGAGTTACGGATCCCAGATATAAAGGAAACGGTGACAGGGCAGAATCAGAGAACGCAGAAACAGAGAGATAGATCCAATCTCGGAGGGGCTCTCGCCCCTCCCAAGCCATGGGAGAGAAGGACCAGAGGGGAAACCCTTCTCCCATCTAGGGAGGAGGTCAAGGAAGAAGAAGAAGAAGGGGGCCTCTCTCCCCCTTGCTTCCGGTGGCGCCGGAGCGCTGCCGGGGGCCATCATCATCACCGCAATCTTCACCAACACCGCCGTCATCTTCACCAACATCTCCATCACCTTCCCCTTCTATATCCAGTGGTCCACTCTCCCACAACTCGCTGTACCCTCTACTTGAACATGGTGCTTTATGCTTCATATTATTATCCAATGATGTGTTGCCATCCTATTGTGTCTGAGTAGATTTCCGTTGTCCTATCAGTGATTGATGAATTGCTATGATTGGTTTGAGTTGCATGTTTTATTATTGGTGTTGTCCTATGGTGCCCTCCGTGTCGCGCAAGCGTGAGGGATTACCTCTGTAGGGTGTTGCAATGCGTTCATGATTCGCTTATAGTGGGTTGCGTGAGTGACTGAAACACAAACCCGAGTAAGTAGGTTGTTGCATATGGGATAAAGAGGACTTGATACTTCAATGCTATGGTTGGGTTTTACCTTAATTATCTTTAGTAGTTGCGGATGCTTGCTAGAGTTCCAATCATAAGTGCATATGATCGAAGAAGATAAAGTATGTTAGCTTATGCATCTCCCTCAAATAGAATTGCAATAGTGATTACCGGTCTAGTAACATAGTCAATTGCTTATGGATAATTTCACAACTCCCACCACCACTTTTCCACACTCGCTATATTTACTTTCTTGCATCTTTATTTAAACAGCCCCTAGTTTATATTTACATGCTCTTTATTATCTTGCAAACCTATCCTTTCACACCTACAAAGTACCTCTAGTTTCATACTTGTTCTAGGTAAAGCGAACGTCAAGCGTGTGTAGAGTTCTATCGGTGGTCGATAGAACTTGAGGGAATATTTATTCTAACTTTCGCTCCTCGTTGGGTTCGACATCTTACTTATTGAAAACTGTTGCGATCCCCTACACTTGTTGGTTATCAAGACCTTTTTCTAGCGCCATTGCCGGGGAGTCATAGCGTGGGTTGAATATTCTCGTGTGTGCTTGTTTGCTTTATCACTAAGTAATTTTTATTTGTTGTTCTTAGTCGTTTTGTATCTTTAGTTATGGGTAGGAAACGCAAAATACCAAAAAAATTAGTTGTACCTACTGCACCAATGGTTGAAGAACCACTCAAAATCTATCACACTATTGAAGATTTTTAATTGGATCGTCTTCGATCCCTTTGTGCTCGTGCTGAAACCCCAACTAGCTTAGTTGAGGGCAAATCTTTAGATGAGCATGCTTGTTATGTGCGACACCGTATATTGGAAAAAGGGAAACTATTATGGGATAAAATTCAACGTTTGCAATGCTATGCTTGGACTTTATGTGAATTATACGATATTACTTGTTGTTCTGAAAACCCTAAGAAACACCTTCCCTACCAATGTGAGTTTCATAATGGGATCGTATCTTCATATGCTAAGGGTGTTTATAATTACTATGATATTCAACAAATTGAAGAATTTGTTGCTTTTAAGGGTGCTTTTGAAATTGCTTCTTTGATTGAAAAGTATGATGCTACTCTTTACAAATCTGAAAGTTTTTCCATACTTGAATATTGTTATGATAATTATGCTTCTAATGCCTATGTTAAACCATATATTGAGAAATTCTCCGCTGTCCAAGAAGAGACTAATATTTTGCAGGAAGCTATGGAAGAAGAAATTGATGAAACTATGGGCTCATTGGATGAAAAAGATGATGAGGAGAGCGAAGAACAAAAGGAGGAAGAGCGGATTAGCTACCCGTGCCCACCTTCTAATGAGAGTAACTCTTCAACTCATAAATTGTTTAATTCCCCTTCGTGCTTATCGAAGGATGATTGCTATGATCCCGTTGATTCTCTTGAAATATCCCCTTTTGATGATGCTTGCTATGCTTGTGGCCAAGATTCCAATATGAATTATGCTTATGGAGATGAACTTGCTATAGTTCCTTATGTTAAACATAAAATTGTTGCTATTGCACCCACGCATGATAGTCCTATTATCTTTCTGAATGCTCCCTACTACACTATATCGGAGAAGTTTGTGCTTATTAAGGATTATATTGATGAGTTGCCTTTTACCATTGCACATGATGATTTTGATGAATATAATATGCATGTGCTTGCTGCTCCTACTTGCAATTATTATGAGAGAGGAACTTTATCTCCACCTCTCTATGTTTCCAATACGATAGAATTGCAAGAAACTGTTTATACTATCCATTGGCCTTTATGTTGTGTGCATGAATTGTTTTTTTATGACATGCTGATGCATAGGAAGAGAGTTAGACTTTGTTGTTGCATGATATATGTTACTTTGTGCTCACTACTAAATCACAACTCATTGTTAATTAAAATTGGCTTTGATATACCTTGGGATCCGGGTGGATTCATTACTTGAGCACTATATGCCTAGCTTAATGGCTTTAAAGAAAGGGCTGCCAGGGAGACAACCCGGAAGTTTTATAGAGTCATTTATTTCTGTTGTGTGCTTTCATATAGTTTAAAAACAAAAAAAATAAAGAGGGGAACCTAAAACTTTTCAAAAAGGAAAGTGAAAGTGAGAAAGACAAGCATTGTTGAAGTGGGAGCTAGCCTTGAACTTTGTTCATGCTCACGGAAACTTTGTGAATCTTGATTACAGAAACTTTTCATCAAAAATAATTATCCCCTTTTACAATTCCATTGTATTATAAAAGTAATGTGCCAAGGTTTGCCTTTAGGATGTTTACAATGATTGTTGGTTTGTACGGTGCAGGACAGAAACTTTGGCTGTAGTGCACGATTTTACATTTTTAACTGGAACGTCAATTGGTTATGATTCCTTCTGCAATGCCTTTCTGTACAACTTGTTTATTTATACTAATTTTGGTAGAATTTTTGGGGTAATATAAGTATGGTGAATGTTCAGATTTCTACAGACTCTTCTGTTTTTGACAGATTCTGTTTTTGATGCATAGTTTGCTTGTTTTGATGAATCTATCAATTTATATCAGTGGATTAAGCCATGGAAAAGCTATATTACAGTAGACACAAGGCAAAAACAAAATATGAATTGGTTTATTACAGTACTTAGAGTAGTGATTTGCTTTATTATACTAACAGATCTTACAGAGTTTCCTGTTGAAGTTTTGTGTGGATGAAGTGTCTAAATGAGGAGGTCTCGATATGAGGAAAAGGAAGAGAGGCAAGATCTTAAGCTTGGGGATGCCCGAGGCACCCCAAGTAAATATTCAAGGAGACTCAAGCGTCTAAGCTTGCGGATGCCCCGGAAGGCATCCCCTCTTTCTTCAACAAGTATCGGTATGTTTTCGTATTCGTTTCATTCATGCATTATGTGCAAGTCTTGGAGCGTCTTTTGCATTTAGTTTTCACTTTTCTTTTATGCACCATGCTGGTATGAGATAGTACTTGGTTGATTTATAGAATGCTCATTGCATTTCACTTAAATATTTTGAGTATGGCTTTATAGAATGCTTCATGTGCTTCACTTATATCATTTGAAGTCTGGTTTGCCTGTTTCTCTTCACATAGAAAACCACCATTTGTAGAATGATCTTTTTCTTCACTTATATTTCTTAGAGCGTGGGCATATCTTTTGTAGAAAGAATTAAACTCTCTTGCTTCACTTATATCTATTTAGAGAGATGACAGGAATTGGTCATTCACATGGTTAGTCATAAAATCCTACATAAAACTTGTAGATCGCTGAATATGATATGTTTGATTCCTTGCAATAGTTTTGCGATATAAAGATGGTGATATTTGAGTCATGCTAGTGGGTGGTTGTGGATTGTAGAGACACTTGTGTTGAGGTTTGCAAGTCCCGTAGCATGCACGTATGGTAACCATTGTGTGACAAATTTGAAGCATGGGGTGTTTCTTTGATTGTCTTCCTTATGAGTGGCAGTCGGGGACGAGCGATGGTCTTTTCCTACCAATCTATACCCCTAGGGGCATGCGTAGTAGTACTTTTCTTCGAGGGCTAATAAACTTTTGCAATAAGTATATGAGTTCTTTATGACTAATGTGAGTCCAGATTATACGCACTTTTACCTTTCCATCATTGCTAGCCTCTTCGGTACCGTGCAGTGCCCTTTCTCACCTCGAGAGTTGGTGCAAACTTAGTCGGTGCATCCAAACCCTGTGATATGGTACGCTCTATCACACATAAGCCTCATTATATCTTCCTCAAAACAGCCATCATACCAACCTATCATGGCATTTCCATAGCCATTCCGAGATATATTGCCATGCAACTTCCACATCATCATATACATGACTTGAGCATTTATTTTCATATTGCTTTGCATGATCGTAAGATAGCTAGCATGATGTTTTCATGGCTTGTATGTTTTTTGATGTCATTGCTATGCTAGATCATTGCACATCCTGGTACACCACCAGAAGCATTCATATAGAGTCATATCTTTGTTCTAGTATCGAGTTGTAATATTGAGTTGTAAGTAAATAAAAGTGTGATGATCATCATTATAGAGCATTTCCCCATAAAAAGGAAAAATAAGAAAGAAAAAAAGAAAAAAAAGGAAAGGCCAAAGAAGCCTAAATAAAAAGGGGGCCAAAGAAGCCCACCGAAAAAAAGAAAAAAAAGAAAAGAAAAGAAAAGAAAAGGGGCAATGTTACTATCCTTTTTCCACACTTGTGCTTCAAAGTAGCACCATGTTCTTCATATAGAGAGTCTCTTATGTTGTCACTTTGATATACTAGTGGGAATTTTTCATTATAAAACTTGTCTTGTATATTCTAACGATGGGCTTCCTCAAATGCCCTAGGTCTTCATGAGCAAGCAAGTTGGATGCACACCCACTTAGTTTCTTTTGTTGAGCTTTCATACACTTATAGCTCTTAGTGCATCCGTTGCATGGCAATCCCTACTCCTCACATTGATATCAATTGATGGGCATCTCCATAGCCCGTTGATTAGCCGCGTCAATGTGAGACTTTCTCCCTTTTTGTCTTCTCCACATAACCTCCATCATTATATTCTATTCCACCTATAGTGCTATATCCATGGCTTGCGCTCATGTATTGCGTGAGGATTGAAAAAGCTGAAGCGCGTTAAAAAGTATGAACCAATTGCTCGGCTCGTCATCGGGGTTGTGCATGATGGGAGCATTTTTGTGTGACGAAAATGAAGCATGGCCAAACTATATGATTTTGTAGGGATAAGCTTGCTTTGGCCTTGTTGTTTTGAAAATACATGATTGCTTTATTGGCACGCTCGAAGTATTATTGTTTTTATGTCAAATGATAGACTATTGCTTTGAATCACTCGTGTCTTAATATTCATGCCATGATTAGATATATGATCAAGATTATCCTAGGTAGCATTCCACATCAAAAATTATCTTTTTATCATCTACTTACTCGAGAACGAGGAGGAATTAAGCTTGGGGATGCTTATACGTCTCCGTCGTATCTATAATTTTTGATTGTTCCATGCCAATATTCTTCAACTTTCATATACTTTTGGCAACTTTTTATACTATTTTTTGGGACTAACATATTGATCCAGTGCCCAGTGCCAGTTCTTGTCTGTTGCATGTTTTATGTTTCGCAGAAAACCAATATCAAACGGAATCCAAACGGGATAAAAACGGATGGAGAATTATTTTGGAATATTTGGGATTTTCCGGAGGAAGAATCAACGCGAAACAGTGTCCGAGGTTGCCACGAGATAGGGGGCGCGCCCCCCCACCCCTGGGCCCCCTGGGCTCTAGTGGGCCACATGTAAAGTGGTTGACGCTCTTCTTTTGCTGCAAGAAAGCTAATTTTATGAGAAAAATCTGGGCGGAAGATTCACCCCAATCAGATTTACGGATCTCCAGATATAAAGGAAACGGTGAAGGGGCAGAATCTGAGAACGCAGAAATAGAGAGATAGATCCAATCTCGGAGGGGCTCTCGTCCCTCCCAAGCCATGGGAGCCAATGACCAGAGGGGAAACCCTTCTCCCATCTAGGGAGGAGGTCAAGGAAGAAGAAGAAGAAGGGGGCCTCTCTCCCCCTTGCTTCCGGTGGCGCCGGAGCGCTGCCGGGGGCCATCATCATCACCGCAATCTTCACCAACACCGCCGTCATCTTCACCAACATCTCCATCACCTTCCCCATTCTATATCCAGCGGTCCACTCTCCCGCAACCCGCTGTACCCTCTACTTGAACATGGTGCTTTATGCTTCATATTATTATCCAATGATGTGTTGCCATCCTATGATGTCTGAGTAGATTTCCGTTGTCCTATCGGTGATTGATGAATTGCTATGAATGGTTTGAGTTGCATGTTTTATTATTGGTGCTGTCCTATGGTGCCCTCCGTGTCGTGCAAGCGTGAGGGATTACCTCTGTAGGGTGTTGCAATGCGTTCATGATTTGCTTATAGTGGGTTGCGTGAGTGACTGAAACACAAACCCGAGTAAGTAGGTTGTTGCGTATGGGATAAAGAGGACTTGATACTTTAATGCTATGGTTGGGTTTTACCTTAATGATCTTTAGTAGTTGCGGATGCTTGCTAGAGTTCCAATCATAAGTGCATATGATCCAAGAAGAGAAAGTATGTTAGCTTATGCCTCTCCCTCAAATACAATTGCAATAGTGATTACCGGTCTAGTAACATAGTCAATTTCTTAGGGACAATTTCACAACTCCTACCACCACTTTTCCACACTCGCTATATTTACTTTCTTGCTTCTTTATTTAAACAGCCCCTAGTTTATATTTACATGCTCTTTATTATCTTGCAAACCTATCCTTTCACACCTACAAAGTACCTCTAGTTTCATACTTGTTCTAGGTAAAGCGGACGTCAAGCGTGCGTAGAGTTCTATCGGTGGTCGATAGAACTTGAGGGAATATTTATTCTACCTTTAGCTCCTCGTTGGGTTCGACACTCTTACTTATCGAAAACTATTGCGATCCCCCACACTTGTGGGTTATCAATGACCTCAGTCACATAGTCCAACAGCCCGGAGAGTCAGCCAGAAAAATCTGGACACGGTTCCTAATAAAAAAGAACCAAATTGTTGATTGTCCGGATGCCGAGGCTCTCGTAGCCTTTAAACACAGCATCCATGACGAATGGCTTGCCCGACACCTCGGCCAAGAAAAGCCGAAGTCCATGGCAGCCCTCACATCACTCATGACCCACTTTTGCGCAGGCAAAGATAGCTGGCTTGCCCATAGCATCAATAGTAGAGCGATCCAGGCACTTCCAAAGCAAGGAACAGAAACGGTAGGCCCCTACACAATAAAAACAAGCGTTAGAGCAACACTGAAAATGCCGAAGACACGGCGGTCAACACCGGATTCAGTGACTCCAAGCCCAGTTAGCAGAAGAGGCCATTCAAAAGAAACAAAGACGGTTCATCTAGACTGGACCGAATACTCGATCGACCTTGCCAGATTCATGGCACCCCGGACAAGCCTGCCAACCATACCAACAGAAGTTGTTGGGTCTTTAAATAGGCCGGTAAGTTAAACACCAAACACACAGGAAAAGGGCCGCCCAGCGAGGATGACGATCAGGAGTCTCGCCCATCGAACACAGGGGGACAGAAGAAATTTCCCCCCGAGATCAAGATGGTGAACATGATATACACTACTCACATCCCCAAAAGGGAGTGCAAGCACGCATTAAGGGACGTCTACGTGATAGAGCCAGTCGCCCCAAAATTCAACCATGGTCAGCATGCCCGATCTCTTTTGATCAAAGGGACCATCCGACCAGCATCCACCATGGAGGTTCAGCCACATTGGTCCTCGGCCCAATTATCGATGGATTCCACCTCACGAGAGTCCTCATCGACGGCGGGAGCAGTATTAACTTGCTCTATCATGACCCAGTCCGGAAAATGGGTATTGACTCGTCAAGAATCAAGCCCACCAAAACTACCATTAAAGGAGTCATACCTGGTGTCGAGGCCCGCTACACGGGCTCAATCACATTGGAAGTCATCTTCGGTTCGTCGGATAACTTCTGAAGCAAGGACTTGATCTTTGACATCGTCCCTTTCCGCATTGGCTATCATGCACTGCTGGGATGAACCGTGTTGGCCCGTTTCAATGCGGTCCTACACTACGCTTATCTAAAGCTCAAAATGCCAGGACCACGCGATGTTATAACAGTCCATGGAAACATGGATCGCTCCCTCCGTACTAAGGAACACACCATGGTCGTCGCAGCGGAAGTGCAAGTCAGCCTTATCAAGCCAAACTCCACATCGGTAGTCAAACAACCGGACCATGTCAAACGAGTCCGGACTACCCCGCAGAGTGATAGTCCAGCTCGTCAGGAGCTCGATTAGCAATTGGGCCTGAGTCTTCGCCCCAACCAAGCAGCGGCTATGTACCGCGCGTTCATAACTACGCACTAAAAATACCATGGGCGACGATGGAGGCATATCAAGGATAAAGTCCACAATACGGCTCAACCGTACCTGGACCACCATCTATCTTTTTCTTAAATTCATCTTTTCTTTTCAGGTTCTTTACAACCCGCGTCACCTTTTTATGGTGTCAAGGGCCCTTTTGCCGGCCCCTTATGACAACCTATCCATTAATCCTCTTAAAGGACTACACACCAAGGCAAAAGGCAGTGCAAATGTATGGTGGGGTACCTAAAGGATCTTTCAAGATCACATCCTCCCCTTTTTTAATATTTGTACACAGCTTTTGCTCGGCATGCAAAATAGCCTTGATGCTTATAGCACTATTTGTACAAATACATTTTGACGTATCAATCAGACTATAATGGAAACAGTTTTTCGCCCAAAACTATTTGGTACTAGCTCATTCGTATTCCTTCTTTCTCTTGTCTGATCGTCGTGTACACCTCGGCACGACCTAAATCGCCAGGGGCTCCATTCAACCGTGGACATTTCTTATACATACCATAAGTCCGAACACTTTCACAAGTGTAATTCGGTGTCCTGAATCTAGCATTATATGCATCGGCTCTGAATCATGTCTTGGGTCAATACTTGGGTTGCCCCACTCCTGTGTTTACTAACTTATGTTCTGATTGTTCGGCTAAGGAAGTAAAGGGAGAACTACTGCGATTGTGTTTCTGGTTGGCTAGATAAACACCTCAGTAGAGAAAGCCGAAAACTGACTGTCATGATGCGGCTAGAGCTGGTCAGCTATTTGGTGACTCAGTAAAAATCTCTTGCGATTTTCTCTGTATCATACGAAGGACTAGTTTTTACCTGGTCAGGTGTCTACAGCACCCAAGTTTGGATCTCCGGACAAAACTAGGGGTTGCGCCTACAATCTCATTGTAAAACTCCTATGGCTAAGTGAGAGTGATAAAGCCACATAGTCTGACTCTGATTGCCTAGTTTGCCGCACTAGCACCTCCTTCAAGGACCAAGTTGTTGGGTTAAGTGTGTTTTTGTGCTATTCTGAACACCCCCGTAGTATCTACGCGAGGGGCTGAAGCCAACGACTGGCCAACTCTTAGATTCAATAAATGGCCGCAACGGAGGATAAATAAATCCAGATAAAACAAGACTAGATTTATATAAACACCTTGTTTTCATTATACAAAGCTTGGGCAGCACAGATACATTCAGTCAAACATGATGTCCTTTGAACGCAGGCCCTCTATAATGCGGGATCCTTCAAGGACGTCGTGGAAATATTTCTCTGACGTACGATGCTCTTCCCTACGGGCGGGCCTTCGGTTGCAAGACTGGTGGCATTCATCTTCGCCCATTGCACATTGACGCGGGCAAAGGCCATCCGGGCACCTTTGATATAGACCGACCTCTTTATAGCATCAAGCCGTGGGCAGGCAACGACCAGCAGCTTCACAAGCCCAAATCGCTATTGGGTATTGGTTCAGCTGGCCAAAGACGGAATATGACATCCTTCATGGCCAGTCCGGCCACCCTATGTAGCTCGGTCAGTTGTTTCAACTGGCCACTAAGGGGCACAGGATGCTCTGGCGCAAGGTACTGCGACCAGAATGGCTTCTCTGTTGAGCTTTCCTCTTTGGACCAAAATAATTCTGCAGCATCTGCGGCACTTTGGGGCAGATCCAAAAACGCTCCTGGAGAACTCCAAATGCGTGTCAGTAAGGTGTACCTTCTCCTTACGTATTTGCTTTGCATATTGAAAGCCTTACCCACTGCAATCTTCTTGGCTTCTCGGATCTCGTAACAGGCACCTTGGGCTTCAACCTGGGCCTCCTTTGCACTTTGGAGCGCCGTAGCAAGTTCGGACTCTTGATCCGACACCTTGCGCTCCAAGGACTCACATTTGCTTATAGCATCAGTGAGCTCTTGTTGGACTTCATCCAACCTCGCCTCATGCTTTTGACAGGCGGCTCGTTCCTCGCCCGCCTCCTTTTTGGCCTTGGCCAGCGCACTCTTGAGGGCTTCGACCTCAGACGTGCCCACTATGAGCATAATCATAAAGTTCAGTTAGACAATAAATTGGAGCTCTTATCATTTCAAGATAAGTTTTGCATCACATACCCTGCTTTTCCTCCAACTGCCACTTTAGCTCGGCCAGTTCAGCGGCATGCGAGGTTGTTGTGCGCATAGAAGCATGTGCATCAAAATAAACATATTTGTTAGCTCCTGCAAAGCATTATTCAATCCCCAATTCGGCCTTCCTTCGCGAACGCCGAACAGAATCTCAGGGACTACTCTCCATATACAAGCATTCCTTTTGCAAAGTAACTAAAAAATATATATTACTTCACATACCTCAAAGCCTGCTAGAAGGCTGGTATAGGCTTGGTTCAATCCGCTCTTGGCGGACCGAACCTTTTCAACCACCGTACCCATAAGGGTATGGTGTTCCTCCACAAAAGAAGCACTTTGAAGTGCTTACACTAGAGTGTCCGGTGCCTCCGAATTGGTAGAGGACACCGGTGGAGACAGGCGCACCCCCTTCCCTCGAGGAAGGCTCCTGGTCCGATTCCAGAGCTATATGGGTCTCCAGAATAGTATTCGGTTGGGGGCCGAATTGGTCGTTGCCCCCATCGACAAAACCCGGTATCATCATAGATGTGGTGGGCTCCTACTTCTATGACAAAAAATCATGATAGAAAATGGGCTTTTCGTCCTGGGCGGGCCGGAGACGCAGCTGGATGACATTGTTTGGGTCGTCCATGACGGAAAAAACCGTGGTAGAAGCGAGGGCGAGGAAAATTTCAGCGAGTTCCCGGTTACGGTGGGTGGTCGGGGGCCGAGAGATGCACGTTTCTCTCGTACACGTACGCGCGTATGTGCGAGGCGTTGGGCTCTAATTGAACCCAAGCGAGGCGTTGGGCTCTAACTGAACCCGAGTGATTGAACTAGCTATGTTACTGAACCCGAGTGATTCCTTCGCTATTGCTGCTAACTAAAGCCGATCGAACCATGCTACCTCCTTCCCTTGGTGAACAGTGAGCATTGCTGGGGGGTTTGGATGAACATTTCCCGGTGGGGGTGGATGAACAAGACCCCATGGTGTTGCCTCTGGATGAACAGGACCCCGATCGATCGAGACGGTTGGGGATGGATGAACAGGACCCCGTGGAGGGCTGGATGAACAGGACGACACAGGGGAGGGCTAAATGAACAGTAGAGGGTGGAGGAGTGGATGAACAATAGCCCGTGGAGGGGTGGTTGAAGAGGAGCCCGTGGAGAGGGCTGGTTGAACAGTAGCCGGTGGAGTAGCGCGCGATGGAGGCTAGATGAACAGGAAACCGTGGATGAACAATCGTAGGTGGAGGCTGGAGGAGGTCGACGCTCGATGAACAGTAGCCCGTGGAGGCTGGAGGAGGTTGACGATGGAGATGAACAGTATCCTGTGGAGTCCCGTTTTGCGGTACGCCACACCCCTCCCGAAGAACAGGACCCCCGTTTCGACCGTAGCTCTCCAACACAAGTCCGTTTCCTCCGTTTTGCCGTATGCCACACCCCTCCCTATCAATAGGACCCCGTTTCGACCGTAGGAGGTCCAACACAAGTCTGTTTCCTCCATTTTGTGGTATGCCAGACCCCTCTCGATGAACAGGATCCTGTTCGAATGTGGCTTGTCGAACACATGGCTTTCCTCTGTTGTGCGGTACGCCAGGCCTCGTTTCCATCGGTTGTTCCGTCCAAGCCCGCCCGATGAACTCGACGACGCATTCCGTTCTGACCCAGCTGGTTGGCTCCCCATGAACATGACACATTTCGTTGCCTCCCCATGAACACGACGACGATGCAGTTTCTCCGTTGTGACCCAGCCATGTACACGAGCCCTGGCCATACGTATGCGCGAGTAGGCGTTCGAGACACCGCCCGTATGTATGTACGTGGCCGTATTTTCTTTCTTACACACTGGCCACTATACGTACGTGCACATGCTACGTGTGCGCCTCTACTACGACACGTGTGCGCAAGCGTTTCATTTGCTTCTCTTCAATGGAAGTTTCATTTTCCCAGAATGTATCCTAATTTTTGGCCTAATTCTTCTTCTTCTGATCGATTCAACCTCTGATCAAAAAGATAGACCTTGGTTCTATTTCATCTCTGCAACAAGTTTAGTAATAAGCATAACGGCCCTATTGTTCCGATGGAGAGAAGAACCTATAATTAGCTTTTCGGGAAATTTCCAAACGAACAATTTCAACGAAATCTTTCCATTTCTCATTTTATTATGTTCAACTTTATGTATTCCTCTATCCGTAGAGTACATTGAATGTACAGAAATGGCTATAACAGAGTTTCTACATCGACCAGTACGTACGTACACATTCGCGACCATAATGACAACGCTACGTATGCTTCGACCAGGTGGGTCCCGACTGTTAGGCACTTCCTTGCGTGTGAAGATGTAGCTGGTGGGTCCCAGCAGTCAGGGGGATGAATCGTTTTTTTACTGGACGCACTTCCTTTCGTGCGAAAATGTAGCTGGTGGGTCCCAGCAGTCAGGGGTAAATGTTATTTTCACAAAAAACGGTGGCCCGTCCGGTGGGTCTCTGCTGTCAGGTGGAGGAATAATTATTTTGCGCGCAATAATAAGGAGGAACTTCCTTGCGGCCACCGTGGACCCAGCTGTCAGCCTCTCCACGTACAGTACTCTTCCAATGAAAGTCATTCCTTGAACACATTGACCACGCCACGCCGAGAGCACTAGGGCGGTGGATGACGGAGAGGCCTAGGAAGGGGACGACGCGGGGCCGGGGAAGATGCGGCAGTGGAAGCCCGCGCGAAGAGGAGTATGAGGGTTCACTGGTTCGGCTGCAGTGTGAGGCTGTCGTCGCCGCAGAATAACAGGGGGTGTGGGTGAGTAAAGGGATGGCCTGGTCAGCGGTGGGAGTAGTAGTGGGCGATGAGGCCTCTACGGCATCACGGCTGGCCACAGGAGGCAGGAGCATGCGGCACGACCGGCGCTGGTTTGGGCGGCTGGAGTAAGGAGACCAGAGGTTGAAGAAGCACTACGGTCGTTGGATGAACATCGTACGGTAACTGGAGCTAGAATCGTTCATATTGAGTAAGTTGACAAAGCTCTCCATCCCCGTCAACTTGGTAGGCCACAAGTTAGCCTCCCACTATGCTGGGTTCCAGCTGGCAGGGGTAGTATTCATTGTTTTTGTGCATAATAAGGAGGCACTTCCTTGCATGCGAAGATAGCTAGTGGGTCCGACCTGTCAGCGGGGGGCATGTTTTTTCGCAAAATACAGAGGCCCTTCCGGTGGGTCCCAGATGTCAAGTTGAGGAATCATTATTTTGCGCGTAATAAGGAGGCATTTCCTTGTGTGCGGCCATGGACCCAGTTGTCAGCCTCTCCACGCATAGTCTACTTCCGATGGTGTCGTTCGTTGACCATGCCGTGCCGAGCACATCCAAGGTGGTGGACGACAGCGAGGCCCCGGACAACAACGAGCTGGAGATGGGAAGACGCGGGAGTAGAGTCGCAGACGGAGAGGAGTACGAGGGTAACTGGTTCTGGTGCGGTGTGGTTCGGCAGTCAGTGGAGAAGAACATGAGGTGTGGAGGGGTGGAAGGATGGCCTAGCCAACGGTGGAGTAGCGCTTCACAGCAAAGCATGCGAAGCAGAGTTGCTAGCAGTAGGAGGCGGGAGGTGGTCCCGGCGGCGCTGGAGGAAGAAGACGAGAGATTGAAGATGGATGACGGTCGTTGGATGTAAATCCAACGGCTAACGATGTTAGAATGATTTTTTGATTAAGTTGACAATGCCTTGCATTGGCTTTGACCTATTGGCCCACATTACAACCTCCAAAAATGTGGCACGTATTCAACCATTTTTTTCAGAATTATAGTCTTTTTTGTGGGGTAGAATTTACAGTCAATTTGATCTTTTTTTTAATTACAGTCCATTAGCTGGGCTGGGTGAACAAATAATGTAGTGTCCATGCAGCCCATTTATTTTTTTCCTAAAAAATTACAGGCCATTTGCACTTTCTCGACATATATGATTTTGCTGGGCTAATTCTAATTATAATGTTGGGTTGGGCCAGCAATGTTATCAAAAAATAAACAGGGGTTGAGCATTTTGTTATAAATATATTTAAATAATAAGTGATTTATTATTACATTCGTCCTTAAATCTTACCAAGCTTTTGTACACAATCACTAGGATTTTCGTACCAAAACAATCCAGGATTTTATTGTTAAGAATTTATTTTTATAAGTTAATAAGATGTGGGATATTGTTTTCTTACATATGTAAGTATTTGTTAAATATATGATGACAATAAAAATAATATATAATAACATATAAAATAATTTAAATATATATAATATAGTTAGAAGGGAAACATAAGTTGGACCAGTCGTTCCTATTCTTATATAGAAAAATAGAATAGACCTCTGTGTTTTCTTCAAAAAAATACATAAATTGGGTTGCCGATGTTTTAGGAAAAATAAAACCTCAGATGGGAGGTCCATAGGCCGGTCGATACATGACGGCCCTCAAGAAAATACAAACAGACCTATGTACCTCCCATCCGAGGTCGTGGGCTACGCATGTTAAAAAAGAAAGCCTAGACGGGACAGCCCAAAACCCAGCCGATACTTGTTGCCCCAGTGATAATAGATGATACCTGCCAGCTCCCCGGCTTCGTTGTGAATTTATATCCTATAGTAACTACGTTGAAGCACCTAAAAAAATGTAACTATGTTGACAAACCCGTGGGCCCCAACATCAGTATAGCATTAGGAGGAAGTATTTTTCGATCAGGTACTTGCTTGTGTACGGCCATAGACCTGGTGGGTCCTGTCTGTCCGCCTCTCCACGTACAGTCCTCTCGAGATTCCTCTCGTTTGTTCAGCATGTTCACAACGGCAGACAGCGACATCGTGGCGAGCGCAC
This sequence comes from Triticum aestivum, assembly GCF_018294505.1. Lineage (NCBI taxonomy): Eukaryota > Viridiplantae > Streptophyta > Magnoliopsida > Poales > Poaceae > Triticum > Triticum aestivum. Next base: position 592,090,662 of record NC_057798.1, on the reverse strand, counting down.
AAAGGCGCGGGAGGGGGTCCGACCACCTGAGGAAGTGCCTTATTATTAATGAAACTACTGAACTAGCCTAGTGGCCAAGTGACACTACCCGACAGCTGTTCCGCCCGGGTTCGATTCCACCTGTGCAGCGAAAATATCTCCAAATTTTTTGCCTCTGCCTTTATTGACATGTGGGTCCCCATTGTCATCTATGCACACCACGTCCAACACTTGCCAAAACTTCATTCCTCGTTTTCTCTGTGTTTCGCACACTCGACATTGTGTGGTCATTTTGAAAATAGCATATCTTTTTTACTATGCATCATATGAAGATGTGCTATGCATGAATGTTGACCAGCATGATGTTAACTGGCTGGTAGTTCCATTTTTGACCATGAATAAAACTTCCAACATGATCTTAACCTTGTTTAAAAGGCCGTGTTAATATAAATGCTCTGCCTCTGAAAGTTGCAGTGTCTTATCTCAAACTGAACTTGCAGTTTATTCTCCGACAATCACATTGTCTGCACTTTTATACTCCTATGAAACTACATTTTTTAAGTGCTAAAAATAGATCTCTAGAATTCATAAAATACTTCATATGCTCAATACTGCAAATCTGAAATTCAGAAGACATTCATATCTGAAAGTACTCTCAAAATATACAACACAAAACACAACTCACAACCAGCAAATACTGACAAACCTAAACTCCTCCTGACAATTCACAACATGCCCAACTATTGGGCTGGGGGGCAGTCCCCTCCTATTCCACGGCGGCAGACAGCCGCCCCGTGAGACAATGTGAACGGCGAGGGAGAGGATGGCGGGGAAGCATCATCGGGCCAACTGCTTTTCTCCTCTTGCAGTTGGGTTCGGTCTACGAAGACTCCACCGGCTCTCTCTGGCATAACACCCTCACAAATGGCACCCTATAGATGTTCGATCCTTCAATATCTGGTGGATGCTCCATCTAGGATTGATACTCCCACCACCGCTCCCTCACGATCGGATTCGGTGAATCTGTTTGCTCCATGGCCCAGAGGAGCGGCTCTATGTACTCCCGCGTGACTCCCTCCGAGAGTATCACCGCCTTTTCACTCTGTTGCAGATATTTGGCCATGGATGTCGTTGTCACCGCTAGTTGGTCCTTGTTGTCAAACCAAGACTGTGTCTCCAACATCCTAGCTAGCTTCACAGGGTCGCCGTCTGCTATCCTCATGTATCGATTGTACTCCTCCATCGATCTACTTCTCCACAGCACCTTCACTCGCCGACGGTGGTTTTTGAGAAGAGGAGAGGAGCAGCGCTGGTTTTGGATTAGAACGGGAGAGGAGCGACTCTGGTTTTGGATTCGAACATGAGAGGAGGGGCGGTGTTTTTGAAATGGAAGAGGAGAGGAGTGGCGCTGGATTTAGATTGGAACAGGAGAGGAGCGGCGGTGGTTTAAGAGGAGAAGAGCAGAAGAGCGGCACTGGTCTTGGAAGTATTTTTTTGTTTTGCGTATTTTGGGTCAAAGTTTGACCACGTACTGTATTTGACAAGAAAAATGTGAATGCATGTCACCAAAAAAATTATCGTTTGGTTCGTATCTGAATGTACTTTCAAATTATATTATTTTTGCAACGTATAACATATATTTTATTTGCTAAAATCATGGTCAACTATGACCCAGAATAAAAGGGAGACTAGTTAATGTGGGGTCTCTTTCTTAATTGAAGGGTAAATTGATTTTGATTTTGATCCAGTCACAGCGCGCCGGCCCTCTCGTCCAATCCTAAATCGCTGCTGCACGCTCCTCTCCCTCTTCTCCATTGCAAAACCACCTCCTCTCCTCTCCATCATCTCCATTCCAAAACCACCGTCTCGTGTCTCCCTCTTCTCCATTGCAAAACCACCTCCTCTCCTCTCCATCATGTCAATTCCAAAACCACCATCTCACCTCTCCCTCTTCTCTATTGCAAGATCACCGTCTCTCCTCTCCATCATCTCCATTCTAAAACCATCGTCTCGCCTCTCCCTCTTCTCTATTGCAAGACCACCGTCTCTCCTGACATCTTCCAAAGCTAGCACCGGACCACTCAGAAGGACATCTATGGAGAGGATGCAGCAGCGAAGCAGGCAGATCGCCGGTGGTGACCAGGCAAAGTTAGCCAGGTTGAAGGAGATCCTTACTTGGTTTGACAATGAGTGGGAGATTTCGAGGACGGTGAGGGCCATGTGGCAATGTATGCGAAAGAGCGAGACGGCGGTGATGTACATGTACTCCACGGCGGCAATCACATCGCAGTCCTCCGAGTTCATCGAGTATCTCCTTTGGGCGATGGAGCAGGCAGATTCGCTCGAGGCGACACTCAAGCGAAGGTGGTGGGTGTACAGGTCGAAGGTCGAGCACCCAGAGGATAACTAATCGATCGAGTATGGTGTGCCGTTCGTGAGGGTGCAGAGCCAGCCGGAGCCATAGGAGTATTCGTTCTCCCACCACAAGAGGAGGCCGGATGGCGCAACGTCACTTCCCTACCGTTCTCCACGGCTCCCTCGATGCTCGCCTCATTTCAACGGCGGTGGTAGGGTTTAAGGTAAGCTTCGCACTAACCTAATCTTCCAACTGCTCATGCTTACAATCAGTGTGACAACTAATGAAAATCATGCTTACAATCAGTCTCTGAGTACTACACCAATCACCCTAAAATAGCTCTGGACCTTTGGTTCAAAGTTGTGACACAGTGTACAAATAAAGAAAAATAGATTGGTGCTTCTTTCAGAAAAGAGTACTCCCTAGAAAACTGTCGATATAAGCTACTAATATTTGGTTAGAGGATTTGCTGCCGAGAAAGATCCATCCACAGAGAGCGCCACACATCCCACTGGTGGTGGTGGATGCCAATGCGTGCATGGAGCATGGTTGGTGTCGGTAATTTTTACTTGGCACACCTCGCACTCTGCATATATGCCGGTTCCATACGTACATTTGTGCAGTTCCACCAAAATGCAGCTGAATAACCCTGTTTGCATAGATAATGAAAAAGCGTTATTACATTATAGTGGCACTAGTTGATGAAACAGACAAAATAAATAGAAGAAAATATTGTGATAATATCATAGTATGCCATGCTGCGAGGGCGAGATGGGCCCTACGACGCCTCATACGGTACGCCTCATACTGGAAATCGTCCCAAGTCTCCCAGATACACCTTCTGTCAGTGATGAACATTAGTGTACAGCGGTAGTACAAGGAGGCGCCTTGAGACATTCAAATCTCTATTTTTGTGCAGATCAACTAAAATTAAGAACCCCAATTTGCAGAAACGTTTAAACATTAACATTGGGACTAGTTGATGAAACATACATTAACAAAGAGAAGCACTTTCTTTATCTACATTGGAAATGAAATGATAGACAGGACACTCGCTCTATTTTAATTGTACTATTACTTCATTTTATTAGTGACACTAGGGTCGAGCAGGTGGCAAACGAGGTGTACCGTGCGTCGCAAGGATGGAGGTCGGGGGTGCTTAGACTGGGATGCTGAAGCTGGCTCTTTCAGTCACTAACATGGATGATTCAATTCATGGGACCTTTTGGTGTAGTTCACCTAAAATGAAGCAATGTCCCGTGATCTAGCAGCTTCTTCTTCATTTTTTTAAGAAAAGGGCTCCAGCCCCGGTTCCATTTCCATCAGAAAACGAAACCCATAGAGCTTCTTCTTCATTAGTTGCAACAAAATTGAGCAACATCAAGGTCGGTTGTGAAGCTCCTGGAATGTTCAACTATAATTTGGATATCATTTGTGCAGTTCAACTAAGATCGAGCGTGAAATGTATATCTCTGTTTGCACAAAAAAGGTGGAAAGGAGGGTGACTAACAAGTGATGAAACATGCATCAAATGAAAAGAAGCATGTTCCTTATCCGAATGGAAATCCTACAAGGAGAGTAGCAATTTCTAAAGTAGCAGCATTGCTAGATATTAGTGTGGGCATTCGGATTAACTATGACAACCGTTAAATACGACATTACTTTAATGGTGTCGTTGCTTCATTTTACCAGCAACATTACATTAACAGCTGCTACAGAGTCGGTATTTGGGCACGGGAGAGTAGGCGGACCAGGACAGTTGCATTTCTAACGAAAAGAAGCAACTTATCTTAATGGGAAATTTAGCAGGACATGTAAAAAAGTTCCATTGATTCATATTACTCGAGGCATTGCATTGAAAACAACATTGGTTTAACGTGTCCTTACTTTTAATAGTGCGACTGCTCTATTTTACCAGTGGCATTACATAAGAGTGGCTCGGGGCAACAAACATCTGAACAGGACATCTGGGTTGGTCCCATTTTTGTTCGGTATAGCCACCTTATACTGTGTGAGGCTAGCAAATCTAGTGCTGAACTTACTCTGTTGACTTGTCCCCCAGTCCCCACTTTCTTTCCTTTTTCAACCAATAGATTGGGTTTATATTGAGTTTGTACTGCATTTCCCTTTATTTCCCTATTAGACCTACAGACCAGTTGGATAGCCAGTCTCTGCTACTTTTCGCCCCCATTATTTCCTCTTTCGACCAAGTCCTAGATTCAGGTAACAAATCTTCCCCCACCCCACCCCCTTTCTTCCTTGTTTGAACCAAGTAGTACTATATTTGAGTGCATGACCTAGTTTTACCTCTTAACCGTAAAAATTTAGGTGGTTTTCGAAAAGCCGATTGATCCTATCTATGAGGGGCCCTGAGAAATAGTAAAAGATACAAATGCAGCGACGTCAGGAGCTCGGGAAGTAGAGTAAGGCCGGTTTCAAAGGAAGTTATACCTGAGGGTTGTCGAGATGTTGCTAGGTGGGCGGCTGGAGGCTGAATCTGCCCACACTACGGCAGCGAGGAAGAAGGGGTCGGAGGCCCTCCCTCGCCAGTGGTGCTTGGGAGAGAACGGCAAGGCACGCTGATCGGGACACGCCGGCAGTGGGTAAGAGCCGTCGCCAAGGACTACCGCGTGAACGTTGCACCTTCTCACCTTCCCCAGCGGAGAGGATCCGGCTGGATTTGTGACCAGCAGTGAGCAGAGAGAGAGAGAGTGTGGCCCCCGCTATCATGTTTAGATCTGGAGAGGACGAGACAGTGTGAAGAGAGCAACACTAATAAGCAAGCGCGGAGGCTCCTGCCTATACAGTGGAGTACTAGTTTTCTTTTGTCTACCGGAGCCGGTTTGACCTCGTCAATGATTGTCGAGAAGTCTTCATGCACGTGGCCCGGAGGCGCAGTTGTCGTCATTTTGATCTGAAGCACCGGATTATAACATATAACACAAAAAAATGCCACATGACAAGAAATCATAACCTCACTGCCCAAAGGAGACAACATGAATCCCGACGGACAAACTAGACGAGGATCAAAGCTCAAATTAAAGATAAACTCATAGAAAAGGGGTCCGTCGATAGATGTCCTAATTAACATAGCCGGCTTGACCTAGATGGCAGCCGAGTAGTCTTCGTGCATGTGCCCCCAATTACTAGCCCAACTCAGTTATCGCTGTTTAACCCTCACAGTGATCTGAAGCACATGACACCTAATTTTCGAGATGACAAGAAACCTTTTTTTAGATTTCTCACCAGAACTACAATCTTGTACAACCCAGCCTGCATGATATGTAGACGATAGCCAATCTAGGCGTGTCTGCTGGAATCTAGTCACATGCATGGACGAACTGATCTTCCGTGTCTTGTAGGGATCATCCAGGCACCAATGTAGTACAACACTTCTCTAGTACTATCGCCCGGTCTCTCTCTTCTATTAAGTCACCCGACTTGCGGGGCCGGGGAGTGTGCCTATGGTCGGTTCTCAATTGCGGTCCCACATGTGTGTGCAAATGCAATATGACACGTGTTCCATTCGGAGAGCAGCGTGCCAGACCGACTGACTGTCTGGGGTGCGACGCGAATGCGACAGGCGTGCTGTATACTCCGTACATGTGTATCACCGTTTTCTTGAGGCTTTGCTCCATGGCGCAATCCATGGATACCAAATAAGTATACTGTACTATTTAAAAGTCGAGGGCGGGGCTTTTCCTGCGCGGTAGGCGGGGCAGTTCCGCCTAGTCGGTTCGAGAGAGACGCGAGAAGATGAGGGAGTAGGCTGCTACAAATGTAGGGTTGTGTGATTTGACAGCGAGTTACTGCTGGACAAGTGGGGCCCCGTGATTTGACTTGCCATTATCATTTTAACTGCGGCGCTACGACCGGCGTGAGTCTCCCGATTCCTGACCACCTCCATACAAGTGCCTCTCCCAATGCTCCACCATGTAGAGGCTGGCCCTTGCATGAGAGCCCACTTCTCCACTTTTTTGCCTCTTTCCTCAACATATACAAAAATGCCTTGTAAAGCGGGCTTATAGCCCACTATTGTACTTACTTGCTCCTACAGGTGCTAAGCTTGTGTCGGTGTACTAGAGTAGGGGTACCCTAGTATCCCGAACTTGTGCACGGGCAGTTGCAGCACCCCGCGGCAAGGCTTGTCGGGCGACCGCCAAGACCCTCCATGGTTCCTTTGGAGCCATTCAAGAACAAAGTATTCAAGCCAAGGAGACAAGGCCCTGGCAAGGGGAGCTTGCCGGGAAGGCCAACCAAGGCATCTCAAGGAACTTGCCGCGACGCGCCACGCGTCCCGGCAAGGCCCGGTGAGCGACAAGCTTCCGGGCGCGACAAGACAACGACCGCGGCAAGGCGCTTGCCGCGACAAGTAACCATCCTGCACCCGCGCTCCAGCACATCCACCAACGTGTCGCCTTGGGTCCTTCCCAGGCGCGCGTGGCAAGGGGCTGTGCAGCCAGCGGTGCGAGGTGGCAAGCGGCGCTGACAAGATTACCGTCATGGCGAACAGTGGCGTCCCTGACGGTCCTTTCCTGCACTGTTTGGGCGACACAGACGGGCATTTAATGCCTTTGTCCCCTGCCGTCAGGGTTAGGTAGGATACACCGTACATAGTAGTTGTACCAACCGCAACTCCTTTTACGTTTTTACCCTTGTCTGCGTTGCCACCTGTCGGTGACCCCTTGAGCATATAAAAGGAGGCCCATGCACAACGTAGAGGGGGGTTGGAAGGTTCGGAAGCCATAGAACACTCACGCTCGGTCTCGTTAGCGGCTGGTGTGCACCGTAGCACTCGAGCGCTCCCGAGCAAGAACTCAATACAATCAGACCAGCAGTAGTAAGAGTGTTATCTCTCCGGAGAGCTCCGAAGCTGGCTAAACTGCTTGTGTGCTTCGCCTCGATCCGCTCTTCGTGCGATCTCCGCCCCCCCCCCCCCCCGCCAAACCGAAAGGGGCTCGGTCCGCCGGTCCCATAGGTGTTCGTGGATCAGCTTCCCCGACATCTTTGGCGCGCCAGGTAGGGGGCGTCGAGGTTGTGTGAACCAGATCCGGCGTTCACACGAGCTAGATCTTCGTCTTCTTCATCGACATGCCACCGAAGAAGAAGACTTCGGCGGCAGCTGCTCCGTCCACGTCGATCCCACCACCACCGGAGCAAACGGGTGGTGGGGAAGACGCCGGCGGAAGAACGGACATCGACGAGGGAGCTCACGACGCTGCCAGGTCCAAGGACAAGGCTGCGCAGACCTCGGCGTCCGTACATGCACCGCGCCCATCTCAGGAGGCACAAGACCGACAGTGTCATGGTATTCACAGTACCATACATTTGTTGGACCAAGATCGAGCTGGTGGATCTCGGGGTGCTCAAGACCAGCATGCACGCCAACATGCTGGCACCAGCGAGGCACGGTCGCCTGGGCAGGACACTGCTCCTTCTAACATAGTTAGAAGTCCGAGCATATCCCGTTCCTCGCACCATTCACCACTGCCACCCACCACTCGAGCAGAAGCTTTGGCGCGAGCTCAACTGCTCCTAGATTACCCTCCAGCGGCGGACAAGATCGACGAATGGAGGGCCACTATCCAGAGTCTCATCGGCTTCGCCAACGGCGACACTCCGCGGCAGCCGAGTACATCGCTACCGCGGCAGGACTGCCAGGCGCGAACCGATGGCGACAAAACCGGTGGGGGTGCAACCACCATGCACTCTCCACCCCGAAGGCCAAAATCGCCGACTCGCCGGATCCACCTCGACAGCGACTCCACCGCGTCGTCGGATCCACGAGCTCGTCGCGATCAGCGCCAAGTTCTTCACGAACGACAGCAAGAAGACGCTCGTACTCGCATCGAGCGCCGAAGAGAAGCACGACGTCAATCCGACAAGCGTGCTGGGCCCTCTGTTGACATGCATGCGCTAGGAGAACCAGGCGACTTGCCGTACGCGGTAGGCTGCCCTGCGTTCACTCGTGAGTTGCGGCAAGTCCAGTGGCCCAGCACGAAGAATTTCAAACCGGACGTACCAGAGAAGTACGACGGCAAGACGCATCCGTCGGAGTTCCTCAGCATCTACACCATCGCGGTGCAAGCTGCCGGGGGACGGGACGACAAGATCCTTGCCAACTACTTCCCGCTGGTGCTCAAGCCCAATGCCAGATCCTGGCTCATGCACTTGCCGGACAACTCCATATCCTCCTAGGCTGATCTGTGCCATCAGTTTGTCGGCGCCTTTATGGGCGGCCACAAGCCTCATGGCCAAGAAAGCGACCTTCATCTGCTCGCCCAGAAGGAAGGAGAGCCCCTGCGCTAGTACATTCAGAGATTCGACCGTGTACAGCACAACATCCCAGACGTCCACCCTGCCGCGGTAATCAGCGCGTTCCACCAGAACGTGCGAAACCGCAGGATGTGGGAGGAGATGGCGATGTGCAAGATCAGAGACGTCAGTGAGCTATATGCCCTGGCCGACAAGTGTGCACGTGCTGAAGAAGGGAGGAAACTCCCCGGAGAGACTACAGGAGCAGGAGGATCTGATAGTGAGGATGCTGCCCCGGCAAATAAAAACCGGCGGCGGAACAACAGGAAGAAGAAAGGCAAAGAGGTGCTAGTCGTTGAGCAATCCGGCAAGCAAGCCAAAGCTGGTAGCTCTGGCAAGGAGATTGCCGCAGGCACAAACCACCAGGCTGTGGCGGTCGCCGACAAGCAGGATGGCACCAACAGGCAGTACTGCAAAATCCACCGCACCAAGGGCCATGACCTCCAGAGCCGCAAGAAGGTCGAGCAGCTTGTCGAGCAGCAGAAGGCTGAATACGAGTGGCGCGACAAGGAGAAGGGCCAGGAAGGTGCTGGAGGATCCGGAAAGAAACGTCCCGGCTGAGGAGGACGCCGCGGCAAGGCCAAGCAGCGGCAAGGAGACAGACCTCCCCGTGGCCGCAACAAGGATGAAGATGACGATGACGATGAAGATATGGATGATGACGAGACCGATGAGCAGGAGTTTCAGAAAGCCACAGAGGTCCTGTGCGTTGACGGCGGTGCTTCTCTACATACTTCGCACCGCCAGCTCAAGCAGTGGATGCGGGAAGTCAATGCAGCAGAACCACCCGTCGAGTCACGCAGGCCTCTGAAATGGTCCAGCACGCCTATCATCTTTGATATTGAGGACCACCCTGATCGCATAACTACGGTCGGGTGCTTGCCGATGTTGGTTTCACCAACTATCCGCAACCTCAAGGTCACTAAGATGCTAGTTGACGGCGGGGCCGGTTTGAACCTGATCTCCTCCGCGGTACTCCAGAAACTCCAGATCCCTGACAGCGAGCTCGAAGAGACCGGCACATTCCAAGGAATCAATCCGGGAAGAAGCAAGCCGAAGGGAAAGATCACGTTGCCGGTAACATTTGGCAGCGAGTTAAACTTTAGGACTGAGAGGGTCACTTTTGACGTTGCTGACTTTCCATTGCCTTACAATGGGATACTCAGCCGTCCAGCACTCGGCAAATTCATGGAAGCCTCTCACTATGCATACAACATACTAAAGATGCCAGGACCGATAAGTGTCATCTCTGTCCCTGGCGACAAGAGGGATGCTCTTATCTGCGCCGACAAGATCTACCGGGAAGTAGCAGCCGCAACAGATAGCAGACCACTTGCCGTTGAAGCTCCCGGGGGGAAGAAGAACACCAAGTCCGGCAGGAGTTCTGATGCCCACTCCGGCAAGCGCACCTCTTCGGAGTGCTGCGCTACCGTCGAGGACGCACCATCGAGCTCCACCGGCAAGTGTAAGAAGACAATGGTAGCTCCACCAGAGAACAAGAAGGTGTCCGCCAAGGAGGATGGCACTAGTGGTACCTTCACCATCAGTGCCACTCTCGACCCTAAATAGGAAAGCGCGCTCGTTGCTTTCCTGCGGGCGAACGTCGACGTGTTTGCATGGCAACCATCTGACATCCCCGGTGTTCCCAGGAAAGTAATTGAGCACCACCTGGACGTCTGTCCTCATGCGCGGCCCGTCAAGCAGAAAGTCAGGAAACAGGCAGTAGAGTGCCAAGAATTCATCGCAGAAGAAATCAAGAAATTGGAAGCAGCAGGCCTTGTCAGAGGAGTGGTCCATCCCACGTGGTTGGCCAATCCCGTAGTCGTGCGCAAGGCAAACGGGAAATGGAGGCTTTGTATCGACTTTATCGATATTAATAAAGCTTGTCCCAAGGACCCATTTCCCTTGCCGCGCATCGACCAGATTGTTGACTCCACGGCCGGATGTGACTTGCTTTCATTTCTTGATGCATACTCAGGATACCATCAGATCTTCATGGCAGAAGAGGATGAGGAGAAGACCGCATTCATCACCCCGTGTGGCACATACTATTTTGTACGCATGCCTTTTGGTTTAAAGAATGCTGGTTCAACATTTGCAAGAGTAGTCCATGATGCTTTTGAGCCACAGATGCACAGAAATGTGGAAGCCTATATGGATGACATAGTGGTCAAGAGCAAGGACAAGGCAACTCTGATCCAAGATTTAGACGAAACATTTACAAATCTGCGCAAGATCAACCTCAAGCTTAACCCCGAGAAGTGCGTGTTTGGAGTCCCCTCCGGCAAGCTTCTTGGGTTCTTTGTGTCTCAGCGAGGAATTGAAGCCAATCCCGACAAGATCAGGGCCATTGAGCAGATTGAAGCACCGAAGCGCGTCAAGGATGTACGAAGACTTGCCGGTTGCGTAGCTGCTCTCAGCAGGTTTATCTCTAGGTGTGCTGAGCATGCCCTGCCATTTTTTAAAATATTGAAAAAGGCAGGTCCAATGAAATGGACTCCGGAAGCGGAGGCTGCGCTGCAAGACTTAAAGAGATACCTATCCTCCACTCCAACACTTGTCGCACCTAAGCCACAAGAGAAGTTGCTGCTGTATATAGCGGCAACCAATCAAGTGGTTAGTGCTGCGTTAGTAGCGGAGAGGGAGGCGGATGATGAGCCAGCAACCACGGCAAGTGCGTCCAGCAACAAGCAAGGGACTTCACCGGCAAGCTCTAGTCCCGACAAAGATGGATCTGCGCGGACACGTGAGGAGATGCATAAGAGAATGGTGCAGCGCCCAGTTTACTTTGTCAGTTCCCTTCTGCAGGGGGCTAGGTCAAGGTACTCTGGTGTGCAGAAATTGCTTTTCGGCCTTCTCATGGCCTCGAGAAAGCTGCGCCATTACTTCCAAGCACATGAGATCACAGTGGTCATTCGTTTTCCGCTGAAGAGGATACTGCAAAATCCATAAGCAACAGGCAGGATTGTTGAATGGGCACTAGAACTGTCAAGCTTTGGTCTCAAGTTTGAGAGCACTTCAACTATCCAAAGCAGAGCATTGGCAGAGTTCATAGCAGAATGGACGCCAACACCAGATGAAGAAATTCAAGAAACGAGCATCCCCGTCAAGGAAGCGAGCAAAGAGTGGCTGATGTACTTTGATGGTGCCTTCTCGCTGCAAGGTGCCGGTGCGGGTGTGCTACTTGTCGCACCCACCGGAGAGCACCTCAAGTACGTAGTCCAGATGCACTTTCCCAAGGAGCAAGCAACAAACAATACTGCAGAGTATGAAGGTTTGCTTGCCGGTCTCAGGATCGCAGCAGACCTTGGGATCAAGAAGCTCATTGTCAGGGGTGACTCACAGCTTGTCGTCCGCCAAGTGAACAAGAGTTATCAGAGTCCGTTGATGGAAGCTTACGTTGATGAAGTGAGAAAGCTATAAGAGCACTTTGACGGCCTACAGATGGAACATGTTCCAAGAGCTCAGAATGACATTGCTGATGGCCTATCGAAGTGCGCTGCACTTAAGTTACCTGTGGAACCAGGGGTCTTTGTGCTCAAGCTGACTCAACCGTCTGTAATGCCATCAACTGGACAGAGCAAGAAGAGGAAGTTGATTTCTGGCGACTACTTTCCGGCAGAGCTCCCCGAAGCCGCCGCCAAGAAGGTCCCCAAGATCAACACCAAGGGTGCTGAGGAGCAGTCTGCTCCGGCAAACCTTAGGGTTTGTTCCGTTGAAGCAGACGCTCCCGACAAGTTTTGCTCCGGCAAGCTTGCCAGGGAACATCAAGCTCCGGCTGAGCCGCAGGTTCTCGCCGTAGAAGCGGATGTTCCCGCAGCAGCAGCTACGCCTTTAGTCCTTGTTGTCGAGCCGCAAGCTCCAACATGGGCACAGCAGATTATCTGTTTCCTTCAGACAGGAGAACTTCCCGAAGAGCAAGAAGAAGCGGAAAGAGTAGCCCGGCAGTCAAGTATGTACCAGTTTGTTGACAACACACTGTACAGAAGAAGACTCAACGGTGTGAAATTGAAGTGTATTCAACGGGAAGAAGGACAAAAGCTGTTGGCAGAGATACATGGAGGCATATGTGGCCACCACATTGGCGCGAGAGCACTTGCCGGCAAAGTGTTCCAGCAAGGTTTCTTTTGGCCGACAGCCCTCCAGGATGCAACTGAACAAGTAACCAAGTGTGAAGCGTGCTAGTTCCATTCCAAGCAGATACACCAGCCAGCTCAAGCTCTCCAGACAATCCCTTTATCCTGGCCATTTTCGGTCTGGGGGCTCGACATCCTCGGCCCCTTTCCCCGAGCTGTCGGGGGCTTTGAGTACTTGTACGTTGCAATCGACAAGTTCACAAAGTGGCCGGAAGTGGAAGCAGTGAGGAAGGTGACAGCACAGTCAGCAGTCAAGTTCTTCAGGTCGATTGTTTGCTGTTTTGGGATCCCTCACAGGATCATAAACGACAACGACACGCAATTCACGATGCACCTTCATGCAGTACGTCCAAGATCTTGGCGCCAAGGTCTGCTTCGCTTCTATTGCTCATCCGAGAAGCAACGGTCAAGCGGAGAGGGCAAATGCTGAAGTGCTGCGCGGGCTCAAGACCAGGACTTTCGATAGGCTGCGCAAGTGCGGAAAGAACTGGATCGAGGAGCTGCCGGTGGTTCTTTGGTCGATCAGAACGACGCCAAATCGAGCCACTGGCCAGACACCTTTTGGTCTAGTCTATGGAGCAGAGACAGTTCTCCCCACGGAACTCGTATACAGGTCACCTCGAGTGCTCGCTTATGATGAGCTTGAGCAAGAGCAGCTGCAACAAGATGACGCGCTGCTCCTTGAGGAAGACCGTCTTCAGGCTGCTGTACGAGCTGCTCGATACCAGCAAGCTTTGCGCCGCTACCATAGCCGCAAAGTTAATGCCAGAAGTTTCGAGGAAGGCGACCTTGTTCTTCGGCGCGTTCAGTCCGCCAAGAATTCCAACAACTTGACGCCGAAGTGGGAAGGCCCTTACCGGGTGAAACGAGTCACTAGGCCTGGCGCTGTCCGCCTTGAGACCGAAGATGGTGTTCCGGTGAGCAACTCCTGGAACATTGAGCATCTTCGTAAGTTTTACCCGTAGGGCGCGGTTGCCGGAACCCGTTCCGGCAACCACCTTTTGTACAAGTCTTGCTGATGTTGCATGTAATCCTTTGTACAAAGCCGGGTGCAGACCCCGTGCATAACTAAAGCTCATGTACCTCGCACATCTTGTCAATTTCATGCTTTCTACTATTTTTTGCATGCATTATCTGACACTTTGTGCAGCACCTACCCCCGGTAAGCAATAACGAGCCATAAGGCTCCATATCTTTATTTTCTCTTCTTTCTTTTTCTCAAAAAGGAAGGTTCCCTCGCACACAAGTTTGCCGGGGGGAGAGGAGAAGATAATGGTGTGGACCAAGCGTCGCTCAAACAAGTTTTGCCTTACCGGGAAGCAAACGACAGAAAAGCTAAGTTGCCAAAGTTTGAGCAATCAGTTTTAAATTTTTAAGTTATCTTCCTCGAACGACCGTGCTTTGTATGGAAAACCTGTGCGCGGAGGAACCAACTCGTAGCTAGTTGCGCCCTTACTTTGTTTCGAGTCCGCTCAACAATTTAAGAGAGCTGCGACTAGTTGCGACAAGGTTTCCTGTCGGTAGCGGCACCGCCAGCAGGCTGCTGATGTCCCGCACTCAGCGCTCGCGGCTAAGGTGCCTGCTCCGGCAAGTTCCCTAAAAGCGTAGGGCAAAAACATACAAAGGAAGGAATCAAGTAAAGGAAGTAAGATAGCAAATCTCTACCCAAAATAGAGTCATATTACAAGATAGCTTGTCGCAGTTCTAACAGATTGTTCTCATAACATGACTAGCAGCAACAAGAAAAAGAGAAAACGGGCGGCCTAATCTACGCGATCGCCCTCAACCCTCTTGATTCCGCTCACCTTGTCCACAATGGGTGCGACAAGGGCCTTGAGCGCTTGCAGATCAGCATCCGGCGGCAAGGACTTGTGGACGTTGGTGAAGTTGAGGCCTGGGTTGCGGAAGGCCACCTTCATCAGCACCTTCTAGAGAGCTCCTGCGCAGATCTTGCGCGACTCGTCGGCCAGCTGCTTTGGGATCTTCTCCCGGAGTCGCTGGAGGGCCGTCGCCACGCCTTTGAAGAACAGGCTGAGCTTGGCGCTGGGTTGGAGGTGCTCGTCGGAGGAGTACCCGAGGTCCTCTATCCCTAGTTGCGCCAGCTCCCCGTCGATGGCTGCGGCAAGATCCACGAGACCCTCGGTCCAGTGCACCACAGTCTCCCGGAAAGCATCATGGACGGCAGCAGCATTCGCCAGCAGCGCCTCGTCGGCCTTGATCTTCTCCGACAAGGCCACCTCCCGCTCCCTGGCGCCGTCCAGCGTCTGGGTCAAAGTGGCCAGCTTCAACTCGAGATCTGCATTGGAATCCTTGGCGGCGCTGAGCTCCTTGCTCCTCTCAGCGAGAAGACCCTGCAGCTCACCATGAGCGGCAGCGTCCTTCTCGCGCTCACGCTTGAGCGCGCCAAGCTCCTCGCCGCTCGCCCTGAGATCGGCTTCCAGCTGCGCCACCTTCGTCTCCAGCTCCTTCTTGGCGGCCTTGGAAGCTGCGGCGGCATCCCTTGCCTCCTTGAGAGCCCCGCCAGTTGCTTGCTCGCGTGCGGCAAGCTCCTCCTCGTGGCTTTCAAGGTTCACCTTGCGCTGTGCCAACTCTCCTTCCTGCGCAAATAGATTTTCGGTGACAAGCCGTTGCTTCTCTTCGGCTTCAGCCTTCTCGAGGAGGAAGGCTTTCCGCTCCTTGAGAAGTTGCTCCCGCTCCTCCGCCAGAGACCGGAGAGCTTCCTGCCTGAGACCCCGGAGCTCCTCCGCGCGCTTCTCGATATCCACTCCCGCCTTCGCGACAAGCGCCTCTCAGGATGCCAGCTTGGCTTGTCGGGCGCGGTAAAGAGACAGCAGCTTCCGCAGCAGCCGCTCCTCTTCAGGCTCGTCGCTGCTACTGCTTGGTGCGTCGACTAGCATCAGCCCAGCAGAGGCAAGTACTTCTCCATCCAAAATTTCCCCTTCGACCGGCGCCCTGGAGCTCGACGCCCAGGGGAGCTTGATGAAGATGTCATCGCCGGCCTTCAAGTAAGCGTCGGGCTAGGGCTCTTTGGAGCCTGGCGCTGCAGCAGCGGCAGAGGGATCGGCCGTCAGTGCAGCGCCTGGCGCTCCTGCGGCCTCGGGGCCGTCAGTACGATCGCCGGACTCCTTGCCAGCTTCTGCGGCGGCAGCTTTGGCGGCCTCTTCACCGGCAGCATCATCAGCGCCGGCCTCTTCTTCGGTGGCAGCCGCGTCGTCGTTGTTGCCGCGTGCGTTCTCCTCGCCGGTGGCCTCGGTTTCCATTGGATCTGCGGCATATGGATCTGACGACTGAGGAGGGGAGAAAAGTCAAGCAAATGTTCAAAAAGAAAATCAGAAGAAGAAGAACCCAAGGGAAGTTCTCAAACAAGAGGATTACCTGGATCTGCAGTCGTGGTCTCCGCCACCAAGGGATCATTAGTGCTATCCCTTGCCGGAGAACTGTCACTTGCCAGGGAATTCTCCCTTGCCGGAGAGCGCTCCCTTGTCGGGGAATCCTCCCTTGGCGGTGTAGTCGAAGCAGATGGCATTTCGGGAGCGGCTTCCGGGCCCTCCTGGTGAGGCTGCTCTGCTCCTACACAAAACAACAGTCAGATATCAGTAAAGAAAAAGCACCAATGCGCGCCTGAAAGCAGGAAGTAAGTTATACACTTAAGCTGGGGGCTGCGCTGGGGGCTACTTTGGTGAATAGTTGCCGGGTCCGGCAAGGTGGTCTCAGGCGCGTCCCCTATCACCGCGGTGGGTTCATCCTCGTTGACGATCACCGGGACCTTGGCTCTCTTCGCCGCTCTCTGGGCCAGAGTCCTGAAAAGGAATGAGTTCGGAGTAAAGTAAATCAGATACAAGACAAAGCAGCAAGAATTGGGGAACTACAAGTACAACAAATAAACTTACTCTTCTTCTTCCTCGTCGGAGCTGAGCGCGGAGAGATCGAAGTCCGGCTCGCCTCCGGTGCGACGAGGCGGAGGAGAAGGCTCCCTTGTCCGCTTGGCAGGAGCAGTGGCGGTGGACCGGGAAGGCCCCGCTCCAGTTGCCGCAGCGGCGTGAGGTGCTCCCGCGGCAATAGTGCTTGCCGCGGTCGAGCGCGTTGCGCGCTGCGACGGCTGTTGACCCGTCTGCCGCCCCGCTACATCCCCGGCCTTGCGGAGACGCCTTCTTGCTGGAGCTGGGGGCTCGGCTTGTGGCGAGCTGGCTGAAGGTGGGGAGGAGGAGGAGCCGATCTGCAACGGGTCGCCCGCGCCCTCGGCGGGCTCACTCGACTAAGACTCAGGCCCGACAAGTTCTTCCTCGCCGACAAGCGCTTCTCGCTCGGCAAGGCTTGCCGCCTCTGCTGCCTCCGCCTCCTCCAAGGTGAATCCAAATTCGCCCGCGGCAGCTGCTGCCGCTGCCTCTTCAAGACTAGTGGCGATGCGCTGCATCTCCGCATCGGTAGTGTCGCGGGTGAGGCTCTTCTGCTCATCGGGGCGGACCGGCACTTCAACCAGGCTGTCGAAGAACTCCTGCACGACGTCGTCTGCAGGCTCTTGCCAAGTTGGAACAATTCCATGCGAATCGCACAGTGGCATCATTGCATGGATGCGGTCGAGCGAGGAATTGTTGCACAATGGAACGACACTCCTCGGCAACATGAAGGGATGTTGAGGATCGCGCTTGAACAGCTCCAGAAGCATCGCGTCCAGCTCCAAGACAGTGAAGCTGAAGTTGAGGCCCGGGTGCAGCCTCATGATATCCGCCGAGTTTTGGAACTCCCAAGCGGGTCTCCTCCTCTCCTGAAGGGGGGCGATGCGGCGGCGGAGAAAATTTGCGCCAACGGCGCCTACGGTGAGCCCGGCAAGCCTAAGGCGCAAGATTCGGGTGACGGCAATCTTCAGCCTGTCATCTTCCGGGGCCACGTTGCTCCAATCGTTGCCGCGTACTATTGGGGTTTGGCGCCGGGCGGTGAATGGCTGCGGGTTCTCCTCGACGATCCAACACCAATCTGCTCTCCACTCCTCCCACTTGCTGCGGAGCTCTCCCTCCAGATAGGCTTCCTTCTTGCCAACTCTTGAGATCCAAGCGATTCCGCCGGCAAGGGGCTCTCCTCTCTCGACTCGGGGCATAAAGAAGTGGCGGAAAAGAGCTACGTTTGGGTGGACTCCGACAAAGTTTTCGTAGAGATGTGCAAAAACTGCCATGGTCAGAACGGCGTTGGGGGTGAAGTCAAGGAGGCGGAACCCGTAGGTGTTCATGATGTCACAGAAGAATTCAGAGAAGGGCGGGCAGAGCCCGTAGTAGAAGAACAGCACGAAGAATGGGTACCCGTTCGGAGCCAGTCTCGAAGCGGCGGCTGAAAGTACCCTCGTGCGCGGATGCGCTCGCGTCTCCGTCGACCAGAAGAGGTAGTAGTACTCCCTCAGCTCCTTTGCGTCGAGCTGAGGGGGGAAGATGGCCCGCTCCTTTCGCAGCGCCGCGAGCCGCTGCGCCTCGGCTGACTTCACGCCCTTCCCCTTGTCGGCTTTCGGAGCCATGGCGGAGGTGGCAGGGGAGATCGGCGGCGTCGGTGGCGCTGGTGGCAATGAGGGGCGGAGCGCTGCTCTCTTTCGACTTTGGCAAGAAGGGGGGAGCGGCGGAGATTTCTGAGACTGGAGTAGCAACTGGTGAGATGGGCGAACTGCCCTTGTTTCCCCTGCTTATAAAGAGGGAGGGGGCGGACGTTTCGCCCTTCCGAATAAAGAAACCACCCACGATCTCTCCCACGATGCTGCATTCGACGCGTGCCGTTGGGGAGGGCGCGGTGGATACGGAGTAAGATTCGGCGTAACCCAGGCCGCGCGTGCCCATGCCCTGTTTTGGGCCTGGCCCAACAGGGCTCGGCACCGTGTGTGGCCCAGGCCCGGGGGCTCCTGTCGGTGTACTAGAGTAGGGGTACCCTAGTATCCCGAACTTGTGCACGGGCAGTTGCAGCACCCCGCGGCAAGGCTTGTCGGGCGACCGCCAAGACCCTCCATGGTTCCTTTGGAGCCATTCAAGAACAAAGTATTTAAGCCAAGGAGACAAGGCCCTGGCAAGGGGAGCCTACCGGGAAGGCCAACCAAGGCATCTCAAGGAACTTGCCGCGATGCGCCACACGTCCCAGCAAGGCTCGGTGAGCGACAAGCTTCCGGGCGCGACAAGACAACGACCGTGGCAAGGCGCTTGCCGTGACAAGTAACCATCCTGTACCCGCGCTCCAGCACATCCACCAACATGTCGCCCTGGGGCCTTCCCAGGCGCGCGTGGCAAGGGGCTGTGCAGCCAGCGGTGCGAGGTGGCAAGCGGCGCTGACAAGATTACCGTCGTGGCGAACGGTGGCGTCCCTGACGGTCCTTTCCTACACTGTTTGGGCGACACAGACAGGCATTTAATGCCTTTGTCCCCTGCCGTCAGGGTTAGGTAGGATACACTGTACATAGTAGTTGTACCAACCGCAACTCCTTTTACATTTTTACCCTTGTCTGCGTTGCCACCTGTCGGTGACCCCTTGAGCATATAAAAGGAGGCCCATGCGCAATGTAGAGGGGGGTTGGAAGGTTCGGAAGCCATAGAACACTCACGCTCGGTCTCGTTAGCGGCTGGTGTGCACCGTAGCACTCGAGCGCTCCCGAGCAAGAACTCAATACAATCAGACAAGCAGCAGTAGGAGTGTTATCTCTTCGGAGAGCTCCGAAGCTGGGTAAACTGCTCGTGTGCTTCGCCTCGATCCGCTCTTCATGCGATCTCCGCCCCCCCCCCCCCCCCCCGCCGAACCGAAAGGGGCTCGGTTCGCCGGTCCCATAGGTGTTCGTGGATCAGCTTCCCCGACAGCTTGGCACATAGGCATAAAGTCTGATGTGGTAAGTTAATTAAGAAGAGAGAGACTAGTTTGGTGACCCAAGTAAGAAACGGTGCTAAGCGCGTGTACCTAGGTGAAAAGACAATTTTGAGTCTATAGCTAATTAAATGAAGCAAACTTAGCAACAAAAAACTAAGCACCTATGCATTGGGGACTTGATTGCTAAGCCATTTAATGCCCTTAGCACCTCATCTAAGCACCATTTCATTGGAAGAGGTCACTCCTTGGCAAATGCAATAAATACTACGAAGAAAGAGATAGAGAGAAGTAAAAAAATACACTTATAGCCAACCTTATAGCTAACCTTGTTGTAGTATGAGTGACTAAATGATGACTATGTACGACATGCCAACATCAAATAGCCTAACACACCATGTTAAATCTCCAAGGGCGCGACCGCGCCAGCGACGCGACGGTCATGGTAGGCGCGGCCATGATACGGGCTGCTGGGAGCCCGTGGATCTGAGATCGAATGGCCGCATGCTAAGTTGCTGAAAATTTGGAGAATAACCCTCCATGATAGGATATTCACCCATAGGTCTAGAATCACGCCATGCAACCGTTCAATCTCAGATCCAAGGGCTCTTGGAAGCCCGTATCATGGCAGAATGGAAAGCCAATACCCTGTCGTTCGCATGCTGGCAGTTTGCTCCTACTCGTCCCCGCACATCCTTTAATATTACGGCGATTCGCTCCTAGTTGTCCCGTCCTTTCACATTACTGCAGTTCCACTAATCCTAACCCTCCTCCCAAATCCTTGGCATCCCAAATCTCCATGATCGGCAGTGAGTAGAAGGTTAGAACCATCACCGGCGATGAGTTCGATGTCATCCACACACGTTCTTCCACGACGGTGAAAGGATGCCTTGCTCACTTCAGACGCATGTTCGAAAACTTGGATGATGAGTGGGTCGCTGGGCTAGATGTTGAGTATACCATAGTCCTGGGACGAGAGAAGGATCTAAAGGAGGAAGAGAGGAAGAAGCCCGCCATGATCCAAGTTTGCATGCATGACTTATGCTTGGTCTACCACATATGCCATGCCGACGTTGAATGCTAGGATTTTAAGAACTTCCTCAAGAGCGACCTAGTCAAATTCATCACTGTAGACTTTATGAACGAAAAAAGAGTCCTGGGTCGGATAGGCCTCATTGTAGGCAACCCCTTCGACCTCCAGAAGAATCGCCTGCTGCCCTCCAGTGGTCAGCCTTCAATGCTGACCCTGACAGGAGCCATGGTTCATCCTTCGTACGGTAAACTGGAGAAACCTCATTACACGTTTCATCATCATGCATGGCAGCAGAATGTACTAGATATAGACCACATCCACTATGCTGCAATGGATGGCTACCTTTGTTTTAATATCTACAAGGGTTGGATGAAGAGCAAGAGCCAAGTGTGCGGTTCAAGCAAAGAAGTATCGGCCAAGAGGAAGAGGTACAAGGACGAAGTCGAGGACGTGGACGAGGACTCTGAGTAAGGTGGCAGTGTCGTTGCTCATGGTGGTTCTAATGCATTATCTACCGGATTAGTTGCATAGTTTAATTCCAGGTGTGCTTAGTTTAATTTGAGGGGTGTGTTGTGCTGAGCCCCAACAGAACTATGTTATGTTTCTTCTCGTTACTTTAACTCTTCAGTATGTACATACTAGTATTTCTTACATTTCATCTTTTAGTTGGTATAGTACTACCACTCGTTTCTTCACATTATATACATACAATATATATGGCCAACATCATATAGCCAGCAGTTTAGTTGTCAAAGAATTTCAAGGTGCTTAGTTTTGTCAAAGAATTCCAGGGTGCTTAGTTTTATTTGAGGGGTGGGTTGTGCTGGACACCATTATTGTGACTATCTTTTTTAATAGTACTATGTGCATAATTTGGCGACAAGCACTCTCTATATGTACCACCTTTTTTAAATTTCAAGTTTTGCTCCATGGCGCAATCCATTGATACTACTATTGTACAAAAGTATACATTTTTTAAAAGGCTAGAGAGCGGGGCGGTCTAGCTTGGTCGGTTTCATGAGAGGCGAGGGCCTTTATGATTTGACGACTCATTAATGCTGGAAGGCGGGGCCTTGTGATTTGACTGCTCGTATAAATGTGCCGACGACCTGAGGAGGAGCAAAGGACCGTGTGGTATACTCAAGTTTTCCACTGGAGTAGTACTACGACGGAGGAGCACGAAACACGGCAGCCCAGTGTCATATGGCGATAAAAAATGATCTAATTTGCTAGTCATCTCATTGTTAGCATTGTTCTATTCATGCCTCGGAGAGAACATGACACATGCGGCGAAACACCCGAAGCAAAAGATGAAACACATGAGCAAAAGAAGAAGGAAGATTATCACCCCAAATGATCGAATTCTCCGTGGAGTCGTAACTGCTTCTTCATCGCCTCCACGACCTCCATCTCCTTGCGCATCTCCTCCGCCATCTTCTTCATTTTGTCCATGATGTGGGATTTCTCGACGCGAGCGTTCATCATTTGTTCCACGGCCACATTACGTACATTGACAGCAGCCGGGTGCTTGATGCGGAGCTTCGCCAACTCCTCCTTCTGTTCCATGACGAGGGTCTGCAGCATCTTCATCGAGGAACTACTATTCTCTTGCAGCTTCTTCCAGCCGGCGTTCTTCTCCTTCAATAGGTCGAGCTCGTGGCAGAGCTTCGCCTTCTCCTCCTGAAGTTGTAGGATTTCGCCGGCCGCCTTCTTCTCCGAGGCAATGCTCTTCTTCAACAGCATCACCAAGCCGGCAGTCAACTCCCCCTGCTTATTGAGCTCAGTGGGCATGTCGTCTAGGCTATCCTTTAGCAGCTCCAGCAAGCCATGGATGAAGTCCTTCTGCTTATTGAGGTGCTTATTGAGATGATTGGGCATGCCGTCGAGGGTGCTTAGTTACTGTCAAAAATTGGCACAAAATATGAAGGAGACCAATGAAAGTACTACTAGCAACCCATGATTTAAATACTCGCATGTGCGCAGTGGAGTAGTAATGTCTTTCTTCCACCCTCACGTCCACTCAATTTGCATGCGCTGTATTAATTGACCATCAATGAAGTGAATGACTTTACACGCGTCAAATTATCACATGGGGTGGATCTTGGTACAAAATTGAGTCCGCCCGTCTACCCGCATGTGAATGCGAGGGAATGAGTGCGTGTGTGGCGTGTGTGCACATCTTCGCTTCGTGCATGTACCGACAGTACGGCCCAGGGAGGACGAGTACATTCTTCTGGAACCGGCAGCACGTCACTGTGATCAATCCACACAAGGAGGTCGCGACAACGCCTCCACATGTGCCACGTGGCTTCATGAACTGTAAGAGAGAAACTGTGTAGTGTGCCATTGGAATTCTAATTTACATGTTTTGCACATACTCGAAGTACTAGTAAGGTACACGTGCATTGCATGCATCGGATTTTGCAACCAAATTATGAATAAATACCACACTATAGCACGTAAGCTCTGAGTCATATATGTCTGATGTAGACCTTCGTTTAATTCTTATAGTTCATCTCATTCAAAATCAATTAGTTTTTATAAAAAAAACTAGGGCCTCTTGGATTCGTAGGATTTCCAAAACGCGGGAATAGGAAAAACATGGGATTATAGTGGAATGTCGTCTTGAATCCTATGGGATTGTACGAGTGTTTGATTGTGCATAGAAAAAACACAGAATTCTTTCAAAGAGGTTTGAGTGGATGAGATGTTTCCTATGAAATCTACTGCAAATGAATCATATGGAAAAATTCCTATGGTTTACAATCCTACGAATGAAACAACCAAGATAGGAAAAATTCCTAAGGATTAGAATCCTCTAAAATTCCTTTGATAATCCTTTGAATCAAAGAAGCCCTTAATCTATTTTATGATTCATGGAATTGTGCGTTGTAAAGTATAAAGTAAAAACAAATAATGGAAATTCAACTAGAAAAAAAGTTTGGGCAGTTATGATACGGAAGATTCTAGAACAAAGGAGAACCACTGTTGTTTTGAGGTTTGTGCATTATGCTTAAGTTCAACCATGGAGTCGGCTAGATTGTACCTGTGGCAAAATCCAGTGGGGGCTAGAAGATGGTGCGAGGGGCCGAGTGGAGAGAGACTATGAAGGAGTGCACAAGTGCGAGATCGATATTTAGAGAGAGGGGGCGAGAACGTGCGCTGTTGCGCGCAGTGGCGGAGCCATGAAAAATAAATAAGCTAGGGGGACAAGTATTGCTAATCCTTTACGAGGAGGGCCAATTCATGAACTTAAACCATTTTTACCAGCAATTGTCTAATGATCACATTCATATTAGCCTCGATATATAGTGATGTTAGGGGGGGCAGGGCCCTTGTTGCCCCCTATCTTCGCCATTGTGCGCGCGTCTGAGAGATGAAGCGGAAGGCATGTATGATGAGAGGGGGACGTTGGATATATAATTAATGTGGGTGTATTAGTTATATATGTAGGGGTTGTTTGGTTCTAGGCCTAGGAGTGCCACACTTTTCCATACAATGTTTCCAAACTTGCCTAAGGTTAGTTCTTCAAAATAAGAGCCACAAGTTGGCAAGCCTAAGGGAATCTTGCCACACTTGTTGTGTGTATGTGATGTGGTACCATAGTGTGGCTTGCCTAAGATGTGGCTTGAACCAAACACAAACCTAAGTTGGTCGAATTTGCCTAACCTTAGGTGTGGCAAGCTTTGGCAAACTTAGTCTCAAACCAAACAACCCCGTAATCCTATATAGAGAGGTATAGATTGATCGATGTGGACGCGGGAAAGAGGGTGAGACCTGACTAGATATATAGATTGATCGCTTTGTGTGGAAAACTATGAAAGACCTAGCTATACACACACACACACACATAGAGGAACATCGATCGTTGCGCATGCACGCATGAGAGATAAAGAATGCCCGATATGATGGAGAGGGGGATGTGTGTGGGTGTGTGCCTTCATGGGAGACCGACATGAAGAAAAAGATTGCATGTGTGCGATGGATAATGCCGACTGGTAGTGTGTGTGCATGCATGCACGAGAGAGAGTTAGTGGTACAATTATAAAGAGAAGACGACTATGTGGGTGTAGAAGACTAGGTGAGGTCATAATCAATGTAAATTTGAATTCAAATGTTTGAATAAGAGATCATGATGTTTGAAACCCATGCATGCATGAATATAACGGAGATCTGCGCGGTGTGGTTTGGAAACAAGCATGTTGTAATGTATGCACATCGAACAAGGTCAAACTGATTTGAATTTCAGATACCGATGGCAGACATCGTTTGGCCACATTGCATCCGTGCATGGACACACTATTCTAAGTGGAGTTGATGGGTGGCTTTCGCATCACATATCTATATCTATACCCCTATATATATAAATAATATTATATATTATATTTTTTATATTATGTGCGGGTAACTTTAACTTTGAAAGATGGTCATTGGATGAGGCGAATCCGATGGTGCAGAGATGGCAAATTTGAGCACTACTGGCCGTTGGATATCATCTAGATTCCACGAGATTTCGCCACATGTACAATCTAGAAGACTCCATGGTTGAACTTAAGCATAATGCACAAACCTCAAAACACAAGCACTTCTTCTTTGTTCTAGAATCTTCCGTATCAGAATTGCCCAAATGTTTTTCTACATGATTTGTCATTATTTGTTACTTTATGTCTTACAACGCACAATTCCATGAATATTAAAATAGATTAGCTTTCTTATAATAACTAGATGATTTTGAATGAAATGAACTATAAGAATTAAAGGAACATCTACATCATGCATATATGACTCAAAGCTTACATGCTATAATGTGGTATTTATTCATAATTTGGTTGCCAAATCTCATGCGTGCAATGCACGTGTACCTTACTAGTCTAAATGGTGTTTGTGTGTGTGTGTTGTGCATGTTGAGGTGCAAATTGTCTTTTTTTGGTACAGGTTAAGCTTTTTCTCTCGAAATTTCAAGCTAGCGTCTCTGTCTATCGTGTTGTGAAACTCCTGCCTCTTCAACCCGCACCTTGTTACCCCGAAATATTTAAGATATATCTTTGTCTCGTTGTGCTCTGGCAACTCCCTCCATCTCAACCCGCGCCTTGCTATTCCAAAATTACAACGCGCGCGAAAACTCCCACCTCCTGTGAAATCCCGACACGCGAAATGCCCGTGGTACCCCTGAACCGAAAGAACCGCCTCAAATCAATGGGGGTACTTTGGTAACTTACCCCACATTTCGGACAAGTGCGTCCCTAAGCCATGGTTCCCCACTCCCATCCCATCCGCCCACTCATTCGTACACCGAGGCCGCAAAAACTCGCGAAGCCCCGCACCCTCCTCCGTCCGCCACCCAGCCGGATCCTCTTCCCCGACGACGTCTTCCACAGCAACACCTCGATGTCCCTCATCCACTATACTAGATGAGGATCTGTTTTCGATCTCATCGTCCCGTCGGTTCAGCCACCCCGTCCTCCACCTCCAAGGAGCTTCCCCAATGTTCCCCTCGTATTTCGCACCACCTCCATTCCCACACCGCCGTCTTCACCCGCACCACCGGAAGAGCATCATCATCACTGTTTCCTCGGATGAAGTTGCGGCCTAATCGGCGCCACCAAAGAGGTTGTACACTAATTGCTGCATTTACTTCCTGATTCGATCTCACGGTGCTGCTAGTGCTCGGTCCCGAGCCGACACGGTGCGGATCCATCCACAACGGCGTCGCCGGCCACTTACTCCATGGCGTCGCTCCCTCGGCGGCGACGTCCACATCAGTAGGAGCTTCTACTGCTTTAGCTCGCGCTGCTGCTCTGCTCTTGCTCTCGGTCCCCTGCCTGGTCTGCTCTTGCTATTGCTCTTGCTCGCGCTGCTGCTCTCGCTCTTGCTCTTGCTTGCGATGCTGCTCCGGTTTAGCTACACTTCAGTCGACTGAATCGACTTTTGGGTCAGTCGATTTTCAGGGGGTGGGGTGTCTCGCCGGAGTTAAGGAAGAACCAGCCGCAGTGGGGAGGGGGGCTTGCCGGAGAGGTACCCCACTATCTATCTTAGGGTTCAGGGTGGGGCGGTGGTCACCGGCGGTGGTGTGGCGGTGGCGTGGGGATCGCCGGAGAAAAAGCTCGGCACGGGGGGCCCTAGAGGGATGGCCGGGGTGGCGGCTATCGGTGTCAAAACTGATGGATATCGGGTAGGGGTCTCGAACTGTGCGTCTAAGGCTGATGGTAACAGGAGGCAGGGGACACAATGTTTTACCCAGGTTCGGGCCCTCTCGATGGAGGTAATACCCTACTTCCTGCTTGATTGATCTTGATGATATGAGTATTACAAGAGTTGATCTACCACGAGATCGTAGAGGCTAAACCCTTGGAGCTAGCCTATGGTATGATTGTTGTTGTCCTACGGACTAAACCCTCCGGTTTATATAGACACCGGAGGGGGCTAGGGTTACACAGAGTCGGTTACAGAGAAAGAGATCTAACATCCGAATCACCAAGCTTGCCTTCCATGCAAAGGAGAGTCCCATCCGGACATGGGACGAAGTCTTCAATCTTGTATCTTCATAGTCCAACAGTTCGGCCAAAGTACATAGTCTGGCTGTCCGGATACCCCCTTATCCAAGACTCCCTCAGTAGCCCCTGAACCAGGCTTCAACGACGATGAGTTCGGCGTGCAGATTGTCTTCGGAATTGCAAGGCGGGTTCTTCTCCAAATCCAGAGTACATGTCATAGCGAACAGTGTCCGGCCCCCCATTAATGTTGTACCCCTCGGCCTCTGTGCTTTAATAATGGCCATCTCCATGTGTCGAGTGAATACGAGGAGCCGGGGCTTTTTTACATTTGCCACCCTGACCCTGTGAGCGAATCGTCTATTTGAAGAGACGGGGATCCTCAAATCCAAATCTCACCATCTTCTCCCAAGCAAGCATTCAACAGAGTGCGTCCGGAAAAATCCATTCCATCATGGCCGGTCGCTGCAGCTCCTCTTCTTGCCCCCGTAGTTCCGCGCCGGGTAACTGGAAAAAGTGTTCCGTCCCCCATAGATGTCTAGTAGAGTTGCAGACCCAAGGGTTCCTTCCACCTCCATATATGGTCCCCGTCCGAGCCGGACTAGCCACCTATAAAGGCGTGGAGCAAGCGGAGAACTTTCTGAACCCATCCATAGGGGAGCGGATATGCCTTGTCCCATATTTGTTGAGAGGGCTTGGGTTCCCAATCCACCCATTCCCCCGCGGGCTCCTGGAGTTCTACGGTCTCCAGCTGCACAGCTTCACTCCTGCCTCCATACTGCACATCGCAGGGTATGTTGCCTTCTGTGAGCTATTCCTCGGCTGCGAAGCTCATTTTGAGTTATGGAAGAGGCTATTCTGCCTCGTCCCTCGCAATCAGGAGGGATCTATATATCGAGTGGGCGGAGCCGAAATATGGCGCGTCGCCCAGGCCGGATACCTGTCTGGCACTCCAAAGAAGGTATCCAAAGACTGGCCTTCGGAGTGGTTTTATGTAGATGATGTTCCCCTTTCGGACCCAGTCCGGCCGGGCCTTCCTGAGTTCACCAATGCCCCGCTGAAGAAATGCCAAAACTAGCACCCGCGGAACCCCCATGAGGAAGATGATAGAGAGGTCCTCTATCTGATGGGCAGGATAAAAATTCTAGCCAAATCAGGATTGACAATGATGGAAGTTATGTCAATACGCATAATGCGAGGGGTGCAACCACTTCAATATCGGGGGAAACCCATGTGGCACTTCAACGGAGAAGACGACGCCACCCGTTGCGGTCGTAAGGGTCCGGACTCCGCCACCGCACTGGCAAAAATATTGTCCGATTTGTACAAAGGGGAAGAAGAGGAGTTCCTCCGCATTAAGCCGCGGGATGGATTTTCCATGTACAACCCCCCAAGCTGGGTAAGCTGTCATTCCTCACTCGACTCTACTCATCCCTGTGTCCTTTGTCACCAATCATTTATCCTGCTATTTTCAAAGCAGGAACTGAGAAGGGTCGTGGAAGAGTTCAACAGCCCATCTCCGCAGCTGGAGGATCCTGGCCGAGCTCTCGACCCCGGACTTGAAGAAGATCCGGATATATTAGTGGAGCTTGTCGATGGGACATTCTATCAAGCAAGCCGCGACGGCACCTTGGTGGCCATCCTTGCCGATTATCTCGGGCTGCTCCCGGTGTCGAATGTAAGTAAAGCTAGAGCCCTAACTTCCGAATTATGACGTGCCTTAAGCACACATGTTGTATTTTTTACACAGACGGCCATCAGGACACCGTATCGAGCCCACGATGGCTCATCAGCAAAGGGCACCAGGGCCGGGCAGGCTTAAGAGGAAGGCGGTTAGGTTTGAGACGCTGGGGCAGAGGTACAAATTAAGCTTGCTCTGTGATTATCTTTGCCAAAATGTGACAGTTTTCACTATGTCCTGGCAGAAAAAACATTCGCCGGAGTATATCCGGGGACTCTGCCAATCACGCCTCAAGCAGCCGGATTC
The DNA here is from genome assembly GCF_018294505.1 of Triticum aestivum. Classification (NCBI taxonomy): domain Eukaryota; kingdom Viridiplantae; phylum Streptophyta; class Magnoliopsida; order Poales; family Poaceae; genus Triticum; species Triticum aestivum. The sequence goes on along the minus strand of NC_057798.1, from coordinate 592,061,543 downwards.
CTAAACCGGACTCACGGGTGGAGGCTGATGTGGGGACAACGCCGGATGCGGACAGGCTTTCTGCTACAAACTCCAAAGTGGAGAGCGCCATGAATCACCGGCGCTGACGGGGCGTACTCCGCAATGGTATTTTCTCCGAGGAGGCTTTCAATGCTTTCAACTCCGAAGACGCATATATTCGCGCCGCTCAAGATGGACTTGCCAGAGTGACGGACCAGTATGCGAAGGATATATAGGTAAGAAAATTTGATAAGTATGTGTAGTAGTAGCCCCTGAGACTTGAAATAGTTGGCACAACTGATTTAAGGATCATTGCATGCATTGGTTCTTGTAGAGAAGAATACCCATTTATCTCAAGAGCTGGAGGAATGTAAGTCCTAGCTGAAGGCCATTGCTGCCGAACAAGAGGAATCAAAAAGGACCTCTTCTGGTAGGACTTGCCTTGATAACAGAATTTGTAAGGATGTGTACCAGATATTTATTCGGCATGTTTTATAAATCTAACAAAAGATGCTGCAGACAATCCCGGAGAGAATCCGAAGATTGTGGAAGATAATGAGCCACATCTGTGAAGTCAGCTGAAGGCGAGCGAGCGCGTGCTGACGCAGGCTATTCAAGAGAAAAATAAGCTCCAAGATGCTAATCTCTGGCTGAGCGTCGAATTAAAAGATGTTTGGGCTCAGCTTGCTGACTCCGTGAAGGAGAACAAGAGGCTTCGACACGGCATTTATAGTAGGTGCTTAAACGAACTGTAGTACAGTTCGACGAGGAAGCGTATTGATAGAGTTATGTCTGTAGGTATGCTGACGGGCCGTCCTGAAGAGGAAATGCCCGGATCCGCAGGCGATATGCTGCAAGATCTTTCACAGCTGCACGAACGAGCACGGCAGTTGATGTAGGGTATTGCCTAGGCCTTGTGGCCATCCGCTTCCCTGCCAGGAGGCATGAGCGAACTTGTGGAGATGCTCACAGGAGCACGGCGGCACTTCCGGTTATGGAAGATATCAGCCTGCCGACAAGCTGCGAGGGAAGCTTGGGCCATGGTGAAGATGTGATATGCCAATGATGATCCGAACCATATGGCCGAAGTCGGACCAGTAGGGTCAGATGGGCAAGAGATACCCGTAAGTCTGGTATATGACCAAGTAACATTAGCCGAAAAGTATTCCCAACAGGATTGTAGGCTAGACAGCCTGTTGGATGGTATAGAGGAAGAATATAGCCAGTCCAAGTGACTATGTAATTAAATGGACCTATGTAGTCCCTAGCCGGATTGAAAATCATTTGTCATGACGGACCTTTTCGCTTCAGCCCCCGGACCCGACAGTCCGAAGTGTATCCGAATACCCGCACATCTATGAAAAACCAGGGTATGCGTGGAAACCAGGAGTAGGGGTCATAAGTGCTTGAACAGATAAGTACCCAACTAGTTATGTTATATTACATGGATAGTAACAAACATCTTCCAGAGAGAATAGTTCCGTTAGGGGTTCCTTTCTCTGGGTGCGCATGCATCGATGTGCATGTTCGAACTGCGAACAAAAGCGCAAGAAACAAAACATCTGGGGATTCACGTTGTAATAAACGAAAACATCTTTTGTTCACCGACCGAATATTCCCTTAAGAACGCTAGCTTTCGGCTTCACCCAGTCTGAGGTACACATCCGGCTGAACCGGCAGTAACAATCGCAGAGGTGCTCCCCTAATGCCTGATGTCTACTACACAACCTTCTCCTTGTAGACGTTGTTGGGCCTGCAAGTGCACAGGTTTGTAGGACAGTAGCAAATTTCCCTCAAGTGGATGACCTAAGGTTTATCAATCCGTAGGAGGCGTAGGATGAAGATGGTCTCTCTCAAACAACCCTGCAACCAAATAACAAAGAGTCTCTTGTGTCCCCAACACACCCAATACAATGGTAAATTGTGTAGGTGCACTAGTTCGGCGAAGAGATAGTGATACAGGTGCAAAATAGATAGTAGATAAAGGTTTTTGTAATCTGAAATTATAAAAACAGCAAGGTAGCAAGCGATAAAAGTGAGCGTAAACGGTATTGCAATGAGAGGAAACAAGGCCTAGGGTTCATACTTTCACTAGTGCAAGTTCTCTCAACAATAATAACATAGATAGATCATATAACAATCCCTCAACATGCAACAAAGAGTCACTCCAAAGCCACTAATAGCGGAGAACAAATGAAGAGATTATGGTAGGGTACGAAACCACCTCAAAGTTATTCTTTCGAATCAATCTATTCAAGAGTTCGTACTAGAATAACACCTTAAGACACAAATCAACCAAAACCCTAATGTCACCTAGATATTACATTGTCACCTCAAGTATCCGTTGGCATGATTATACGATATGCATCACACAATCTCAGATTCATCTATTCAACCAACACAAAGTACTTCAAAGAGTGCCCAAAAGTTTCTACCGGTGAGACAAGAACGTGTGCCAACCCCTATGCATAGGTTCATGGGCGGAACCCGCAAGTTGGTCACTATCGGTGTCAAAACCGGCGGATCTCGGGTAGGGGGTCCCGAACTGTGCGTCTAGGCGGATGGTAACAGGAGACAAGGGACACGATGTTTTACCCAGGTTCGGGCCCTCTTGATGGAGGTAAAACCCTACGTCCTGCTTGATTAATATTGATGATGTGTGTTACAAGAGTGGATCTACCACGAGATCAAGGAGGCTAAACCCTAGAAGCTAGCCTATGGTATGATTGTTGTTCGTCCTATGGACTAAAGCCATCCGGTTTATATAGACACCGGAGAGGGCTAGGGTTACACAAAGTCGGTTACAATGGTAGGAGATCTACATATCCGTATCGCCAAGCTTGCCTTCCACGCCAAGGAAAGTCCCATCCGGACACGGGACGAAGTCTTCAATCTTGTATCTTCATAGTCTTGGAGTTCGGCCGATGATGATAGTTCGGCTATCCAGACACCCCCTAATCCGGAACTCCCTCAGTAGCCCCCGAACCGGGCTTCAGCGACGACGAGTCCGGCGCGTATATTGTCTTCGGCGTTGCAAGGCGGGTTCTCCTTCAAACTTCATGTTCCTGTCGAATAGTGTTCAGCTTCCTTATAAATGTTGCGCTCCTTAGCTTCTACGCCCAATAATGGCCTTCTTCCACGTGTCGTATGAATGCGAAAAGCTAGGGTATTTTTACATTTTACCCCCTAGCCGTGCGAACGAGCCGCCTATAAGAGAGGCGAGGATCTAGATCCAGCTCACACCATCCTCCATTCGCAAGTTCTCATCGAAGCACTTCTGACAAATATCCATTCAATCATGGATAGTCAATGCGGCTCCTCCTCTCGCGCTCCCAGCCCTAAGCCAGGAGATTGGGGGAGATGCTCAGTTCCACACAGCGAGCTGGTGGCACTCCAAACCGAGGGATATCTTCCCCCAGCCTTCATGGTTCCAGTTCGAGCCGGACTAGCCACCTTTAGGGGAGGAAAACAGGCGGAGAGCGTCCCCAACCCTTCCAAAGGAGAGCGGGTATGCTTCGTCCCTTATCTAATAAGAGGACTCGGATTTCCCATACATCCGTTTCTCCGGGGGCCGAGCTCGGCAGCTGATCTGGCAAAGATCTTGTCCGGCTTGTACAAGGGGGAGGAGGAGGACTTTCTCCGCACGAATCCATTGAACGGATTCTCCATGAACAACCCTCGGAGCTGGGTAAGCGGACGTTTATCTACCCGATCCATACTTCCAAAGTCAAGTATTTTACTTTGTGATTTCGACGCAGGAGCTGCGTCGGGACGTGGAGGGCATACGAAGCCTAACTCCACAGCCCGAGGATCTGGAACGATCCCTTGATCCGACCTCCGAAGAGGATCCGGACATAAAGGTGGAGCTGATTGACGGGGTGTTCCACCAACTTAGCATGGACAATGCTCTAGTCGCCATTACGGCTGACTACCCCAGCCTGATTCTGGCCTCCCAGGTGACTACGACCAAGGTCTTGACACCATCATTTGATCCGTGCTCAATTCTGACCATCCTATACTGATGGTGCATCGCAGGAGGTGCCTTTAAGGCGGGAAGCCGAACCTGCGGCGGCTGACCAGCAAGGGTCAGTTCGGCCCAGCAGGCGGAAGAGGAGTGCGACGCAAATCGAAACGTCGCCGCAACGGTACGGCGCACCGTTGTTTTTAAGGGAAGGATCCCTATGAGGTATATTAACGCTCATAACTCTTTCCAGGAGGAAGAGCGCTCGCCGGACAGTGTCCGGAGAGGTTCCCATCAAGCCTCCGCCAGCCATGCTCCATCGCGTGGTCCGGAAGTGGAGGCGAACACAAGGCAAGAGCCGGATGCTCCTCCGACAGAGGATGCCGACAGGCTGTCTGCCACCCGATCTGAGGTGGAGAGCGCCATGAATCACAGGCGTCGCCGGACAGTTCTTCGTGACGCGTGTTTTTCCCTGGAGTCAACCTGGCAGTCGGGTCGGGTTTGCCCGGGTCGAGGTCTACCAAACCCTTGCCCGATTACTAAATGGGTCTACCCAGTCGCCCACGACCCTGCCCATGGGCGAAGGATCAGACCCGCGCCCGAACCCGATGGGTAACCCGACCCGATGGGTTACCCATCGGGCTGCTGTATATTGTTCTTGTATAGTGTACAACAGAGTAGTGGCAAAATTCATATAACAAATATTGGTTCACACAGTGACAAAAATGCACAAATAGCTTAAGTTACTAACCATCAATGTGAATATATAGTAGAACAGCTAGAAAACACAATATCAGGAAGGCAAATACAAGGTTCAAGAGCACAAATAGCATCCCAAATACATGGTGCAGGTCTTCAGAAGCACAAATACAAGGTTCAGGAGCAGAGATACAAGGTTCAGGTGCACAAATAGCAGCAGAAATACAAAGTTCAGCAGCAGCACAAATACAAGGTTCAGGTTGAGTAGTTGTGTGCCAACAAGCTAGCAGTAGGAAGTAGTAGTGTAGCAGCCATGGATAAATGTAAATAACAACAGGTAGCAGTGTAGCATGCCGGGTCGTCCGCCTTCTCGTCGCAACCAAGCAGCAGCAGAAACATCATACAATCATGTTTCAGGCTTCAGTTAGGATGGATTGATCATCAACCTCCTGAAACACAAGAAAATAGAAGCATTCAAAGTAAACAACAAGATTTGCATTAAAATCTATAAGATTAAAAGGCATGCTAAGTTGCTAAAAGTAGAATCTGTTACCATCATTTCTGTGTCATCCTTAAGAACAGTTTCAAAGTCCGCAAAGAGAGTAGAATTGCAATCCCCTGATGCATAGATTTAGATATTAACATATAGCAAGGAAATAATATTGTGTATGGAAAGAAGAGTCATGATTGAAATAGATTATCACCTAACATGTCTGCACGGGACCAAGCTTGCATACACATAAGAGCTTCAGTCATGTTTGGTGCAAGTGAACATCTATGTGCACTTAGTATTCTCCCACTAGTACTGAAGGCAGATTCCGACGCCACAGTTGTTACAGGAATGGCTAGTATATCATGAGCCATTCTTCGCAATGTAGGATACTTGATACCTGCATACTGCCACCAATTGATGATGTCGAGACCCTCTGGCCTATGGATAATTTCCTCTTCCAAATATAAGTCCAGTTCTGTACGCACACGAGAAGCACTCGTAACAGGCTTCGAGGACATATATTGTTTAAATATATTCTCCATTTCATCTACTGCAGCACCACCTTGGGTAGAAATACTCCCACCTACATGTGACTCCGAGGTACCCACACCACCATCAGATGCTTGATATTCTAGCAACAAATCACCCATTAACTTTCTAATTTTCTCCACTTCTGTAGTTGCATGTTCAAACCCATAGAGAGAGCCAAACAAAGCTTGCAACATATGAAGCTTATATCTTGGATCAAGGACTGTTGCCACAGACATAAGACCATGGACTTCTTTCCAATACTTCTCAAACTTCGTCTTCATTTCCTCAGACATCTTTTGCAAAGGAACATGCTCACTAGTAGACCATTTTCGTATTGCTAGACGAATAGAAGATATTTTGGGGAAGAACAAATTTGCGGTAACATATTTAGTCCCTAAGAATAGTTCAGTGATCTCAAAGAAAACTTGTAGCCTAGCACAAAGTTCTTTTGCAAATTTCCAATCTTCTACGGTTGGGAAACAGTTGAATAGGATCTCACGTGTTCTTAGTTTCTCGAACACATCAGTGTATAGTAATGCAATGGATATCATTTGATATGTTGAATTCCACCTAGTCTTGCAATCTAAAAACAACCTTCTAGAATAGTCAATGTTTAAAGTGTGTGCCATCTTTTCAAATTTCTCGTGCCTTTTAGGTGTGGCCTGCCAAAATGCAACACTATCGCGGACTCTAGCAATACCTTTCTCCATGACACTCATTCTATCTTTCACAATCAGATTAAGGATATGTGCACAACAACGCATATGCAGATACTTACCCTCCAACATAAGTGATTTAGTATCCAACTTATCTATCAAGATATCAATAGCCTTGTCATTACTTGTGCAATTGTCAAGAGTAACTGTGGATAACTTCCTCTCTAGATGCCAATCAAGAAGACATTCGTGCAAAGCTTGACAAATAACTTCACCATTATGTGGTGCTGGTACATATGCAAACCTAATATACAATAAACATCCAGGTTCAGCTTCACAATCATTAACAAAATAGTTCAGATTCATAATGATACAAAAAAGCTTCGCTTTAACGAAACATACCTCAAAATGATGCTCTTTAGATTAAAAGATTCATCAATAAAATGGGCTGTAACAACCATGTAGCCTTTCTTTTGATGGCCTGCAGTCCACAAGTCTGAGGTGACAGCTACTCGTTGTTTGAAATTTGCAAAATATTTCACCATCTTTTCCTTTTGGGCTGAATGCATAAGCAAGATATCCTTTCTAATGGTATTTCTTGAGACAACCTTGAACAAAGGTTGCATTGAAGCACAAAAGATTCGGAAAATAGAATGATCAACCATCGATAAAGGATATTCATGAACACAGATCATTAAGGCAAGATTTTTCCTAGCTACATCTTGGTCAAAAACCCCATTGTTATCGAGTTCAACTTTCCCACCACTAGCAGCCGCCAACCTTAACTTCTGTTGCTTTAGGCCTACAGGAGCACTCTTGGCACAACAAGTTTTCAAATGGTTGTTCAAATGCGTGGTGCCACCTGTGCTTGCTGCACTAAGCCATTTTTTACAATACATGCATTGAGCTTGCCATCTCCCACCAATAAATTCTTTATGAAACTCATTCCATACTTCAGATGTAAGTTTCCTCCTTTTAGGTTGTCCAGGTTCTGTACCAGTACCTTGGGTCGTCTCAGCCTCGATGCCATCTGTACCTTGTTGAGTGGATGACTTGTCATGTTGAGTTCCATGCACAGCTGAGCTTTCCACTCCCGGCGCCGAGAAACTATCCACTGGTGAACTCATCTATACAAGACCACACAAAATTACTTAGTTGAACTCATCTCTCATCTATTATACTGATGTAAAGTGAATAGAAAAGGTTGGGAATTGTTCTACTGTTGCAAACCTTGGTGAGGCAGAAGGAGGGCGCGGTGATGGCCTCGGTGCTACTCCGGCTTGATGATGGCCTCGGTGCTGGTCCGGTGCGGTGATGCCTTGGAGGAAGAATGAGGATGGCGGTGGTGCTGCTCCGGTTGGACCGGATCGATGCAGAGCTGGCGGTGTTGCTGCTCCAGCGCGGTGAGCCTGCTGCTCGAGGGATGGAGGCGGAGGTGGTGCTTGGCCGTAGATCTAGCAAGGATGGAGGCGGACTGCAGGGGGGATCCTACGTCCCCACGAGGATGGAGGCAACGGGGATCCTATGGCCCAGGAGGATGGCGGCCGCGGGGATCCGGCAGCCTGCGACGGTGTCGGACAGTGGGCGGCGGCGGCGGCTTGCCGATGGGACTGGGAGGGGCGAGAGGAGTGGGGCGGCTAGGTTTGTGCGTTGGCTGCGCCGCCTGCGCGAGGAGGAGTGGAGGACGGGGTTAGCAGCACTGGCTTCTCTGCCTCGTAAAACCTAGGTGCTGACTTACTGGACTGGGCCGGGGACTGTGGGCTGGACTGCGGGAGACTAGCCTCCTACTACTATTTAGATATAAATGGCCCACATGTCAGCTAATCGGGCGACCCATCGGGTGACCCATGGGCAGGACCTCGTACCCATGCCCTACCCGTGACTAATCGGGTTACCCATCGGGCTTACCCATGGGTGAATATGCCGACCCATACCCTACCCATTCGGGTCGGGTGCCCATGGGCGCGGCCACCCATGGGTCGAATTGCCGGGTTGACCCTGGAGGCGTTGAATGCCTTTGATGCGGGAAACGCGCACCTCCGTGCTGCTCAAGATGGTTTAACCAGAGCCACGGAGCAGTATGTGAAGGACATACGGGTAAGTAATTTTAATAGTTATATATGCTAGTAGCCCCCGAGACTTAAAATAGTTAAAAGAACTGATTTAAGGATCATTTATTATGCAGGATCTTACGGAGAAGAATACCCACCTGTCCCAGGAGCTCCAAGAGTTCAAGGCCCAACTTGAGGCCGCACTAGCCAGCACAGGCGGAGCCACAGAGACCCCCGCTGGTAATACGTACTTCGAAAAGATAAGTAGTTAACAAAGTGTGGCGTGTGCGTAAATCTGACAATAATATTGCAAAGGGCGCCGGACTAGACCGGACAAGCAACAGCTACTGCGTCAGCTAAAGGCCGGCGAGAGGGTGCTTATGAAGGTGCAGCAGGAGAGAAACAAGCTCCAAGATGCCCACACCCAGCTAGGAGAAGAGCTGAAAGGTGTTCGGGCCCAGCTGTCTGGCTCCGTGAAGGAGAATCAGCGGCTTCATCGCGGCATTTATGGTAAGTGCTTGAGCAAATTCCTTTGAAAAGAAGAATTCGGGGAGGAAGTCGATTGATAGAAATGTGTCTTTAGGTGTGCTCACAGGTCTTCCTGTGGAGGAAATGCCTGGTTCAACGGGTGACCAACTTCCCGAGCTGGTGCAACTGCTCGAACGTGTTCGGCAGGCGATGAGTGGCGTCGTTCAGGCCTTATGGCCTTCCGTCTCCCTACCCGAGGGCCTTGGAGGGCTTGCTGAGAAGCTTCAGGGAGCATGGCGACGCCTCCGTTTGTGGAAGATATCGGCCTGCCATCAAGGCGCCAGGGAGGCTTGGGCCATGGTGAAGACGCGGTACCCAAAGGCTAACCCGAACCACATGGCCGAGGTCGGACCTGCGGGGACTGATGGGAAGGAGATCCCTGTGAGCTTGATGTACGGCCAAGTAGAGCTGGCCGCGAAATATTCCCAACAGGGTTGTAAATTAGACAGCCTGTTAGATGGGATTGAAGAGGAGTACAATCAGTCGGTTTGACGATGTAAATTTTTTTCTTTTTTTTTAAAATGACATGTAGAATGCCTTCTAGCCGGATTGTAGATCGTTTGTCTTTGCGGACCGTTTCGCTTCGACCTTGGGACCCAACAGTCCGGAGTGTGTTCGAATACCCTTACGGTTATAAAAGAACCGAGGCATGCATGGAGACAAGGCGTCGGGGTCATAATTGCTTTAGCAGACAAGTGCCCTACTAGCTATGTTATATTACATGGTTAGTAAGAAACATCTTCCAGGGAGAATAGTTCCGTTAAGGGTTCCTTTCCCTGGGAGGCATGCCCTAAAGTGCAATGTCGGACTGCGAAAATAGCAGAAAAAGCATCTGGGGGCAGATAAATAAGTAAGTAATAAATCATCTTTCAAGTCACCGACCGAATATTCTCTTAAGAACGCTAGCTTTCGGCTTCACCCAGTCTGAGGTACACATCCGGCTGACCCGGCCATAACAATCACAGAGGTGCTCCCTTTACCTCCTAGCCGAACAATCGGGAATGTAGGGGTAAGCACAGGAGCCAGGCAACCCAGCTTGGCCAAAACTTAAGTCATATCGATGCATATAATGGTGAATAAAAGGTACATGCGGAAGTATGACACATGTATTGGGCATGAAGCCCGTATGAATAAGCTTCTGTTAAAGAAGCCCCCAGGTATAATGAGTGCCAGGAGCACATCAAGTGTGTGCGAACAAAGCGCAAATCATCCTATAAAAGGTATTGAGAAAAAAAGTGGGAAGAAGGAGGGGGACAAGAGGCAGTAAAAAATATAAAAAGGTGGACGGGGGAGTGAGACGAACTCTGAGTCCGGTGTTAGGCGTAGAATCTTCGGAGACGGGCTGCGTTCCATGGGTTCTGCTCGAGTCGGTTGTCAGATGCGTTACGTAGAAGGTATGCTCCGCCGGTTAGGACTTGGTCGATGATGAAGGGACCTTCCCACTTGGGCTTAAGTTTGTCCTTTTTCTTGTCCGGCAGGCGTAGAACAAGTTCGCCAACATTGTAAGTTTTGGCCCGTACTTCTCTGCTTTGATATCTTCGAGCCTGTTGCTGATAAAATGCGGAACGAGCCTTTGCCACATCCCGCTCCTCCTCTAAGGCGTCCAAACTGTCCTACCGATCCAACTCGGCTTCTCTTTCTTCGTACATGCGCACACGAGGTGAGTCATGAATCATATCGCAGGGCAGAACTGCCTCTGTGCCGTATACCATGAAAAATGGTGTGAATCCAGTAGTTCGGTTTGGCGTGGTCCGCAGCCCCCAGAGTACGGAGTCGAGCTCCTCTACCCAGTTCGTGTTAGATTCCTTGAGGGACCGCACTAGTCTGGGTTTGATGCCGCTCATGATTAGACCATTTGCTCGCTCGACTTGACCGTTAGTTTGGGGGTGATAGACTGAAGCGTAATCGAGCTTGATGCCCATGTTTTTGCACCAGAGTTTAACCTTGTCGGCCGTGAAATTCGTGTCGTTATCAGTGATGATGCTGTGGGGGACGCCGAAATGGTGTACTACCCCGGATATGAAGTCTATCATAGGTCCGGATTCTGCCGTTTTAACCGGCTTGGCCTCGATCCATTTGGTGAATTTGTCCACCATGACCAATAAGTATTTGTGCTTGTGGGTTCCCCCTTTAAGGGGTCCAACCATGTCAAGCCCCCAGACCACAAACGGCCAGGTGATGGGTATAGTTTTGAGGGCAGTGGGTGGCATGTGGCTCTGATTAGCAAAGAGCTAGCAATCGACGCATTGTTGGACTAAGTCCTGAGCATCTGCCCGGGCTATTGGCCAATAAAATCCTGTGCGGAAGGCCTTGCCTACAAGGGCCCGGGCTGCAGATGGTGCCCGCCGAGTCCGGCGTGAATTGCAGCCAGTAGATTTCGCCCTTCCTCTTTGGAGATACACCTTTGAAGGACTCCGGTTGTGCTTGTTTTATAAAGTTCTCCCTCATGAACCTTGTAGGCTTTAGATCGCCAAACTATGCAGCGGGCCTCATTTTGGTCTTCGGGAAGTTCCTGCCGGATTAAGTAGGCTAGGAATGGTTCTGTCCACGGGGCAATTACTGCCATTATTTCGTGGGCTGAGGGTGTTATTTCATTGGCTGAGCCGCCGATTGTGTCAGAATGGTTTGAGTTAGGTGATGCAGCTGGCTCCGGATTGTTATTGCCGGACTCCTCTTCCCATAATACGGATGGCTTAAAGAGCCGTTCCAGGAAGATGTTTGGAGGGACGGCGTCTCGTTTCGCGCCGATGCGTGCTAACACATATGTTGCCTGGTTATTATCCCAGGCTACATGGTGGAATTCGAGTCCTTCGAACCGAGCTGACATTTTTAGGACGGCGTTGCGGTAAGCTGCCATTTTTGGATCTTTGGCATCAAAGTCTCCATTTACTTGGGATATTGCGAGGTTTGAATCCCTGCGCACCTCTAGGCATTGAATGCCCATGGAGATTGCCATCCGGAGGCCATGTAGAAGGGCCTCGTATTCGGCTGCGTTGTTGGAGACCATGTACATTATTTGAAGTACGTATTGGATTGTGTCTCCAGTTGGGGACGTCAAGACGACGCCAGCCCCCAAGCCAGCCAACATTTTGGATCCGTCGAAATGCATGATCCAATTGGTGTACGCGTCGTACTCTTTAGGGAGTTCAGCTTCGGTCCATTCGGCGACGAAGTCAGCCAGAACCTGCAACTTTATAGCTCGCCGTGGTTTGTAGGTTATGTCAAATGGTAAGAGCTCAATAGCCCATTTTGCAATTCTGCCCGTTGCGTCGCGATTGTTTATAATATCATTGAGAGGTACTTCGGAGGCCACCGTTATGGAACACTCTGGAAAGTAGTGTCGCAGCTTCCGGGATGCCATGAACACCGCATACGCTATGTTTTGATAACGTGGGTACTCGGACTTGCATGGAGTTAGAACAGTGGATACATAGTACACTGGTTTTTGAAGAGGGAATTTGTGCCCTTCTGTTTCTCGTTCGACGACGAGTACCACGCTGACGACTTGATGTGTTGCTGCGATGTATAATAACATAGGTTCGCCCAGGTTGGGCGCGGCCAGGACCGGATTTGTTGCCAGTATGGCCTTTATTTCTTCGAGTCCGGTTGTGGCAGCATCCGTCCACTCGAAACGTTTGGTGCGCCAGAGGAGGCGGTAGAGGGGCAGAGCCTTTTCTCCCAAACGGGAGATGAAGAGACTTAAGGCCGCTACACATCCAGTTAGTTTTTGTATTTGCTTGAGGTCTTTTGGAATATCCAATTGTGCCAGAGCTCAGATCTTGGCGGGTTTGCTTCAATTCCTCTACCGGATACAATGAAGCCCAAGAGCTTTCCGGCTGGTACTCCGAAGACGCATTTTTCCGGATTGAGCTTAATGTCATATGCTCGGAGGTTGTCGAATGTCACCCTCAAGTCTTCTACTAGAGTTTTGACGTGTTTGGTCTTGACGGCCACATCGTCTATGTATGCCTCTATTGTTATGCCTATCTGGGTAGCCAGACATGTTTGAATCATGCGCTGATATGTTGCGCCGGCGTTTTTGAGTCCGAAGGGCATTGTGTTGAAGCAGAATGGCCCATATGGAGTAATGAATGCCGTTGCGTCCTGGTCTTTCTCCGCCATCTTGATTTGATGGTATCCGGAGTATGCGCAAAGGAAGCACAATGAATCGTGCCCTGCGGTAGCATCGATGATTTGGTCGATGCGGGGGAGAGGGAAGGGGTCCTTTGGACAGGCCTTGTTAAGGTCTTTAAAATCGACGCAGAGGCGCCAGGATTTGTCCTTTTTTGGTACCATTACTAGATTGGCTAGCCAGTCCGGATGTTTTATATCTCTGATGAATCCGGCTTCTAAGAGTTTGGCTAGCTACTCTCCCATTGCCTGTCTTTTGGGTTTGGAAAATCGGCGAAGAGCTTGTTTGTTTGGCTTGAATCCTTTTAGGATATTGAGGCTGTGCTCTGCCAGCCTGCATGGGATTCCTGGCATGTCAGAAGGGTGCCAGGCAAAAAATTTCCAATTCTCCCGAAGGAATTCTCGTAGTGCGGCTTCGACATCAGGACTTAATTGTGCCCCAATGGAGGCCGTCTTTGTGGGGTCCGTTGGATGGACCTAAAATTTGACTATTTCGTCTGCTGGTTTAAAAGAGGTGGACTTGGACCTCTTATCGAGTATCACATTGTCCCTGTCCACCGTGGAGCGCAGCGCAGTTAGTTCCTCTGCCGCTAGGGCTTCGGACAATGCCTCTAGGGCCAGTGCGGCTGTCTTATTTTCAGCGCGAAGTGTTGTATCTGGATCACTGGCGAGAGTGATTATTCCATTGGGTCCGGGCATTTTGAGCTTCATGTACCCGTAATGGGGTATAGCTTGGAAGATTGTGAATGCCTCTCGCCCTAACAAAGCGTGATATCTGCTGCCGAATGGGGCCACTTGGAACGTGACCTCTTCGGACCTGTAATTGTCCGGTGAGCCGAACACTACATCTAGTGTGATTTTTCCTATGCAGCGTACTTCTCGACTAGGGATTATTCCTTTGAAGGTTGTGCTGCTTCGCTCAATGCGGCTCCAGTCAATTTCCATTTTTTGAAGGGTTTCCTCATAGATGAGGTTTAATCCGCTGCCGCCATCCATGAGCACTTTAGTAAGACGGAAACCGTCCACTATCGGACTGAGGACCAGTGCGGCTGGTGCTCTAGCTGTTCGGAATTTAGGTTCGTCGCTGGCATTGAAGGTGATAGCCGTGTCGCTCCATGGATTTGTTGTTGCTACTTGGTAGACTTCGGCGAGGCTGTGGATTCTTCGTTTCCGCATGTTATTTGATGCGAAAGTCTTGAAGACTGTTAGTACCGTACTGGTACTGCTGGGTTGGTTGCCTGGGGCTAAAAAGCCTACGCCACTTTTGGCCACCTGCCATAGTATCCAACATGCTCGAAGGCTATGTGTTGGAGTGGCGCCCTCCGTACTGTGGATTTTGCAGGGTCCGTTGAGCCATCCCTCCAGTACGGTTCCGTACCCTTTAGGGGTTTTTTCTTTTTGGTTTTTAACCCGGGTGCTTGAGTATGATGCACCCTTTTATTTCGGACTGTGGTTGTATTCAGGGCCGGATTGTCCCAAAACCTAGTTTCGGTTTTCCAGGCACTCTCCATCGCGCAGTATTTTTGTACAATGGTCGCTAGGTCGGTGAAGCGCGTAACTTCGCGGCGACTCATGGCGTTTATGATTCCCTTGTCTGTGCAGTTGTTGTAGAAAATTGAAATCGCGCTTTCTTCACGGCAGTCCTTTATCCTGTTCATAACCAGGAGGAATCTGGCCCAGTAGTGATGTACTGTTTCATCGGGCTCTTGCCGTATTTGAGATAGATCGCTTATGTTTGGGTGGGCGGGTGGAATTAAGTTCGGAACCCCGCCCGATCTGAGGCTCAAAGGCCATGAAGCTTCCAGATTCGGAAGCTTGGTTTGCTGAGTGCTTTCCAACAAATCTGGTCCGATGCCTGACTTTAGGTTCAGTATTTGATTAGCGTCCATCCCTCCGCAGGAATCCGGCATGGAGGGATCTGGAACCCGGACGTAGTTGGTTTTTAACATAGAAGAAGAGTCGTCGTATTGTTCCTCTACCACGACAACGTGGTGGGTAACCTAGGGAGAGTTGATTTCTTTCAGATCGGTTTTAAGCCCAATCTGATCGTAATCGGTAGCGACTCCCAGGGCAGCGATGCAATCCAAGAGCTCGTTTATGGAGGAGAGCTCAATTGGATCTAGCTGCTCGGCGAATTCCGAGCTGACGTGAAGATCGCTTTTAATGACTTGAGAGGTCATTGTCGGAGCGGTGGCCGAACAGGCGGTCATAAGAAAATCGCCTAGCCGGATAGTCTGGCCCACGGCCAAAGCTCCCTTGATGATGGTGTTGTCTTTAAAGATGGGAAAAGGCATCCTTCCTGATGGTGACGGCACAGAGGAACTCTCAATGAAAGCACCAATGTCGGTGTCAAAACCGGCGGATCTCGGGTAGGGGGTCCCGAACTGTGCGTCTAGGCGGATGGTAACAGGAGACAAGGGACACGATGTTTTACCCAGGTTCAGGCCCTCTTTATGGAGGTAAAACCCTACGTCCTGCTTGATTAATATTGATGATGTGTGTTACAAGAGTGGATCTACCACGAGATCAAGGAGGCTAAACCCTAGAAGCTAGCCTATGGTATGATTGTTGTTCATCCTATGGACTAAAGCCATCCGGTTTATATAGACACCGGAGAGGGATAGGGTTACACAAAGTCGGTTACAATGGTAGGAGATCTACATATCCGTATCGCCAAGCTTGCCTTCCACGCCAAGGAAAGTCCCATCCGGACACGGGACGAAGTCTTAAATCTTGTATCTTCATAGTCTTGGAGTCCGGCCGATGATGATAGTTCGGCTATCCGGACACCCCCTAATCCGGAACTCCCTCAGTCACCAAAACATACATCAAGTGGCACATGATATCCCATTGTCACCACAGTTAAGCACGGCAAGACATACATCAAGTGTTCTCATAAAAGACTCAATCCGATAAGATAACTTCAAAGGGGAAACTCAATTCATCACAAGAGAGTAGAGGGGGAGAAACATCATAAGATCCAACTATAATAGCAAAGCTCGGGATACATCAAGATCGTGCCTTAGAGGGAACACGAGAGAGAACACGAGAGAGAGAGAGATCAAACACATAGCTACTGGTACATACCCTCAGCCTCGAGGGTGAACTACTCCCTCCTCATCATGGAGAGTGCCGGGATGATGAAGATGGCCACCGGTGAAGGATCCCCCCTCTGGAAGAGTGCCGGGAAGGGCTCCCGAGAGGTTTTTGGTGGCTACAGAGGCTTGCGGCGGCGGAACTCCCGATCTATCTTGATCTTCAATGGTTTTAGGGTACGTAGGCATATATAGGCAAAAGAAGTCGGTCGGGGGATGCTCGAGGGGTCCACGAGACAGGGGCCGCGCCCTGTAGGGGGGGCTATCTCCTGGGCTCCTCGAGGATCTTCTGACTTGATCTCCAAGCCTCCAGGATGATAATCTTCAAAAAAACACGTTGCCGAAGGTTTCATTCCGTTTGGACTCTGTTTGATATTCCTTTTCTTCGAAATACTGAAACAGGCAATAAAACAACAATATGGGTTGGGCCTCCGATTAATAGGTTAGTCCCAAAAGTAATATAAAAGTGTATAATAAAGCCCATAATCATTCAAAACACATAGTAATATAGCATGAATGCTTCATAAATTATAGATACATTGGAGACGTATCAGCATCTCCAAGCTTAATTCCTACTCGTCCTCGAGTAGGTAAATGATAAAAGAAAGAATTTATGAAGTGTGAATGCTAGAAGGTGCACAAGTTTGATCAATGATAATTTCAATCACCCTTTCTAGCAAGATAATATGTCATAACAGTAGTTCATCTCATAAAACTTCTCACGATAAAGTAACAAGCAATTCACATATCAAAGCATAGACCATAAACTTTCTTGAAAAACTAGGAAACTTCATTCTTAGTCATCAAAACAATTGCAATTCATCTTATTTTCAGAAAGAGCCTTTGTCAGAGCTTTGATTTAGCAAACTTTGCATACTCAACTATCATATAGTCTTCTACAATTGCTAACACTCACGCAATACTTGTGGTTATGAAGGTTTAATCAGACACAGAGAAAGATTGGGGCTTATAATGTTGCCTCCAAACGTATTCACCTTTGGGTGATGTCAACAATAATAGTTCATGCTAACGTACATTCAATTGGATATATATATCAGGATCACCCTAACCCAAAGTGCTTGCCAAAGGATAAAATGAAAAAGGGAAAGGTGAAGATCACCTTGACTCTTGCATAAAAGTAAAAGACATAAAGTAAAAGATAGGCCCTTCACAGAGGGAAGCAGAGGTTGTCATGCGCTTTTAGGGTTGGATACACAAAATCTTAATGCGAAAGAACGTCACTTTATATTGCCCCTTGTATATGGACCTTTATTATGCAGTCTGTCGCTTTTATTGCTTCCATAACAAGTTCGCACAAAGCTTATTTTCTCTGCACTAATAAGTCATGCATATTTAGAGAGCAATTTTTATTGCTTGCACCGATGACAACTTACTTGAAGGATCTTACTCAATCCATAGGTAGATATGGTGGACTCTCATGGCAAAACTAGGTTTAAGGATATTTGGAAGCACAAGTAGTATCTCTACTTGGTGCTAGGAATTTTTGGCTAGCATGAGGGGGAAAGGCAAGCTCAACATGTTTGAATGATCCATGACAATATACTTTAACTGAGATGTGAGAAAACATAACCCATTACGTTGTCTTCCTTGTCCAACATCAACTCTTTAGCATGTCATACTTAATGAGTGCTCACAATTATAAAAGATGTCTATGATAATATATTTATATGTGAGATCTCTCTTCCTTCAATATTCTTTCATGAATTGTTCACATGACTAATACAATGCTTGCTAACCGTCAATGAATTTACAACCTCTACTTCTTAAATGTGAAGTCATTACTCCCCATGGGATAAGCAAATGAAACATATATAATTTCAGATTAATGACATTCAACTCATTCAACAATTTACTCATAGGATATAAGTGAAGCACGCGAGTAAATGAAAAGCTACTCCAAAAAGATATAAGTGAAGATCAATGAGTAGCTAAATAATTATTCAACTATGTGAAGACTCTCTCTCGTTAAAGAATTTCAGATCTTGGTATTGTATTCAAACAGCAAGCAAAACAAAATAAAGTGACGATGCAAGGATAGCACAACTCATGTGAAGAAGCAAAAACTTAGGCTCAACCGATACTAACCGATAGTGGTTGAAGAAGAAAGGTGGGATGCCTACCGGGGCATCCCTAAGCTTAGATGCTTGAGACTTCTTGAAATAATATCTTGGGGTGCCTTGGGCATCCCCAAGCTTGAGCTTTTGTGTCTCCTTAATTCCTTTCATATCATGGTTTCTCTTCTTTTTATCAAAAGCTTCATTCACAACAAACTCAACAAGAACTCGTGAGATAGGTTAGTATAAACCAATGCAAAACCTTATCATTTTCTACTATAACAAATCACTAACATTATTATTCAACATTGAATACTCAATGTCTCTGCATATTTAATACTCCTTCCTCAAATAGAATCATTAAACAAGCAAACATATGCAAACAATGCAACCATAACGTCAATCTGCCAAAACAGTACAGTCTGTAAAGAATGCAAGAGTATCAATACTTACCTGACTCCAAAAATTGAGAAAATTCCCACTGTAATACCTTTATAAGAGCTTAATATTCAAAAAGATTCAACATTATACCATTCTCTGAATTTTCTAGGGAATTTTTGCAACAGCGGTAAACTTTCTGTTTTCAAACAGCAACATGTATACTAGCAAAATAAGCATGGCGAAGACTATCCTTGACTTTTTTATTGAAACTAAAGATGCAAAACATTACTCTAAATAACATAAAGCAAATACTAACAAAATAAAATGACGCTCCAAGCAAAACACATATCATGTGGCGAATAAAAATATAGCTCCAAGTAAAGTTACCGATGAACGAAGACGAAAGAGGGGATGCCTTCCGGGGCATCCCCAAGCTTAGGCTCCTGGTTGTCCTTGAATATTATCTTGGGGTGCCTTGGGAATCCCCAATCTTAGGCTCTTGCCACTCCTTATTCCATAGTCCATCGAATCTTTACCCAAAACTTGAAAACTTCAACCACACAAAACTCAACACAAAACTCGTAAGCTCCGTTAGTATAAGAAAATAAAACCACCACTTAGGTACTGTAATGAACTCATTATAAATTCATATTGGTGTAATATATACTGTATTCCAACTTATCTATGGTTCATACCTTCCGATACTACTCATAGATTCATCAAAATAAGCAAACAACACAATGAAAACAGAATCTGTCAAAAACAGAAGAGTCTGTAGTAATATGTATCAAACGTATACTTCTGGAACCCCAAAAATTATGAAATAAATTTATGGACCTGAGTAATTTTTCTATTAATCATCTGCAAAAAGAATCAACCTAAAATCACTCTTCAGTAAAAAAACGGCAGCTAATCTCCTGAGCGCAAAAGTTTCTGTTTTTTACAGCAAGATCACATAAACTTCACCCAAGTCTTCCCAAAGGTTCTACTTGGCACTTTATTGAAACAAAAGCTATAAAACATGATTACTACATTAGCATAATCATGTGGACACACAAAAACAGTAAGGATAAATATTGGGTTGTCTCCCAACAAGCGCTTTTCTTTAATGCCTTTCTAGCTAGGCATGATGATGACAATGATGCTCACATAAAAGATAAGAATTGAAACATAATGGGAGCATCATGAAGCATATGACTAGCACATTTAAGTCTAACACACTTCCTATGCATAGGGATTTGTGAGCAAACAACTTATGGGAACAATAATCAACTAGCATAGGAAGGTAAAACAAGCATAGCTTCAAAATTTTCAACACATAGGGAGGAAACTTGATATTATTGCAATTCCTACAAGCATATGTTCCTCCCTCATAATAATATTCAGTAGCATCATGAATTAATTCAACAATATAACCAGCACCTAAAGCATTCTTTTCATGATCTACAAGCATAAAAATTTACTACTCTCCACATAAGCAAAATTCTTCTCATTCGGAATAGTGGGAGTATCATAAGAGACTTGAACACTAAAAATTGTTTCCACATTAAAAGAGTAATTTTCAGAAAAAGGGTAATCATAATCATGACAATATTTGTAAATATAATCATCACTACTCTTTATAGCATAAGTTTCATCACAATAATCATCATAAGTAGCAACTTTGTTCTCATCATAATCGATTGAAACCTCTCCCAAGATAGCGGAATCACTAAATAAAGTTGACACTCTTCCAAATCCACTTTCATAAATATTATAAGATTCAACATCCTCCAAAATAGTGGGATCACTACTTCCTAAAGTTGACACTCTTCCAAACCCACTTTCATCAATATAATCATCATAGGTAGGAGGCGTGCTATCATCATAACAACTTTGCATATCAAAACTTGGGATGCTAAAAATATCATCTTCACTAAACGTAGCATCCCCAAGCTTGGGAAAAACATTAATTTCAGCAAATATATTCTCAAATATGTCATTCTCATCAAACATAGCTTCCCCAATCTTGGGCCCTTTCATATCATAAGCATAATCACTCTCATCATTAAAAATATGGATAGCACCAATAGTAAAGCAATTATCATCATCACAATGAGTAGTAGGAGCAACATCATTTGGGAGGGATACCTTTCTACCTTTGTTGCTCCTTCTTTTCTTTTAATTCTTCACATTATGTGTGGGTTCAACCTTCCTCTTTGAGCTCCTTATTGACAAGATTGGTTGAATAGAAAGCTCCTCCCCATTACCTGATTCATCATAAGAAATAATAGCAGGATATTGGTAAGTCTCTTCCCTTTCATTAGTATTATCATCATCTTCTATTTGCTTTCTTTT
This sequence comes from Triticum aestivum, assembly GCF_018294505.1. Taxonomy (NCBI): domain Eukaryota; kingdom Viridiplantae; phylum Streptophyta; class Magnoliopsida; order Poales; family Poaceae; genus Triticum; species Triticum aestivum. The sequence continues at coordinate 592,040,605 of NC_057798.1, read as the reverse complement.
CTTTATGTAATTGGCAATATAAGGATTTTCAATGCAATTCACCGCACAATACAAATAAATCTTCTCTAGATCAATATCAAGGAATTTCTTATGGGCAAATTCTAGAAGGTCCTTGAGTAAACGTTTCAATTCTTCATAACCCAAAAGCAAACTAAGTTCATTGTAATGAGCAAGGGAGATCAAATCATCAAAAAATTTGGACACGATTCGATCATGAAACAATTTGCATAGGAGATGTAAATGACCACGTTCATTGCAAAGTTTACAAGTACGACAAAGGAATTCAAATTTTCAGCACTCACATTTAGCCTTTCTTGCAACCATTTAGTTTCTAAATGCTTATGCCTCTTGCAATATATATATATATATATATATATCTTCTCTATTTGGTGTGTTCATGCAAACATGCACTCCACAAAAGTTGACATTCTCATAAGATATATTTTCATCATGACTAGAGCAATCATCATTAGTACTATGGATATTCAAGGAGTTTATACTAACAACATTGCAATCATGCTCATCATTCAAAGATTTAGTACCAAGCATTTTAAAGCATTCTTCTTCTAGCACTTGAGCACAATTTTCATTTCCATCAAAGTCACGAAAGATATTAAAAAGACGAAGCGTATGAGACAAACTTAACCCCATTTTTTTGGTAGTTTTCTTTTATAAACTAAACTAGTGATAAAACAAGAAACTAAAAGACTCGATGATCTAAAGATATACCTTCAAGCACTCACCTCCCCGGCAACGGTGCCAGAAAAGAGCTTAGTTGACGGGGTGTGAGTGCCCTTTACCTAGCCTCCCCGGCAACGGTGCCAGAAAAGAGCTTGATGTCTACTACACAACCTTTTCCTTGTAGACGTTGTTGGGCCTGCAAGTGCACAGGTTTGTAGGACAGTAGCAAATTTCCCTCGAGTGGATGACCTAAGGTTTATCAATCCGTAGGAGGCGTAGGATGAATATGGTCTCTCTCAAACAACCATGCAACCAAATAACAAAGAGTCTCTTGTGTCCCCAACACACCTAATACAATGGTAAATTGTATAGGTGCACTAGTTCGGGGAAGAGATAGTGATACAAGTGCAAAATAGATAGTAGATAAAGGTTTTTGTAATCTGAAATTATAAAAACAGCAAGGTAGCAAGCGATAAAAGTGAGCGTAAACGGTATTGCAATGATAGGAAACAAGGCCTAGGGTTCATACTTTCACTAGTGCAAGTTCTCTCAACAATAATAACATAGATAGATCATATAACAATCCCTCAACATGCAACAAAGAGTCACTCCAAAGCCACTAATAGCGGAGAACAAATGAAGAGATTATGGTAGGGTACGAAACCACCTCAAATTTATTCTTTCGGATCAATCTATTCAAGAGTTCGTACTAGAAATAACACCTTAAGACACAAATCAACCAAAACCCTAATGTCACCTAGATACTCCATTGTCACCTCAAGTATCCGTGGACATGATTATATGATATGCATCACACAATCTCAGATTCATCTATTCAACCAACACAAAGTACTTCAAAGAGTTCCCAAAAGTTTCTATCGGAGAGTCAAGAACGTGTGCCAACCCCTATGCATAGGTTCATGGGAGGAACCCGCAAGTTGGTCACCAAAACATACATCAAGTGGCACATGATATCCCATTGTCACCACAGATAAGCACGGCAAGACATACATCAAGTGTTCTCATAAAAGAGTCAATCTGATAAGATAACTTCAAAGGGGAAACTCAATTCATCACAAGAGAGTAGAGGGGGAGAAACATCATAAGATCCAACTATAATAGCAAAGCTCGGGATACATCAAGATCGTGCCTTAGAGGGAACACGAGAGAGAACACGAGAGAGAGAGATCAAACACATAGCTACTGGTACATACCCTCAGCCTCAAGGGTGAACTACTCCCTCTTCGTCATGGAGAGCGCCGGGATGATGAAGATGGCCACCGGTGAAGGATCCCCCCTCCGGCAGAGTGCCGGGAAGGGCTCCCGAGAGGTTTTTTGTGGCTACAGAGGCTTGCGGCGGCGGAACTCCCGATCTATCTTGATCTTCAATGGTTTTAGGGTACGTAGGCTTATATATGCGAAAGAAGTCGGTCGGGGGGTGCTCGAGGGGTCCACGAGACAGGGGGTCGCGCCCTGTAGGGGGGGCCTATCTCCTGGGCTCTTCGAGGATCTTCTGACTTGATCTCCAAGCCTCCGGGATGATAATCTTCAAAAAAATACGTTATCGAAGGTTTCATTCCGTTTGGACTCCGTTTGATATTCCTTTTCTTCGAAATACTGAAACAAGCAATAAAACAGCAATATGGGATGGGCCTCCGGTTAATAGGTTAGTCCCAAAAGTAATATTGAAGTGTATAATAAAGCCCATAATCATTCAAAACACATAGTAATATAGCATGAATGCTTCATAAATTATAGATACATTGGAGACGTATCAATGCCCTAGCCAAATTAACGGGAACATAGGGCATAAACACAAGAGCCAGGCAACCCACCATGGCCAAAACTTAAGTCATATTGATGCATATAATGGTGAAGAAAAGGCACATGTGGAAAGAAAACGCATATGTGGCTAGCAGGAAGCTATTAAAGTAGTTATATTTAGCTTCCGTATAGGAAGCCTGCAGGTATAGTGTGCACGCATAGTGCGGTCGGAGTGATCAAAGCATCCGTACTGTTTTTTAAGGCTGTATGTGAAAAGGAAAAAAAGGCGAGAAAGGAAGGAAGAGAACATAATTGAAGAAGCGGAAGTGAGGAGACAAACACTGAGTTCGGCACTAGCCGTAGAATCTTCGGAGTCTGGCCGCGTTCCATGGGTTCGGCTCGAGTCTGTTATTAGATGTATTGCGCAGACGGTACGCTCCTCCGGTGAGAACCTTATCAATGATGAAGGGACCCTTCCACTTGGGTGTGAGCTTGTCCTTCTTATTCTCGGGGAGGTGTAGAACTAGTTCGCCAATGTTAAAAGCTTTGGCCCATACTTCTCTGCTTTGATACCTTCGAGCTTGTTACTGATAGAATACAGAACAGGCTTTTGCGATGTCACGTTCCTCCTCCAGAGCATCTAAGTTGTCCTGCCGATCTAGTTCGGCTTCCTTCTCTTCGTACATGCGCACGCGAGGTGAGTCATGGCTTATGTCGCAGGGTAGCACTGCTTCTGCGCCGTACACCATAAAAAATGGTGTGTATCCGGTGGTACGATTTGGCATGGTCCGCAGCCCCCAGAGTACAGAGTAAAGCTCCTCTACCCAATGCGTGTCTGATTCCTTCAAGGATCGCACTAGTCTGGGTTTGATGCCGCTCATGATGAGACCATTTGCATGTTCGACTTGGCCATTTGTTTGAGGGTGATAGACAGAGGCGTAATCGAGCTTGATGCCCATGTTGCCGCACCAAGTTTTCACCTCATCGGCTGTGAAATTTGAGACATTGTCAGTGACGATGCTATGGGGGACACCATAACGGTGTACGACCCCTAATATGAAGTCTATCATTGGTCCGGATTCGGCTATTTTAACTGGTTTGGCTTCTATCCATTTGGTGAACTTGTCCACCATGACCAATAAGTATTTCTTCTTATGGCTTCCCCCTTTAAGAGGTCCGACCATGTCCAGCCCCCAGACCACGAAGGGCCAAGTTATGGGGATTGTTTGGAGAGCGGTAGGGGGCATATGGCTCTGATTGGCGAAGAGTTGGCAACCAACGCAATGTTGGACAAGGTCCTGGCGTCTGCCCGGGCTGTCGGCCAGTAAAAACCCGTTCGGAAGGCCTTGCTTACAAGTGGCCGAGCTGCAGCGTGGTGCCCGCCGAGTCCGGAATGGATTTCAGCTAAGAGCTGCCGCCCTTCCTCTTCGGAGATGCATCTTTGGAGCACTCCGGTAGTGCTTTTCTTGTAGAGCTCTCCTTCATGGACTTTGTAGGCCTTAGAACGTCGCACAATACAACGTGCCTCATTTTGCTCCTCAGGGAGCTCTTGCCTATTTAAGTAGGCTAAGAAGGGCTCGGTCCACGGGGCAATCACATCCATGATTACGTGGGTCGAAGGTGTTATTTCGGTAGTAGAGCCTCCGATTACGTCAGATGGTTCGGAATATGGGGTTGTATTCGGAGCTGGACTAATATTGCCGGACTCCCCTTCCCATGCCACGGATGGCTTGAATAGCATTTCCAAGAAGATATTAGGTGGGACGGGGTCGCGTTTAGTGCCGATGCGGGCGAGGATATCCGCCGCTTGATTATTTTCTTTGACCACATGGTGGAATTCGAGTCCCTCAAACCAAGCAGACATTTTGAGGACGGCATTACGATAAGCCGCCATTTTTAGATCCTTGGCATCAAAGTCTCCATTTATTTGAGATATTGCGAGGTTCGAGTCCCCGCGAACTTCAAGGCGTTGGATGCCCATGGAGACTGCCATCCGAAGACCATGCAACAGAGCCTCGTATTCGGCTGCATTGTTGGAGTCTGTGTATAATATTTCGAGTACGTATTGGACCGTGTCTCTAGTGGGGGATGTCAGGACAACACCCGCTCCCAATCCGGTCAGCATTTTAGAGCCGTCGAAGTGCATGATCCAATTGGAGTATGCGCCATACTCTTTAGGGAGTTCGGCCTCTGTCCATTTGGCGACAAAGTCAGCTAGTACTTGCGACTTAATGGCCCATCATGATTTGTATGTTATGTCGAACGGAAGGAGCTCGATAGCCCATTTAGCAATTCGGTCCATTGTGTCGTGGTTATTTATTATATCATTTAGTGGTACTTCGGAGGCCACCATAATCGAACACTCTTGAAAGTAATGTCGTAGCTTCCGGGATGCCATGAAGACTGCGTACGCTATCTTTTGATAGTGTGGGTACCGAGATATGCATGGAGTGAGGACAGTGGACACGTAATATACCGGCTTTTGGAGCGGGAACTTGTGTCCATCTGCTTCTCGTTCGACAATAAGCACTGCGCTTAAAACTTGGTGTGCTGCCGCTATGTATAATAGCATGGGCTCGCCAGTATTTGGCGTGGTTAGAACTGGGTTGGTGGCCAAGAGTGCCTTTATTTCTTCCAGTCCGGTCGTGGCCGCATCCGTGCACTCGAAGTGTTCGGTGTGTAGAAGAAGGCGATAAAGAGGTAGTGCCTTTTCTCCTAATCGGGAGATGAAGCGGCTTAAGGCAGCCACACATTCGGTTAGTTTCTGAATCTGCTTGAGGTCTGTTGGGATAGCCAACTGTGACAGAGCTTGGATTTTTGCCGGATTTGCTTCAATTCCTCTATTGGAAACGATGAAGCCGAGCAATTTCCCGGAGGGTACACCAAAGACACATTTCTCCGGGTTGAGCTTGATGTCGTATGTTCGGAGGTTGTCGAACGTGAGCCTCAAGTCATCTATTAAAGTTTCAATGTGTCTTGTTTTAATGACCATGTCGTCTACATAAGCCTCTAATGTTTTGCCGATTTGCTTTTCCAGGCATGTCTGAATCATGCGTTGATAGGTTGCGCCGGTGTTTTTGAGCCCGAAAGGCATGGTGTTGAAACAGAAGGGGTCGTATGGCGTAATGAAGGCCGTTGTGGCTTGGTCAGACTCCTCCATCTTGATTTGATGGTATCCGGAATATGCGTCGAGGAAACACAATGAGTCATGTCCTACGGTGGCGTCGATGATTTGATCAATGCAGGGGAGGGGGAAGGGATCCTTGGGGCAAGCCTTATTGAGGTCCTTGAAATCGACACATAGGCACCAGGATTTGTCCATCTTTGGTACCATTACCAGGTTTGCTAGCCAATCCGGATGTTTGATGTCTCTGATGAATCCGTCCTCGAGTAGCTTGGCTAGCTCTTCTCCCATGGCTTGCCGCTTAGGCTCCGAGAAGCGCCTAAGAGTCTGCTTGACTGGCTTGTATCCTTTCAGTATATTGAGGCTATGTTCGGCAAGCCTGCGTGGGATGCCCGACATGTCTGAAGGATGCCAAGCAAAAATATCCCAATTCTCACGCAGGAAATCTCGCACTGCAGCGTCTATTGTGGGGGTTCAACTATGTCCCAATGGAAGCTGTCTTTGTAGGGTCCGTTGGGTGGACCTGGAATTTGACTATCTCGTCCACGGGTTTGAAAGAGGTGGACTTGGGTCGCTTGTCAAGTATCACGTCGTCTCTGTCCACTGTGGCTCACAGTGTTGTCAGTTCTTCGGCCGCGAGGGCTTCGGATAATGCCTACAGAGCTAGTGCAGCAGTTTTATTTTCGGCACGGAGTGCGACGTCCAGATCACTATCTAGAGTGATTATTCCATTGGGCCCGGGCATTTTGAGCTTCATGTACCCGTAATGGGGTATAGCTTGGAAGCTCGTGAATGTGTCCCGCCCTAAGAGGGTGTGGTATCCGCTGCTGAACGGTGCCACTTGGAATGTAATTTCTTCGGACCTGTAATTCTCCGGTGTGCCGAATACCACATCCAGTGTGATTTTTCCCGCACATCGCGCCTCCCGACTAGGGATGATTCCCCTGAAGGTCGTGCTGCTTCGCTCAATGCGGCTCTTGTCAATTTCCATCTTGTTGAGGGTTTCCTCGTAGATGAGGCTTAGTCCGCTTCTGCCGTCCATGAGCACTTTAGTGAGCCGGAAGCCATCCACGATTGGACTAAGGACCCAAGCGGCTGGTGCCCGGACTGTTCGGAAATGAGGTTCGTCATTGGCATTGTAGGTTATAGCCGTGTCGTTCCACGGATTTATTGTTGCCACGTGGCAAACTTCAGCGAGACTGTGTTGAGCTCGCTTGCGCCTATTATTTGAGGCGAAAGTCTCGAAGACCGTCAATATCATATTGTTATTTCCGGTGGGATGTTGCTCTGCTGTGTGATTTATGAGGAGATCCTCGCCACTCTTTGCAACCTGCCGGAGTATCCAACATGCTCTAAGGCTATGTATTGGCGTGGTATCCGGTGTGCTGGGAATTTTGAATGGCCCATTGAGCCACTCCTCCAATACCGTCCCATGCCTTGCATCGGGCTTTGCTTTTTTGGAAATTGAATCGGGTAACTTACGAGAGTTTGCCCTTTTAGTTCGGATGAAGGTTTTAGTGAGAGCCGGATTATCCCAGAAGTTTGTTTGGGTTTTCCAAGCGCTTTCCATTGCACGGTATTTCTGCACTATGGCCGCTAACTCAGCGAAGTGCGCTATGTCACGGCAACCTATAGCGTTGAGGATCCCTTTGTCCGTGCAATTTTTGCAAAAGAGGGAGATTGTGTCTTCCTCGCAATAGTCCTTGACCTTGTTTATCACAAGGAGGAATCTGGCCCAGTAATGATGTACTGTCTCTTGGGGCTCTTGTCTGATATGGGAAAGATTGATTATATCTGGGTGGGTGGGCGGATTTAAGTCCGAATCCTGACCCGATCTGAGACCCGGGGGTAGAGAAGCTTCCGAGCTTGGCGGCTCGGGCTTCGGGATGTTGCCTAATTTTTCTGGCCCGTTGCACGATTCTAAGTTCGGGGTTTGGGCCATGTCCTCCCGCAGACGGGTATCCGGCTTGGAGAGCTCAGGAATCCGGACATAGTTCGTTCTCAAGATAGAGGGAGAATCCATATGTTGCTCTTCCACGACCGCTATCTCACGGGTGACCGGCGGAGAGTTAATCTCCCTTTGGTCGGGTTTAAGCCCAATCCGATCATAGTCCGTAGCGACACGCAGAGTGGCGATGCGATCCAAGAGCTCACTAAGGGAGGAGAGCTCCATTGGATCCATCTGTTTGGCGAGTTCCGAATCGACGTGGAGGCTGTTTTTGATGACCTGAGAAGTCATCGTCAGCGTGAGAGCCGATCGGGCGGTCATGACGAAGCCGCCTAGTCAGAGAGTTTGGCCTAGGGCCATGGCTCCCCCAGAGGTGATGTTGTCCTTAACAACGAGGTGAGCCATCAAGCCTTACCATGACAACACAGAGGAACTCTCAATGAAAGCACCAATGTCGGTGTAAAAACCAGCGGATCTCGGGTAGGGGGTCCCGAACTGTGCGTCTAAGGCTGATGGTAACAGGAGGCAGGGGACACGATGATTTACCCAGGTTCTGGCCCTCTCGATGGAGGTAATACCCTACTTCCAGCTTGATTGATCTTGATGATATGAGTATTACAAGAGTTGATCTACCACGAGATCGTAGAGGCTAAACCCTAGAAGCTAGCCTATGGTATGATTGTTATCGTCCTATGGACTAAACCCTCTGGTTTATATAGACACCAGAGGGGGCTAGGGTTACACAGAGTCGGTTACAGAGAAAGAGACCTAACATCCGAATCACCAAGCTTGCCTTCCACGCAAAGGAGAGTCCCATCCGGACACGGGACGAAGTCTTCAATCTTGTATCTTCATAGTCCAACAGTTCGGCCAAAGTACATAGTTCGGTTGTCCGAATACCCCCTTATCCAGGACTCCCTCAACGGTGGACCGGCGGTGGGGAGTGTTTTTGGGGCGGGCGGGGCGGCGCACTACCGGTCGCGGGCGGCGGGGGGCGGCTGTTTGGCCGGTGGTGGCTGGCGGCTCAGGGGGTGGAGGTTGAAGATGAACTGCAGGCCCTTGATTTCGTATCCAACGGCTGCAAAATCGACTGACCAGAGATGAAAAAGTCAGTCGACTGACGTGTAGCCTCACCTCTGATGCGTTCAGTTTCGACAGTGAAATTTAGTTTCGACAACAAAATTCAGTTTCGACAGCTAAGTTCAGTTTCGATAGTTAAATTCAGTTTCGACAGTTATGTTCAGAGATGAGCGGTTGATGTATTCTACATCTAGCACTTTCTGGTTATGTATTTTACGTCATCTATTGGAGATGTTATTAGAATTCCACTCAGGTTAAGGTTTTCTCTCTTGTACTGCTTCAGCCTCGGCGTCGTACAACTCACCGGAGCTGCTCCAACGACGAAACCCTCCATCACAGCGGAGTAGTACCTCATGCTCCATCTCCAGACGCCTAAGATCTTCTTCCCCGCCTCTGATAGCCAAGTCAGCCGGAGCATCTTCACTGGCCAACCCAATCACGCTGAGATCGACATGGCTTCGCCAAAGAGGTTGTACACTTGTTGCATCTCTTTTTTACTCTACATATATATATTGTCCACTAAGCACACATAGTAACGTGAAATACGATTTATTTTATCTTACTATATGACAAGCAGTGAGGTACCAGGCAACTTAGCTATCCGTGATGGACTCTCTTGAACGCCATCATTATTTATCTCTACGCGTTTGAGTTGTGCATTTGTCGATGGGCCTGGGAGTTGAGCTAGTAGGGCAGTGGCCTGGGTCCAAAGTAATAGAAGTAGCACAAAACATTTTTTTAGTGTATAATTTTCCTTGCTCAAGCCTGCCTACTAGAATCGCCAGTGCTTGAAAGGAAAAGTGATTGAAAAACATAGGAATTGGAAACTTTCCTATGGTACTACTTTTCATGAATTTGGTGCAAAGGAATGGAGCAAAGGAAAACTGTAGTACTTGTTCCTTTAGTGTCTCCTTGAAAGAAAAACTGTAGGAATTCTGATTTCCACTTATCCTCCTTTTCATATTCCTATTCATGAAGCACAAGACTAAGAGATAGTAGCATAATAACATTATAACCATACATTTTCTTGTGGTTTGACTTAATCTCACCATGCTTCTTTGCATCATGTGACATTCCAATTCTTGTGAATCAAACACCGAGATTGGCAGAAATCTTGTGTTTTTAAATTCTCTATTTTGCACGTGCATTCCTATCCTATTCCTGTCTATTTCCTATCCCTGCATTGTTAGAATCCTCAAATTCAAACAAGCCCTTACACAATTACTTCTGTTACAGATATGTGTCAAAGAAAACCTTGTGTGGTTTGTCCTGCTCCTGCGCGTTGTGTTCCACCCCAGCTTAGCTGCTCCAACGACGGAAGGGTTCACCACAACAGGGATCCGCTCTCCAGACTGTCTTTCACCACCTCAGATCTTCTTCCCCGCCGCCGGCAGCCACCACAACTGCATTACCATCATCAACTGAGTAGATGACCTTGAGGACTACACGGATCCGCAAGAGAGGTCGCACTCTTCCGTGTCTGCTTACGTTATGCATCACTTAATATGATGACATGCTACATTATCATCGTGTTCACCTATTATACTTTGAGTCAGGTCCAAACTAATGCTGAAACTTGAGTTTTTAAATGGTTGTGGGGTACATATTGGGGCAACAATCAGTACTATATGTCTACTATCTGGTTAATCTCGGGTGTCTACTATGAGTTTCATGTTGGGTGCAAACAAACATTAAAGGAGCCATTATCTGTATTTTTTAACTAAAGCTATTATCTGCCTGCTATCATTGGTTTTGGGTCTATCCACAGTTTTCTACCATCACTCTGGATTTGTGCATGCACCCCTTACATAATCTCACTATGTTTTATTCCTATGCATGCCAGTTATTGTACACAATGGAACTGATCATGTAGAGCAAAAGAGATGAGCCTTGCATGCCAATAAAATTTCATGAAGACGTTGCTCCATGGTGGGCTCAAAGGCAGCCACCCTCCACCCATTTCGAATCATAATCAAGAGGAAGATAACTGTACTGAGGGGGATTCAGAAGGAGAAGACTGAGGGAGTCCTGGATAAGGGGGTATCCAGACAGCCGGACTATGTACTTTGGCCGGACTGTTGGACTATGAAGATACAAGATTAAAGACTTCGTCCCGTGTCCGGATAGGACTCTCCTTTGCATGGAAGGCAAGCTTGGCGATTCGGATGTTAGATCTCCTTCTTTGTAACTGACTCTGTGTAACCCTAGCCTCCTCCGGTGTCTATATAAACCAGAGGGTTTAGTCCGTAGGACAACAACAATCATACCATAGGCTAGCTTCTAGGGTTTAGCCTCTACGATCTCATGGTAGATCAACTCTTGTAATACTCATATCATCAAGATCAATCAAGCAGGAAGTAGGGTATTACCTCCATCGAGAGGTCCCGAACCTGGGTAAAACATCGTGTCCCCTGCCTCCTATTACCATCAACCTTAGACGCATAGTTTGGGACCCCCCTACCCGAGATCCGCCGGTTTTGACACCGACATTGGTGCTTTCATTGAGAGTTCCTCTGTGTCGTCGCTGTAAGGCTCGATGGCTCCCTCAACCTTCAACAACGCATTCCAGGGCGAGACTTTCCTCCCCGGACAGATCTTCATGTTCGGCAGCTTCGCACTATGGGCCAACTCGCTTGGCCATCTGGAGCAGATCGACGGCTACGCCCCTGGCCATCAGGCCAGGTTCGGAAATTTGAATTACACAGCTGATGTCCGTGGAGACTTTATCTTCGATGGATTCGGGCTTACATCAGGAGCGTCGAACAGTCACGACGAGCATGACCTAAATCTGTTGTCGGACAGTATTCGGGATATCGCCCTGCAGCTGCTCCGGACCTAAATCCAGGACAGATCACGTCGTCCGAGGACGGGTGGATGGGCCCCACCATAGAGGCTTCATGCACTTCGGCGATAGAGCCGAACACAGACTCCACCGTTAAGGGAATCTGCGTCAATGGACCCTCGGACCTGTGTCCGGATGTGGGTTCCGAACCGCGCGCGCCCGGGCCCATCGAGTCCGATTGGGCTCCAGTAATGGAGTTCACCGCCGCGGATATCTTCCAGCACTCCACCTTTGGCGATGTGCAAAATTCATTAAGGTCTCTCTATCTATCAGGAGATTCCTGGCCGAACTATGTCCAGCCCGAGTGGGATACGGACGACGAAGAAAATCGCCTCCCACCCACCACCCACTTCATAGCCACTGTCGATGACCTAACAGACATGCTTGATTTCGACTCCGACGACATCGACGGTATGGACGCCGATTGAGGGGACGATCTGGAACCACCGCCCATGGGGCGCTGGACAGCCACTTCATCATATGACATCTACATGGTGGACACGCCCAATGAGGGCAACGGTGAAAAAAAGGACACAATGGAGGATAAACCCCCCAGACAAAAGCCAAAACGACGGTGCAGGCGCCGCTCTAAGTCTGGTCACAGTAAAAATAGCGATAATAGCGCAAGGAAAAATGACACTCCGGTTGACTCCAATGGCAACAATATGAACCCAGCGAAGGAGCAAGAAGAGCCAGGCCACGCTGAACAGACGCCCGATCATAGTGATCCCGAGGGCCGAACTCATCAAACTGCCTTCGGAGAGGAGGATAGCCCGGTTGACGATGCATTCATCATTCCGAAAAAACGTTTGGAACAAGATAACCTCCGCAGAAGGCTTATGGCCACGGCGAGGAGCCTAAAGAAGCAGAAGCAAAGGCTTAAAGCCGCGCAGGATACGCTCAACCGAAGATGGAATAAGGTGCTAGACACCGAAGGAAAATGTGGCGACGACCGCCACACAAAGAGCTACCCAAAACGCAAGCTGTTGCCCGAATTCGATGATGAGGCTGCAGAGCCCATTCCGCCAAAGGACAATATGGCCATTCGGCCAGACCAACCACTGCATGGCCGCGATAGAGCAGCCACTGATGCCGCACACGATTTACGTGAGCTCCTGGACAAAAAGGCCAGTGCGGCGAGGTCCATCTACGAATCCAGAGGACATGCTCCGATACGGGATTATGGTCACCAAAACAATCACACTGATCGAATACCAGTTCAGAATCAACACCGGATGCAACAACAGCCGACAGCATGCCGCGACATGTCCAGATACACAGGGGTTGTGCACCCTCTGTGCTTCACCGATGAGGTGCTGGATCATGAATTTCCACAGGGATTCAAACCTGTGAACATAGAGGCATATGAAGGAACGACAGACCCTGGTGTCTGGATTGAAGATTTTATCTTCCACATCCACATGGCTCGTGGGGATGACCTCCACGCCATCAAATACCTTCCCCTCAAGTTGAAAGGGCTAGCTCGGCACTAGTTGAAAAGCCTCCCTAAAAATTCAATCGGAAGCTGGGAGGAACTTGAGAACGCTTTCAGGGCCAATTTTCAAGGGACCTATGTCCGACCTCCAGACGCAAACGATTTAAGTCACATAATACAACAACCCGGAGAGTCAGCCCGCAAGCTTTGGAATAGATTTCTCACTAAGAAGAATCAAATTGCCGACTATCCGGATGTCGAAGCCCTAGCAGCCTTTAAGCATAGTATCCGAGACGAGTGGCTGGCCAGACACCTCGGCCAAGAAAAGCCAAGGATGATGGCGGCCTTAACAAGGCTTATGACCCGCTTTTGTGCGGGCGAAGATAGTTGGTTGGCCCATAGAGGCACCAGTGACCCAGGCACATCCGAAATTCAAGATGGCAATGGGAAGCCACGGCGCAATAAGAACAAGTGTCAGAACAATGAAAAAGTCCGGACAACACGGCGGTCAACGCTGGATTCAGGGGCTCTCGACCTGGTCAAAGAAAGAAGTCATTTAAAGGCAGCAAAGAAGGACCGTCCGGCCTGAATAAAGTCCTGGATAGATTGTGCCAAATCCATGGCACCCCCGAAAAACCTGCAAATCACACTCACAAAGAAAGTTGGGTCTTCAAGCAGGTTGGCAAGTTAAACGCCGAACACAAGGGAAGGGAAACGCCAAGCGAAGACGAGGATGAGCCTCGCCAGCCGAACACTGGGGGACAGAAAAATTCCCACCAGAAGTCAAAACAGTAAAGATGGTCCAGGCAACTCGCATAGAGTCCGTTGCCACCAAATTCAACACCTGGTCGGCCTGCCCGTTCACCTTTGATCACAGGGACCACCCGGCCAGTATCCGACACGGAGGATCGGCTGCCTTGGTGCTCGACCCAACAATTGACGGATACCATCTCACTCGAGTTCTAATGGACGGCAGCAGTAGTCTTAACCTGATATATCAGGACATCCTCCGCAAGATGGGGATAGACCAATCCAGAATAAGCCAAAGTAACACCACCTTCAAAGGAGTGATACCAGGCATCAAGGCCCGCTGCTAGGGCTCCCTCGTATTAGAGGTGACATTCGGTTCTCCCAACAACTTCAGAAGCGAGGAATTACTCTTTGACATCGCGCCCTTCAGCAGCGGTTATCATGCATTACTCGGAAGAACGGCCTTCGCTTGTTTTAATGCAGTACCGAACTACGCCTGCCTTAAACTTAAGATGCCCGGTCCACGTGGCGTCATAACTGTTAGCGGAAACACAAAGCAGCATTCGACGGCTCTCGTAGCCGGACACTAAGCGGCCTCTCCCATTAGAACGCATGATCGGTCGTTAAGACCACGGACACGGTTAGACGAGTCCAGGCACCACCGTCAAAAATAGCCCGGTTAAATCTGAGCTGGGTGCCATACATACATCCCCATAAATGGTACCAGGGGCTGCAAACATGTAATAAAGCCCACAATTCGGCTTGCCTTATTAATAGGCCAATATCCCATATTTCTAAACATCCATTGAGAATAACCAACTTCTCGCATGCTTACTCTTGTACATGAGTTTTTTTCAAACACTATTCGTGCGCCACCCTTCCAGGATACGGAACAACGGAGACAAAGGCGCAGACGTGCAGCAGGGCCCCGCTCAAAGGTTTCTCTTTAGATTAAGCCCCTTTGTAAACCTTCTTTACTGTCTTTTGTTGCTTGACATCCCATGGGTATTCAATACACCCACAGCGGATATTGGCATTATCGGCATCTCGCCACGAAAGATCAATGCATGTACCTGGAAATACAGGGTTCATATTCAAGGGCGTTGCTCAGCCCAGTATATGTTATAAAAGTCCGAATACCTTCGGGAGTGTTTGGCGTCGCGAGTTAGGCCTTATATGCATCAGCTCCGAATCATGTCTCTGGTCAAATGTTGGGTTTGCTGCCTTACGTTTCGTTTTATCGGCTAAGGCAGCCAAAGGAGAACTACTGCGATTGTGCCCTGGTTATTCCGGATGAGTACCTTAGTAGAGAAAGCCGGAAACTGACTGTCATGATACAGCGAGAGACTGGTCAACCATTCAAAGACTCATCGGAATCTATAGGATTCCTCTGCATTAATGACGGACCATTTCTCGGTCACGTACATACGCGCCCCTATCCGGATGCACGCGGAAGTACTAGGGGCTACATATTAGCCCCACCATTAAACTCCTATGGCTAAGTGAAAGTGTTACAGCTATATAGTCCGGTTGCCTAGTTCGACGTGCGATCACCTACTTAATGGACCAAGATGTTGGATCAAGTGTGATTACGCATATCTTTCGAACACCCCCGCATTATATGCGTGGGGGCTAAAGCCAACGACTGCTAACTTAAAAGTTATATGAATACATAAACGGTCGTGCAGGAGGCATTATAACACTTTCCGGCAAAAGTATAAACACAGCCTCTATATTTAACACATAATTGTTTATAATTAATTGACTTGTCACTCAAACATGACATTCTTTGAGCACTGAGCCTCTATTATTCGGTCACCTTCCATGACCTACTCAAAATGGTGCTCGGCTGGGTCCTAGCTTCCTGCCGGACTCTAGGTTGCAATGCTGGTGGCCTTCATACCTGCCCAATATGTCTTAACACGGGCAAGAGCCACCCGCGCACCCTCTATGCACGCCGACCTTTTCATGGCATCGATTCACAAGCCTGCACCAAATAATTGTTGCACTAAACCAAAGAAATTGTCTGGCCTCGGTCCCTTTGGCCATAGATGGTCTATTACAGACCTCATTGCAAGACCGGACAACCTATGGAGCTCGGCTATAGCGGCCATCCTCTCACTCAATGGCAATGAGTGCGTTGGAGAGCAAAACTGTGACCAGAACAGCCTTTCTATTTCATTATCTTTATGATCCTTGAATAACTTGGTCGCATCAGCCGTACTTTTCACCAAGTCCGCATACTCATCTGCAGCGCTCCAAAGCCGATCCAAAGGAGCATACTTTGGGTCTAAGAACTTCATCCGCAACAAATATGGGCTTCCAGCCGCGATTTCTCCGGCTTGTCGAAGTTCCTCCCGCGCGTCTCTAATTTCAGAGCGCGTCTCCTTAGCCGCATCCAGGGCCTTCTTCAGGTCAGCCGCCTTCTCTTGATTCTCCTTCTCGAGAAGCCCATACCGGCCGGTGGCGCCCCTCAGCTCCACAGCCATCTCGGCTATTTTTTCTTTGCTTCGGCGATGAGCAGCCTGTTCGGCTCTCAAGTCTTCGGCTGCCTTCAGGGCAGCCGCATTGCTAGCCCGGGCTTGTTCCTTGGCTAGGGCAAGTTCCGCCCTCAGGGCCTCAATAGCAGCAGCTCCGCCTGCAGTCCCATCATACCATGTCAATATTATAATCCTCTTAATATTTCCTAAACAAATGAGGAAAAAACGAGCGCATACCCTGTGACTCGTCAAGCCGCTTGTTTACAAGCGTGATGTCAGCATCCACCACATCAATTTGTCGCCTCAGTTCGGCGAATCCAGAGGTCCGGTCTACCGCGGGACCCTTAGCAACCTGTACATGAATGCAGTATGATCATTACCTGAGAGTGTGATCCTCCGTTTGCTGCCTAGGGCTGGCAACCAGAGTCTCAGGGGCTACTACCTATACGAAGCACACCTAGCGCGTGCGGTACAGCCAAAAATTGCGTATTTCATCATGTACCACGAAGCCTTTGAGCAAGCTTCCAATAGCTTCATTTAACCCGCTCGTGGCGGACGAAATCTTCTCCAACACCATACCCATTAGCGTACGGTGCTCCTCCGAGAGAGCAGCTTGCTCCAGGAGGCCTGTCAGTATGTTCGGCTGGGCACCGGACTGCTCCGGACCCTTCTCATTGTCCTCCATGGGAGCCAAACATGCAGGGCTCGGGGCGGTCGAAGTATTAACTTCCGGCCTCAGCGGATCTCGACTCCTCCTGATGACACCTCTGGGTCGCCTGCCCCATGGGGCGGAGAGGTAGGTGGGGTTTCACTCTCCATCATCTCCAGAAGAAGATCCCCCGAAGACGAACCCTGTTGAGACGAGCTACTAGCTGGACTGCAAAAAATAGATCCGGGTTATTGTTCTCAGAGGAAAAGGCAATAGCTTCTTGTTCATTAACTTACAGCTCGGTGGAGGGCTGGCCCGTTTGCGGGCACGGTGCGGTGAGGACGCCCTTCGGGGCAGGGCCCCCTGGTGAAGCTCTCTTCCCTTGCTTAGGCACCTCCGTCTCTAAGTCTTTGGAGGCAGCCCTTTTCTTCCCGCGGGGGGAGGAAACCTTGGACAAACCTCCCCGATTATCCTCCTTCATGGAGACAGTAATTCCCCCGGTTTGGATGTACAATGTGTGGAGTTCGGCTTCTCTATTCTTCTCTTCCCCTTTCCCCGAGGGCACTTGGCTTAATGCGCGTCTAAGCATTCTGGCTATTACAGGACTAGGCGAGCCTTCGGGAAGTGGGGTCGGACACCTGATCCTCTCCGCCTTACTGAGCCAATCTTGGCCGTGGACAAGTTTTCAGAATAATGTTGTAGTAAACATAAGCGAAGTGTTCGGTTACCGGATTACTTACTTGGGTATCTGGGCGGTTGCAGCTCAGGCCCACATCCTCGGTGGTGTTCGGGCACCTTACTTGTGGTCCGAGGAATAACTTATACATCCCTTCGAGCGTCATGCCGAAGAAGTGTTGAATGGTTCGCGGACCTTCCGGATTGAGCTCCCACATCCGGAGAGGCCGACGTTTGCACGGCAGGATCCGCCGAACTAGTATTACCTGAATGATTTTGACAAAGTCGATATCCCTCTCAAGAAGCTCCCGAATATGGCTCTACAATGTCGGTACGTCATTAGTAGGCCCCCAGTCTAGTCCCACATTGGCCCACAATGCCAGTTGAGGCGGAGGGCCCGAACGGAAGGCAGGGGCAGCCACCCACATTGTGCCTCGGGGAGCTGTGACGTAAAACCACCTCTGTTGCCACAGATCAGACACCTCCGGGAAGGAACCTTCTGGCCATGGAACATCGGTGTTTCTGTTTATTGCGGCGCCTCCGCATTCCGCATGCCACCCCTCAATCACCTTCGGCTTCACATTGAAGGTCTTAAGCCACAGGCCGAAGTGTGGGGTGATGTGGAGGAAGGCTTCACACACGACGATAAACGACGAGATATGGAGGATGGAATCCGGAGCTAGATCGTGAAAATCTAGCCCGTAACAGAACATGAGCCCTCTCACAAAGGGATCAAGAGTAAGGCCTAAGCCTCGGAGGAAGTGAGAAACAAATACGACACTCTCATTGGGTTCGGGAGTGGGGATGATCTGCCCAGGGACGGGAAGCCTGTGCTTAACATCGGCGGTCAAATATCTGGCCTCCCTGAGCTTTGCAATGTCCTCCTCTGTGACAGAGCAGGCCATCCACCGACCTTGAAGGTTAGATCCGGACATGATTGAAGATCCGAAGTGCCTGAGCTTGATCCTCGGGTGTTGGGACTCGAAAGGCAGAAAGACGCAAGCGTGGGAAGAAGGGGATAGGCCTTGACCCCTCTATAAAGGGGGAAGATATCAAGCGTCCCCAGCGTAACCGTTCGGGACGTGCCTAAAAACATGGAGTCATGCCAACAGGCGTGGTGGGATTATCCATACCCGTATTGATGAGGATCCCGCAATAATAGGGACACGACCTCTGCTTTGACAAGACGTGCCAAGGAAACCACCTCGCAATGTGTGCGGTAGCTGGTTGTAACGGTTCGAATAATGGTCGGGCCGTGGCGTGATGTCATGCTACGAAGAGTTGTCAGCATATCAGATTTGTGGATTATTGTTCTCTCTATGGTGGTATGTGAAATTTGTCTTGCAGAGCCGGACACGATCCTTGTGTTCGGAAGTTATCTTGAAGTATTCGGAGATGGAACCCGCCTTGCAATGTCGAAGACAATCTGCGTGCCGGACTCATCGCCATTGAAGCCTGGTTCAGGGGCTACTGAGGGAGTCATGGATAAGGGGGTATCCGGACAGCCGGACTATGTACTTTGGCCGGACTATTGGACCATGAAGATACAAGATTGAAGACTTCGTCCCATGTTCGAATGGGACTCTCCTTTGCGTGGAAGGCAAGCTTGGCAATTCGGATGTTAGATCTCCTTCTCTATAACCGACTCTGTGTAACCCTAGCCCCCTCCGGTGTCTATATAAACTGGAGGGTTTAGTCCGTAGGACAACAACAATCATTCCATAGGCTAGCTTCTAGGGTTTAGCCTCTACGATCTCGTGGTAGATCAACTCTTGTAATACTCATATCATCAAGATCAATCAAGCAGGAAGTAGGGTATTACCTCCATCGAGAGGGCCCGAATCTGGGTAAAACATCGTGTCCCCTGCCTCCTGTTACCATCAGCCTTAGATGCACAGTTCGGGACCCCCTACCCAAGATCCGCCGGTTTTGACACCGACAAAGACCACTCCTATTTACCCCATGAGGTCTTCACTCTAACTTGGCATGCTGATGTTGGTAATATCATGCATATGGTGCCTTGTATTGCTTACTGTGTACATCAAAGTTGTCATCTGCTTAGTTTAGACATGCTTTGTGTCAATGCCATCTGTTTAGTTTCTTTATCGTATATGTGAATCATGCAATGCCATCTTGTTTATCCAGGCATCATATATGTGAATTTTGCAATGCCACCTTGGTTAGCCAGCCATCTTATATGTAAATTATATCATGCCATCATTTTTTATTACATGTTAAATTTGTCAACAATTTTAGTACATTCAATTACTCTTCCTGTGCATCAGCCATTCGGCAGGGTCATGGAAAATCTGGAGTGGAAACAAGGTCTTCAGAGCAGACAATGCTACCTGACGAAGCGCATGTCTTACTGGTTACACATAGCTCCTCAGAGGAGGATTCAGAGACAGATGACCAGTCCTATCCCCCCCCCCCGAGGTGCATGCTCTAACTTGGCAGGGTTATGTCGCTCATATCGTGCGTATGTTATCTTGCATTGCTATGTCATTTGCTTAGTTTAGACATGCTGAAAGGACATGTGGTGCCCCCATGCGTGGTTTTGGTAATTGATGACACTCTCTATGGACTAATGGTTGCATTGAGTTATATTAGAAGGATTTGTCCATAGGCTCTTCTTGAAGTCCATGTGTTGGTTTCAAGGAGTTTACGAGTTGACCAAGGTGCTTTTAAGGAATTATCCAAAGGTTGGTTATGTGAGTGTTGAGCTTATTGCAAGCATGTCTTGAAGAATAAGATTGTGTGATCATTCATGTTTACCTTCAAGACTTCATCCAAATGAAGAGAGTTTGAAAGATTCAAGGTTGATCAAGACTAAGTCAAGAGTGAATCAAGTTGGTCAAATCACAAAGCGTAAAAGATGTACCGAGAGGGATCAAGTGATCCCATGGTATGGTAAGCATTGTCCATTGTGATTTGTGTACTAACCCATGGTCTATGCAAGAGTTCTATGTTGGGTTAGGTATGTGTTCATGGGCTTGCGTCAAGAGGAAGATATTACTCAACCCATGGAGAGGATGACATCAAGTGGTGATCATCATCAAGATTTCCGTGTGCAAGTTCAAGTGGAGCATCATGAAGAGATCAAGTGCTTGAAGCTTGCCGTCCATTTTGGTGTTAATTGACTTATGAAGATGTGCCAAAGAGTGGCTCACCCGTAGTGGAGTATGTGGGGGCAATCGACTAGTCTTCGTCGAGCAAGCGCAATCAAGAAAGGTGGTCCAACTTGAGGGAGTCAAGATCAGCATCATCTAGCTCAAGTGGACTTCGTGCAAGGCAAAGGTTTGCCCTTGATAGGTTTTATATTTTACAAGTCTCATGGTAATAGTTCGGAGACCGGGTTATAGGATCGATAGCCGTACTATCAAGGGGGCTCTCAAGTGAGTAGCTTGGTCGTATCGTTCGTCGAGAGCTCAAACCATTGCATCCTTGCATCATCTTTCTTGATTCTTATTTTTAATTTCTTTTTAGGTTTTAGATCTTGTGGTCATCTTCTTGACAAGCTCGAGTTCATCGAAAACGGAGTTTGCATGCTTCTTCTATTGCGTTTTCGGTGTTGGAGGTTTTATCGGTCCTATTTGAGGAAGGGTTCTCACCATTTTCTTTTGGGACTTTTCTAATTTGCTTATTTTTGTTGTTTCTATCAAGATTGTGTTAGGCCTTGTCGCTAGCTTTCCAATAAACTTGGTTTCATTGACTTGGGAGTCCGTTTGCAGAAGTTGTGGCAGTTTTGGTGTTCTGAAAAGGCTGCAGCGGTACTACCGCGAATTGGAGCGGATGTAATTTTTTACTACCGCGGCTCCTACAGTGGTAGTACCGCTCCGTACCAAAAACTCGTCCCAAGTCCTGCGGTGGTAGGCACGGATGTATTTTTTTAGTACTGCTATCCCTAGCGGTTGTACCGTGAGGGCGAGCGGTAGTACTGCTCCGGCGGTTCTACTAGCCTTTTGCCTCCTCGCTGTTGTTTTTCAAAGGGCTACTACCTCCCTAGCAGTAGTACCTCTCCTTGGAGCGGTAGTACCACTCTATGCGAGCTATGAGGATAATGGTTGGATTTTTTCCCACCTATAAAAGGGGGTCTTCTTCCCCAATGTACCTTATGTCTTTAGCTCGTGTTCTTCCCCCATTGTTGACCTTCTTCGAGCTTGCTAACTCTCAATCCCTCCAATGATTCTTGCTAGTTCTTGAGGGAAAAGAGAGAGGAGATCTAGATCCACATTTCCACCAATCACTTTCTTCTCTAAGTGAGGGGAACCCCTTGGATCTAGATCTTGGAGTTCTTGGTGTTCTTCTTCCGTTCTTCCTCTCATTTTCCTCCCTGGCATTAGTTGCTTTGGTGGGATTTTGGAGAGAAGGACTTGGGCACTCTGTGTTCCCTTGCCATTGCATTTGGTTCATCGGTTTGAGTTCTCCATGGTGATACGTGGAAGTGAAGTTTGAGAAGCTTATTACTCTTGGGTGCTTGGTAACCTTGAGCTTGTTCCTCTTGGGTGCTTGGGCGCCCTAGACGGTTGGTGGTGTTCGGAGCTCAATCATTGTGTTGTAAAGCTCCGGGCAAGCGCCGGGGTCTCCAATTAGGTTGTGGAGATCGCCCCTAGCAATTTGACGGGTACCAGTGACCGCCCCCAAGGGTTGCCAAAGTGTACGGGTTCGGTGACCGCCCCCAAGGGTTGCCATTTGTACGGGTTCAGTGACCGCACTCAAGGGTCCCTTAGTGGAATCACGGCATCTTGCATTGTGCGAGGGCGTGAGGAGATTACGGTGGCCCTAGTGGCATCTTGGGGAGCATTGTGCCTCCACACCGCTCCAAACGGAGATTAGCATCCGCAAGGGTGTGAACTTCGGGATACATCATCGTCTCCACGTGCCTCGGTTATCTCTTACCCGAGCCCTTTACTTATGCACTTTACTTTGTGATAGCCATATTGTTTATTGTCATATGTCTTGTTATCACTTAGTTATTTACCTTGCTTAGCATAAGTTGTTGGTGCACATAGGTGAGCCTAGTTGTTGTAGGTTTTGTGCTTGACAAATTAACCGCTAGGTTTATTCCGCATTTGTTGAAGCCTAAACCGTAATTATTTTAAAGTGCCTATTCACCCCCACCCCTCTAGGCGACATCCACGATCTTTCACATGCTTTGTGTGAATGCCACCTGTTTAGTGTCTAATTACCATATATGTGAATTATGCAATGCCATCTTGTTGCAAGACATTATATATGTGAATTATGCAATGTTATCTTGTTGCAAGGCATTATATATGTGAATTATGCAATGCCATGTTGTTTAGGCAAGCGTCATATATGTGAATTATATCATGCCGTCCTTTTTTGTATTTCTCATTGCTTATGTTGACAATGTTTGTATATTCAACTGCTCTTCCTATGCATCAGCCATTTGAATTGGTGATGGAGAAATCTGGAGTGAAAACAAGGTCTTCAGAGCAGACAATGCTACCTGTTGAAGCAGATATCTTGCTGGTTACAGATAGCTCTTCAGAGGAGGATTCAGAGGCAGATGACCAGTCATATTATCCCCCTGAGGTGTATTCTCAAACTTGGCAGGGTTATATTACTCATATCATGCATATGTTGTATTGCAATGCTTACTTTTTACATCATATACACAATATTGAATGCCATCTCCTTAGTTGACACATCATATATGCGATTGCCCTTTGCTCACTTCCTTAGTATATAAATCATATATTTGAATTATACCATGCCATGATGTTTACATATACAGCATGTATCTGAATTATGGCATGCCAACCCATTTTCTAAAGACATAATATAGTTATATCATCTCATCTTGTTTACAAAGTCATCATATTTTGAAGTATGTCATTCTATCCTGTTTAGTTAGCCATCATACATGTGAAATTGTGTCATGCTATCTTGTTTAATTAGCCATCATATATGTGACATTATGTTCTGCTATTCTGTTTGGTTAGACAACATAAATGTAAATTATTTCATGCCCTGTTTTCTTCCCTGCTATCCATTGCACCTGTCTATCTTACAATGTCTGTACATTCAATTACTTTTCTTATTTATCAGCCATTTCAATTGGAGGGGGTGATGGCAGTATATGTGGGAGTAAAAACATGGTCTTCAGAAAAGATCGTGCTGCTTGTCGATGAAGATAGAACCATGGTTGTACTCGCCCAAGAACCAGCCCCACCACGCATAACTCAGACTCACGGAGATTGTACCCCTACCTAATTGGACAAAGAACCAGCTACACCCCTTCTAACCCCAACCCCAGCAGATAGTAACCCAGTTCCCGTTGACACAACACTGTCTCCACCACAGAGCACCCAAACACGAGCAATTAGTAAGGCAACTGTAGTGCCCAAAGCACGAGGACCGCCACTCCGAACCCCAAGTCAACGCTTAAAGCAGAAGAAGAATTGTTCTCAGGTCAGGTTCCGTAGCTATGGTTCATACTACTTTGCTCTTGCATCACTGTATTTACTCATACCAACTAATTTCAAATTTGAAGGATGCAATTGAAACTCCAATGGTGCAACAGGTACGTTTTAAACCTGTTTCTTTAACGTGTTTGCTGTTGTAACTTGCTCTATGTTGATTTCAGTTTCAATTGAACAAACAGTTATGTTTTCATGCCATGCACATTACAAGTGTTGTTATTGCTGTGTGGTTTCCCACACTTATATTCTGTCTATGCTGCTTTGTCTTAAATAGATATGATTCGAAATGTATCTAACTTGATTTGGCAACATAAACTAGAATGATATAGACCATACAGTGACCATACTACATAGATATATGTTTGTTTCATTTTGTTATCGTGTCCACCTTACTACTGAACTGGTTTACCAACATCAGTTTCATATACTACATTGTAAACATGTGATGTGTTTGTTTGTTTCTCTTTTAGAACGCGGATAAAATATTGGAGAAGAGTACCCTGTTATGCAATGGTAAAGGAAGTAATGCAGATAAGGTTCAAGATAGTGAGACATCCCTGTTGGTCTCCAAGAAGGTGGATAAAAACAATATTGAAGACACTGAGACAACCCCAGAGTCCTGTCTTGATGTAGTGTTTGAGTTATTGGCTACTACTACTGGCACCAGCTCTTCAAACTCGTTACCTGAATCAGTTCGACTTCTTGAGTCACAACTTCAAGTTGAAAGACATCGATCAGATGTTATGCGACAGGAATCCGAAGGACTAAGGAAGCCCCTGCAGAATTCAGATGCATACTTTCTTTTCGGGTGTTTGTTGCCCTTATAGCTTGAAGTTGGAGTTATTAAACAGAGTCGGATACAGCTATCATGAGCAGAGGACTGCTTGGAGTATTCGGAGAAGGAACCCGCCTTGCAATGCCGAAGACAATTGGCATGCCGAATACATCGTCATTGAAGCCTGGTTCAGGGGCTACTGAGGGAGTCCTGGACTATGGGGTCCTAAGGGAGCCGGCCTATGTGACATGGGCCGGACTGATGGGCCGTGAAGATACAAGATAGAAGGGCCTCCCCCGTGTCCGTATGGGACTCTCCTTTGCGTGGATGGCAAGCTTGGCGCTCGGATCGTGTACCTTCCCTTCTGTGTAACTGACTTTGTATAACCCTAGATCCCTCCAGTGTCTATACAAACCGGAGGACTTAGTCCATAGGCAAGATCACAATCATACATGCTAGACATCTAGGGTTTAGCCATTACGATCTCGAGGTAGATCAACTCTTGTAACCCTTATACTTATCATAGTCAATCAAGCAGGAAGTAGGGTATTACCTCCATTAAGAGGGCCCGAACCTGGGTAAACATTGTGTCCCCTGCCTCCTTGTTACCTTCGATCTTCAGACGCACAGTTCGGGACCCCCTACCCGAGATCTGCCAGTTTTGACACCGACACCACCCTTGATCACAAACCAATTTGTCTTCTGCCAGTCAATGGATCATTGCTCTAAAGGGCTCTCTGAAGAAAAATTTTCACCATGAGTTAACCATCCTTGGCTGCTGGAGCATTTGAACCACGAGAAACGCAAAAATCTTTAAAAATAATCAGGTCAAGTGTTTACAAATGCAAAGAAGGGCATTAAGGGTTAATAGACCTACTGCTTCACATACCTGCTGCTTCACGGTTTGTCTAAAACAATACACACAGCTTTATCTTCTAACTCGAATGAAAACCTGGTAGGAGGCTTATTTGGTCTTAATCTTACTTGTTCTTTCCTACCATGACCAATACATAACGCTTATTTACCTTCCTGCAAGGAACAATCTTAGCTTAATACACTGTTGTATCCAGGCCTGGGCAGACAATTTTGTATAGCCTATAGGTTCTTTCCTATACATACCCTAGATCTAGTTTTTCTTTTCCTTATGTAAATATTAATATATGTAGTACATAGTCATGTGCTTCGTAAAAAAAACTGGGTCATCGCCGGAGCTGGCCTAGGTCCAGCTGCCATTGCTCTCGAGCCAAGGTCGTTGCCACGCGGGAGAGATGAGAGGAGCTTCAAGAGCAGGACGCAGCCGATGAACGGTGGACGCCGTTGGAGAAGTAGCTCGGGGCTGTACATCATTGTCGCAGGTGTGTGGCGTGGGTGGGTGGGCGACGCATTGCTGGAGGACAGCCATGTCCCGACGCTCGTGAGAAGATGGAGGAGGGTAGGCGACATTGACAATCGTGGCGGCGGCCATATTGTGATGGGGATAGGGCTTGGTCAACGAGAGAAGTTGGATCGGGAGGGATCCTATTTTTCTTGGAGGGCTTTTTATCACGAGGGGCTATCTACACGTGGGGGCGAGGGGGGAAGGAACCGATCGTGGGGGTGGGTCGCCAAAGGGAGGGCATGACGCGGTCATTGGCAGGAATAGTAGAGATTTCTTTGTTATGATTTACACATTAGTTTTCTTTAAATCGGTTATTTGTTTCCTAATTGATGTGATTGAGCGATTTAAGGAATGGCTAATAAATTTAGATTTGATCTTTAGAGATTGATCGTGATTGATTCTTTTACAAACAGACATTACTAAATAACTTAAGTCAGCATGGAAAGTTCTGATTCTTTCAGATTTTTTTGGGTGTGTGAGGGTGACGTGAAACTAAACGGGTGGGGTTGGGGGAGGGGATGAAAAAACCAGTCAAAAAAACGGACGAAAGTGATGGGACAAAAAAACCTAGACGCAATTCTACCAACTACTCCATTAAAAGTAGAGATAAAAAACATTTTTAGGGCACCACAATTGTGGACAGCTGCTGGGAGATGTTTGTACTGAAACCTAGACGCATGTCCTGCTATTCTGTTTGGTTAGACAACATAAATGTGAATTATTTCATGCCCTGTTTTCTTCCCTACTATCCATTGCACCTGTCTATCTTACAATGTCTGTACATTCAATTACTTTTCTTGTTTATCAGCCATTTCAATTGGAGGGGGTGATGGCAGTATCTGTGGGAGTAAAAACACGGTCTTCAGAAAAGATCGTGCTACCTGTCGATGAAGATAGAACCACGGTTGTACTCGCCCAAGAACCAGCCCCACCACACATAACTCAGACTCACGGAGATTGTACCCCTACCTAGTTGGACAGAGAACTAGCTACACCCCTTCTAACCCCAACCCCAGCACATAGTAACCCAGTTCCCGTTGACACAACACTGTCTCCACCACAGAGCACCCAACACGAGCAATTAGTAAGGCAACTGTAGTGCCCAAAGCACGAGGACCGCCACTCCGAACCCCAAGTCAACGCTTAAAGCAGAAGAAGAATTGTTCTCAGGTCAGGTTCCGTAGCTATGGTTCATACTACTTTGCTCTTGCATCACTGTATTTACTCATACCAACTAATTTCAAATTTGAAGGATGCAATTGAAACTCCAATGGTGCAACAGGTATGTTTTAAACCTGTTTCTTTAACGTGTTTTCTGTTGTAACTTGCTCTATGTTGATTTCAGTTTCAATTGAATAAACAGTTATGTTTTCATGCCATGCACATTACAAGTGTTGTTATTGTTGTGTGGTTTCCCACACTTATATTCTGTCTATGTTGCTTTGTCTTAAATAGATATGATTCAAAATGTATCTAACTTGATTTGGCAACATAAACTAGAATGATATAGACCATATAGTGACCATACTACATAGATATATGTTTGTTTCATGTTGTTATCATGTCCACCTTACTACTGAACTGGTTTACCAACATGAGTTTCATATACTACATTGTAAACATGTGATGTGTTTGTTTGTTTCTCTTTTAGAACACGGATAAAATATTGGAGAAGAGTACCCCGTTATGCAATGGTAAAGGAAGTAATGTAGATAAGGTTCAAGATAGTGAGACATCCCTGTTGGTCTCCAAGAAGGTGGATAAAAACTATATTGAAGACACTGAGACAACCCCAGAGTCCTGTCTTGATGTAGTGTTCGAGTTATTGGCTACTACTGCTGGCACCAGCTCTTTGAACTCGTTGCCTGAATCAGTTCGACTTCTTGAGTCTCAACTTCAAGTAGAAAGACATCGATCAGATGTTATGCGACAGGAAGCCGAAGGACTGAGGAAGCCCCTGCAGAATTCAGATGCATACTTTCTTTTTGGGTGTTTGTTGCCCTTATAACTTGAAGTTGGAGTTATTAAACAGAGCCGGATACAGCTATCATGAGCAGAGGACTGCTTGGAGTATTCGGAGAAGGAACCCGCCTTGCAATGCCGAAGACAATTGGCATGCCGAATACATCATCATTGAAGCCTGTTTCAGGGGCTACTGAGGTAGTCCTGGACTATGGGGTCCTCAGGGAGACGGCCTATGTGACATGGGCCGGACTGATGGGCCGTGAAGATACAAGATAGAAGGGCCTCCCCCATGTCCGTATGGGACTCTCCTTTGCGTGGATGGCAAGCTTGGCGCTCGGATCGTGTACCTTCCCTTCTCTGTAACCGACTTTGTATAACCCTAGATCCCTCTGGTGTCTATATAAACCGGAGGACTTAGTCCATAGGCAAGATCACAAACATACATGCTAGACATCTAGGGTTTAGCCATTACGATCTCGAGGTAGATCAACTCTTGTAACCCTTATACTTATCATAGTCAATCAAGCAGGAAGTAGGGTATTACCTCCATTAAGAGGGCCCAAACCTGGGTAAACATTGTGTCCCTTGCCTCCTTGTTACCTTCGATCTTCAGACGCACAGTTCGGGACCCCCTACCCGAGATCTGCCGGTTTTGACACCGACACCACCCTTGATCACAAACCAATTTGCCTTCTGCCAGTCAATGGATCATTGCTCTAAAGGGCTCTCTGAAGAAATTTTTGCACCATGAGTTAACCATCCTTGGCTGCTGGAGCATTTGAACCACGAGAAACGCAACAATCTTTAAAAATAATCAGGCCAAGTGTTTACAAATGCAAAGAAGGGCATCAAGGGTTGCTAGACCTACTGCTTCACATACCTGCTGCTTCACGGTTTGTCTAAAACAATACACACAGCTTTATCTTCTAAATCGAACGAAAACCTGGTAGGAGGCTTATTTGGTCTTAATCTTACTTGTTCTTTCCTACCATGACCAATACATAACGCTTATTTACCTTCCTGCAAGGAACTATCTTAGCTTAATACGCTGTTGTATCCAGGCCTGGGCAGACAATTTTGTATAGCCTATAGGTTCTTTCCTATACATACCCTAGATCTAGTTTTTCTTTTCCTTATGTAAATATTAATATATGCAGTACATAGTCATGTGCTTCGTAAAAAAAACTGGGTCATCGCCGGAGCTGGCCTAGGTCCAGCTGCCATTGCTCTCGAGCCAAGGTCGTTGCCACGCGGGAGAGATGAGAGGAGCTTCAAGAGCAGGACGCAGTCGACGAATGGTGGACGCCATTGGAGAAGTAGCTCGTGGCTTCACATCGAGTCGCTGGGTCGCAGGCGGTACATCGTCGTCGCAGGTGTGTGGCGTGGGTGGGTGGGCGACGCATTGCTGGAGGATAGCCATGTCCCGACGCTCATGAGAAGATGGAGGAGGGTAGGCGACGTTGACAATCGTGGCGGCGGCCATATTGGGATGGGGATAGGGCTTGATTAGCGAGAGAAGTTGGATCGGGAGGGATCCTATTTTTCTTGGAGGGCTTTTTATCACGAGGGGCTATCTACACGTGGGGGCGAGGGGGAAGGAACCGATCGTGGGGGTGGGTCGCCAAAGGGAGGGCATGACGCGGTCATTGGCAGGAATAGTAGAGATTTCTTTGTTATGATTTACACATTAGTTTTCTTAAAATCGGTTATTTGTTTCCTAATTAATGTGATTGAGCGGTTTAAGGAATGGCTAATAAATTTAGATTTGATCTTTAGAGATTGATCGTGATTGATTCTTTTACAAACAGACATTACTAAATAGCTTAAGTCACCATGGAAAGTTCTGATTCTTTCAGATTTTTTTGGGTGTGTGAGGGTGACGTGAAACTAAACCGGTGGGGTTGGGGGAGGGGACGAAAAAACCAGTCGAAAAAAACGGACGAAAGTGATGGGACAAAAAAACCTAGACGCAATTCTACCAACTACTCCATTAAAAGTAGAGATAACAACATTTTTAGGGCACCACAATTGTGGACAGCTGCTGGGAGATGTTTGTACTGAAACCTAGACGCATGTCCTGCTATTCTGTTTGGTTAGACAACATAAATGTGAATTATTTCATGCCATGTTTTCTTCCCTAATATCCATTGCACCTGTCTATCTTACAATGTCTTTACATTCAATTACTTTTCTTGTTTATCAGCCATTTCAATTGGAGGGGGTGATGGCAGTATCTGTGGGAGTAAAAACACGGTCTTCAGAAAAGATCGTGCTACCTGTCGATGAAGATAGAACCACGGTTGTACTCGCCCAAGAACCAGCCCCACCACACATAACTCAGAGTCATGGAGATTGTACCCCTACCTAGTTGGACAGAGAACCAGCTACACTCCTTCTAACCCCAACCCCAGCAGATAGTAACCCAGTTCCCGTTAACACAGCACTGTCTCCACCACAGAGCACCCAAACACGAGCAATTAGTAAGGCAACTGTAGTGCCCAAAGCACGAGGCCCGCCACTCCGAACCCCAAGTCAACGCTTAAAGCAGAAGAAGAATTGTTCTCAGGTCAGGTTCCGTAGCTATAGTTCATACTACTTTGCTCTTGCATCATTGTATTTACTCATACCAACTAATTTCAAATTTGAAGGATGCAATTGAAACTCCAATGGTGCAACAGGTACGTTTTAAACCTATTTCTTTAACGTGTTTGCTGTTGTAACTTGCTCTATGTTGATTTCAGTTTCAATTGAATAAACAGTTATGTTTTCATGCCATGCACATTACAAGTGTTGTTATTGCTGTGTGGTTTCCCATACTTATATTCTGTCTATGATGCTTTGTCTTAAATAGATATGATTCAAAATGTATCTAACTTGATTTGGCAACATAAACTAGAATGATATAGACCATACAGTGACCATACTACATAGATATATGTTTGTTTCATGTATTTATCCTGTCCACCTTACTACTGAACTGGTTTACCAACATGAGTTTCATATACTACATTGTAAACATGTGATGTGTTTGTTTGTTTCTCTTTTAGAACGGGGATAAAATATTGGAGAAGAGTACCCCGTTATGCAATGGTAGAGGAAGTAATGCAGATAAGGTTCAAGATAGTGAGACATCCCTGTTGGTCTCCAAGAAGGTGGATAAAAACTATATTGAAGACACTGAGACAACCCCAGAGTCCTGTCTTGATGTAGTGTTCGAGTTATTGGCTACTACTGCTGGCACCAGCTCTTCGAACTCGTTGCCTGAATCAGTTCGACTTCTTGAGTCACAACTTCAAGTTGAAAGACATCGATCAGATGTTATGCGACAGGAAGCCGAAGGACTGAGGAAGCCCCAGCAGAATTTAGATGCATACTTTCTTTTCGGGTGTTTGTTGCCCTTATAGCTTGAAGTTGGAGTTATTAAAGAGAGCCGGATACAGCTATCATGAGCAGAGGACTGCTTGGAGTATTCGGAGAAGGAACCCGCCTTGCAATGCCGAAGACAATTGGCATGCCGAATACATCGTCATTGAAGCCTGGTTCAGGGGCTACCGAGGGAGTCCTGGACTATGGTGTCCTTAGGGAGCCGGCCTATGTGACATGGGCCAGACTGATGGGCCGTGAAGATACAAGATAGAAGGGCCTCCGCCGTGTCCGTATGGGACTCTCCTTTGCGTGGATGGCAAGCTTGGCGCTCGGATCATGTACCTTCCCTTCTTTGTAACCGACTTTGTATAACCCTAGATCCCTCCGGTGTCTATATAAACCGGAGGACTTAGTCCATAGGCAAGATCACAATCATACATGCTAGACATCGAGGGTTTAGCCATTACGATCTCGAGGTAGATCAACTCTTGTAACCCTTATACTTATCATAGTCAATCAAGCAGGAAGTAGGGTATTACCTCCATTAAGAGGGCTCAAACCTGGGTAAACATTGTGTCCCCTGCCTCCTTGATACCTTCGATCTTCAGACGCACAGTTCGGGACCCCCTACCCGAGATCTACCGGTTTTGACACCGACACCACCCTTGATCACAAACCAATTTGTCTTCTGCCAGTCAATGGATCATTGCTCTAAAGGGCTCTTTGAAGAAAAAATTTCACCATGAGTTAACCATGCTTGGCTGCTGGAGCATTTGAACCACGAGAAACGCAACAATCTTTAAAAATAATCAGGCCAAGTGTTTACAAATGCAAAGAAGGGCATTAAGGGTTGCTAGACCTACTGCTTCACATACCTACTACTTCACGGTTTGTCTAAAACAATACACACAACTTTATCTTCTAACTCGAATGAAAACCTGGTAGGAGGCTTATTTGGTCTTAATCTTACTTGTTCTTTCCTACCATTACCAATACATAACGCTTATTTACATTCCTGCAAGGAACAATCTTAGCTTAATACGCTGTTGTATCCAGGCCTGGGCAGACAATTTTGTATAGCCTATAGGTTCTTTCCTATACATACCCTAGATCTAGTTTTTCTTTTCCTTATGTAAATATTAATATATGCAGTATATAGTCATGTGCTTCGTAAAAAAACCTGGGTCATCGCCGGAGCTGGCCTAGGTCCAACTGCCATTGCTCTCGAGCCAAGGTCGTTGCCACGCGGGAGAGATGAGAGGAGCTTCAAGAGCAGGACGCAGCCGACGAACGGTGGACGTCGTTGGAGAAGTAGCTCGGGGCTGTACATCGTCGTCGCAGGTGTGCGGCGTGGGTGGGTGGGCGACACATTGCTGGAGGACAGCCATGTCCCGACGCTCGTGAGAAGATGGAGGAGGGTAGGCGACATTGACAATCGTGGCGGCGGCCATATTGGGATGGGGATAGGGCTTGGTCAACGAGAGAAGTTGGATCGGGAGGGATCCTATTTTTCTTGGAGGGCTTTTTATCACGAGGGGCTATCTACACGTGGGGGCGAGGGGGGAAGGAACCGATCGTGGGGGTGGGTCGCCAAAGGGAGGGCATGACGCGGTCATTGGCAGGAATAGTAGAGATTTCTTTTTTATGATCTACACATTAATTTTCTTAAAATCGGTTATTTGTTTCCTAATTAATGTGATTGAGCGATTTAAGGAATGGCTAATAAATTTAGATTTGATCTTTAGAGACTGATCGTGATTGATTCTTTTACAAACAGGCATTACTAAATAACTTAAGTCAGCATGGAAAGTTCTGATTCTTTCAGATTTTTTTGGGTGTGTGAGGGTGACGTGAAACTAAACCGGTGGGGTTGGGGGAGGGGACGAAAAAACCAGTCGAAAAAAACGGACGAAAGTGATGGGACAAAAAAACCTAGACGCAATTCTACCAACTACTCCATTAAAAGTAGAGATAAAAACATTTTTAGGGCACCACAATTGTGGACAGCTGCTGGGGGATGTTTGTACTGAAACCTAGACGCATGTCCTGCTATTCTGTTTGGTTAGACAACATAAATGTGAATTATTTCATGCCATGTTTTCTTCCCTACTATCCATTGCACCTGTCTATCTTACAATGTCTTTACATTCAATTACTTTTCTTGTTTATCAGCCATTTCAATTGGAGGGGGTGATGGCAGTATCTGTGGGAGTAAAAACACGGTCTTCAGAAAAGATCGTGCTACCTGTCGATGAAGATAGAACCATGGTTGTACTCGCCCAAGAACCAGCACCACCACACATAACTCAGACTCACGGAGATTGTACCCCTACCTAGTTGGACAAAGAACCAGCTACACCCCTTCTAACCCCAACCCCAGCAGATAGTAACCCAGTTCCCGTTGACACAACACTGTCTCCACCACAGAGCACCCAAACATGAGCAATTAGTAAGGCAACTGTAGTGCCCAAAGCACGAGGACCGCCACTCCGAACCCCAAGTCAACGCTTAAAGCAGAAGAAGAATTGTTCTCAGGTCAGGTTCCGTAGCTATGGTTCATACTACTTTGCTCTTGCATCACTGTATTTACTCATACCAACTAATTTCAAATTTGAGGGATGCAATTGAAACTCCAATGATGCAACAGGTACGTTTTAAACCTGTTTCTTTAACGTGTTTGCTGTTGTAACTTGCTCTATGTTGATTTCAGTTTCAATTGAATAAACAGTTATGTTTTCATGCCATGCACATTACAAGTGTTGTTATTGCAGTGTGGTTTCCCATACTTATATTATGTCTATGATGCTTTGTCTTAAATAGATATGATTTGAAATGTATCTAACTTGATTTGGCAACATAAACTAGAATGATATAGACCACACAGTGACCATACTACATAGATATATGTTTGTTTCATGTTGTTATCCTGTCCACCTTACTATTGAACTGGTTTACCAACATGAGTTTCATATACTACATTGTAAACATGTGATGTGTTTGTTTGTTTCTCTTTTAGAACGCGGATAAAATATTGGAGAAGAGTACCCCGTTATGCAATGGTAAAGGAAGTAATGCAAGTAAGGTTCAAGATAGTGAGACATCCATGTTGGTCTCCAAGAAGGTGGATAAAAACTATATTGAAGACACTGAGACAACCCCAGAGTCCTGTCTTGATGTAGTGTTCGAGTTATTGGCTACTACTGCTGGGCACCAGCTCTTCGAACTCGTTACCTGAATCAGTTCGACTTGTTGAGTCACAACTTCAAGTTGAAAGACATCGATCAGATGTTATGCGACAGGAAGCCGAAGGATTGAGGAAGCCCCTGTAGAATTCAGATGCATACTTTCTTTTCGGGTGTTTGTTGCCCTTATAGCTTGAAATTGGAGTTATTAAACAGAGCCGGATACAGCTATCATGAGCAGAGGACTGCTTGGAGTATTCGGAGAAGGAACCCGCCTTGCAATGCCGAAGACAATTGGCATGCCGAATACATCGTCATTGAAGCCTGGTTCAGGGGCCACTGAGGGAGTCCTGGACTATGGGGTCCTCAGGAAACCGGCCTATGTGACATGGGCCGGACTGATGGGCCGTGAAGATACAAGATAGAAGGGCCTCCCCCGTGTCCGTATGGGACTCTCCTTTGCGTGGATGGCAATCTTGGCACTCGGATCGTGTACCTTCCCTTCTCTGTAACCGACTTCGTATAACCCTAGATCCCTCCGGTGTCTATACAAACCGGAGGACTTAGTCCATAGGCAAGATCACAATCATACATGCTAGACATCTAGGGTTTAGCCATTACGATCTCGAGGTAGATCAACTCTTGTAACCCTTATACTTATCATAGTCAATCAAGCAGGAAGTAGGGTATTACCTCCATTAAGAGGGCCCGAACCTGGGTAAACATTGTGTCCCCTTCCTCCTTGTTACCTTCGATCTTCAGACGCACAGTTCGGGACCCCCTACCTGAGATCTGCCGGTTTTGACCACCCTTGATCACAAACCAATTTGTCTTCTGCCAGTCAATGGATCATTGCTCTAAAGGGCTCTCTGAAGAAATTTTTTCACCATGAGTTAACCATCCTTGGCTGCTGGAGCATTTGAACCACGAGAAACACAACAATCTTTAAAAATAATCAGGCCAAGTGTTTACAAATGCGAAGAAGGGCATTAAGGGTTGCTAGACCTACTGCTTCACATACCTGCTGCTTCACGGTTTGTCTAAAACAATACACACAGCTTTATCTTCTAACTCGAATGAAAACCTGGTAGGAGGCTTATTTGGTCTTAATCTTACTTGTTCTTTCCTACCATGACCAATACATAACGCTTATTTACATTTCTGCAAGGAACAATCTTAGCTTAATACGTTGTTGTATCCAGGCCTGGGCAGACAATTTTGTATAGCCTATAGGTTCTTTCCTATACATACCCTAGATCTAGTTTTTCTTTTCCTTATGTAAATATTAATATATGCAGTACATAGTCATGTGCTTCGTAAAAAAAACCTGGGTCATCGCCGGAGCTGGCCTAGGTCCAGCTGCCATTGCTCTCGAGCCAAGGTCGTTGCCACGCGGGAGAGATGAGAGGAGCTTCAAGAGCAGGACGCAGCCGACGAACGGCGGACGCCGTTGGAGAAGTAACTCGGGGCTTCGCATCGAGTCGCTGGGTCGCAGGCGGTACATCATCGTCGCAGGTGTGCGGCGTGGGTGGGTGGGCGGCGCATTGCTGGAGGACAGCCATGTCCCGACGCTCGTGAGAAGATGGAGGAGGGTAGGCGACGTTGACAATCGTGGCGGCGGCCATATTGGGATGGGGATAGGGCTTGGTCAGCGAGAGAAGTTGGATCGGGAGGGATCCTATTTTTCTTGGAGGGCTTTTTTTTCACGAGGCGCTATCTACACGTGGGGGCGAGGGGGGAAGGAACCGATCGTGGGGGGGGGGGGGGTCGCCAAAGGGAGGGCATGACGCGGTCATTGGCAAGAATAGTAGAGATTTCTTTGTTATGATTTACACATTAATTTTCTTAAAATCAGTTATTTGTTTCCTAATTAATGTGATTGAGCGATTTAAAAAATGGCTAATAAATTTGGATTTGATCTTTAGAGATTGATCGTGATTGATTCTTTTACAAACAGACATTACTAAATAACTTAAGTCAGCATGGAAAGTTCTGATTCTTTCAGATTTTTTTGGGTGTGTGAGGGTGACGTGAAGCTAAACCGGTGGGGTTGGGGGAGGGGACGAAAAAACCAGTTGAAAAAAACGGACGAAAGTGATGGGACAAAAAAACCTAGACGCAATTCTACGAACTACTCCGTTAAAAATAGAGATAAAAAACATTTTTAGGGCACCACAATTGTGGACAGCTGCTGGAAGATGTTTGTACTGAACTCATGAATTCAGCGGTGGTGCGGTGGTGCCTTTTAACTCTGGAGTGCGCTGCACCGGCCTCGCACGGGGCATCATCTTGGGAGCCACCGACACCGGAGTAGATCCTACCGCTACCGGGGCTGCAAGACGCCATGACGCGCACGAGCCAGCGAGACCCTCATCACCGGCCGCATGCGCCTCCGTCCGGGACCAGCCCCAGATGATCGCCACGATCCACGCGTACGTTTGTCCTGAAATCTGTCCTGCTCGCGAATCAGACGGCCATACATGCATGCATGCATGGCCTCTCCCCACCAGGGCCCAGGCCGTCGTGCACCAACCGGCGTCCCCGCGCCAGCCCGCTCACGGGTTCGCGCTCGCTCGCGCAGCGCTTGGCCCCGGAGCGTGCAATCGCTAGGCGTGATGCGTGTGCCATCTGCTGTGTGAGCCGTGAAATGCACATGTAACTTTTCCCTGTTTCGTCAGCCTCCGTGAGCAGCGGAATGCAGGATACGGCCTTGGCCTGCCGTGTCCATTCCACAGCAAAAGTTTCTGACCCTACAGATCATGTTTCTGATACGAAAGTGTCCCGTGCTCCTCCTCGGCCCACATTTGCATGGGTCGTACACGCGCTGTGAGTTTCGACACTTGAAGTGAACGCGCATCTCAGGTGTTCAAGCTACTGAACCACAATTTGCACCGACAAGAATAGTATACAACGATCATATGCCAAGTAAGTAAGCGAGTGAGAAAGCATACGCAGCGTGGGGATGCAATGTGCAACCACCGGAGTTGTACATGGTACATCTGAGATATCATCCATCCATATATTTATAAGAAGAAATAAACAAATGACCAATAATGTGCAGTACACCAAGAAAGAATTCGCAGTACATGCGACGTCCAGAAAGAACGTCGTCGGGACAACACGCTCGTGTAACGTAACACTAAACAAGATCACCAAAGTAAACCAGCCCTGCTCTGCTCAATTAAAACAAGACCACGAGCCCTGCAGCCGCCATGGCCACGAGCGCGGCGACGCCGGCGCGCGCGCTCCCGGCCGCCGAGTCCTCCTCTGCCACGGGCGCGAACGCGGGGCCCGCCGAGCCGAGCGGGGACAGCGAAGGGGCCATGATGGGCGACAGCTCGGGCGCCATGGTGGGCGCCGGCTCCGGTGCCATCGTGGGCGACGGAGTCGGGGCGAAGATCGGAGCCGGTGCAGGTGACATGGGCGCCGGTGCCGGTGACATGGGCGCCGGTGCGGGGGCCGTCGCTGGCGGGACGATGGGCGATGCCACGGGAGCCATGAGCAGGGGAGACGGAGCCATTGCGGGAGGCGCGGTGGCTGGTGGTGTGGCCATGGGTGCGGCCACAGGGGCCGGAGGCGGCGCGGCGACGGTAGGTGGCATCGCCGGAGGCGCTGCGGTCACTGCGAGAGGGGGTGCAGAGACGGGTGGCGAGGAGGTGGCAGGTGGAGGTGACGTGGCAGTGAATGGCGGAGAGGCAACAGTGGACGCCGCAGGCGACGTGGCGGTGAGTGGTGCAGCGGCGAAGCTCTTTGTCGGAGCTGACGCGGCAGCAAGCTGCGGCGAGGCGGCCGTTGTCGGCGGAGCTGCCGCAGCAGCCTGCGGCGCTGAGGCAGCGACAGTCGGTGGCGCGGCAGACACCTGTGGCGCCGAGGCAGCGACGGTCGTCGGCGGTGCTGCAGACATCTGTGACGGCGAGGCGGCCGAGGACGTCGGCGGTGCCGCAGACACCTGTGACGGCGAGGCGGCCGAGGTCGTCGGCGGCGCTGCAGACACCTGCGACGGCGAGGAGGCCTGCGGCGGTGATTTGACCGTGGTCGGCGCCGCGGCGAATGTCTGCGGCGGGAAGGCGCCGACCGGAGCAGCCTTGGACGCGGACGGCGACGAGGCCGGCGACTGCGCGGCGCAGGAGACGAGGAGCAGCGAGAGGAGGAGAGGAACAAGCGCCATTGCTAACAGCAGTTTAGCTTCCTCCCGCGCCTTCCCTTGCGTTCTTTGCCAACTACACTGCTCTAGCTTCGCTCTCTGTGACTCTGGGAGCACTGGCGCTGGCAATGGTGGGTGGAGGTGGCGAGAGCTGCGGCGACGTTATATATAGCGCGACGATCCGATGGTGCGTGCGAGGCTCAGATCTGATGGCGAACACGTGACCAAATGAATGAACCTTCTTACCGCCCAGTGTGGGTCCTCGCGCCAATAATGATCGATGGATGCGATGCAATGCAATGCAAGCCGCGCGTATTCGCACGGGAGGGTTCATGGCAGGGGTTCGTGCGTGCGTGCGTGCGTACGTGCCTACATCCGCCGTGCACGCGTATGCGTGCAGGTTTCATGCCCGAATTTAAAACGGCACATCGATCTTCTCCTACATGCAATCGTCGGGACTCTGCACCCCGTCCTACCCTTCACCCTCGAGAGACCACACCTTGCATAAACAAGCTACGTAACGTGGCGAGTTCGAGGGGTTAACAGTACGGATTGCATCGCTTGCACTGTTGCGCAAGAGGCCATGAACGCAAACGCCTCATTGCTTCCTAGATTACGCGTGCACGTGAGGACGAATGATGGCAACGTGTTCGTGCTCAACGCTTGAAGCGAGCTCGACCCCGGAACCATACGCTCAGGCCGAGCCTGGTCGATCCGGGGAACGTATCTGGTGCACCAAGGCAATTGGTGCTAGGTGCATCGGACCCTGTTGCACATTCAAAAATATTCAGAAAAATTCATAAAAAATTTAGTGTATCGACACAATATCAATGTATGTTGGCGCAAAAATTTAAATCAAAATTCAACCAATGCTCAAGATACAAAAATGACAAATTTAACCTTAATGTGCTAATGGGCCAAAAATGAAGCCCAACTTGTGTTATGTACTATTCAGTGTCGAATTTGTTATTTTTATATCTCGAGCAATGTTTCAAATGTTGATTTAAATTTTTGTAACAACGTACATTGATGTTGTGTCAATGCACTAGATTTTTTTTCCGGATTTTTTCGAATATTTTTTAATGTGCAACGGGCGACCGGTGCACCCGATACATTCCCGGTCGACCCGACCCGCCCCGAAGAGGATGGTCGAAATCTCTGCGGCGACCGACACATGCGGCCCTCCCGCCGTCCGGTGTCGTGACAGCTATGGATTGCTCACGGTTAGGAGCCAGCACTCACCAGATGCAAGCAGTCCCTTAATTAGAGCCGAAAGCATGGACGACCAGTACCAAGTAGCTAGGCCATTACTGCCAGCGTCCTGCCGTTCTCTGTTGCCACAGTACGGGCTAATCACTCCTCACTCCATGGTAGGTGTATATCTTATGCCAATGCCAAATATTACACCAAGAGGTTTACCCTTTCCTAACCACCGAGACACCTAAGCTACCGTCCTAGCAATTACCCGTGACATGGACTCGCGAACCAGATCTTCTGGCCATCTGCCCTGGAAGTCTCCATGGACAGCCTGGATCACACACACCAGTCTTAAGAGCCTCTTCTTGTTTGGCAACACTAGCTAGCTGATAGCTCAGTTCACTTGGATTCATGCCGATCACCGGTACAATGATTAACATATTTATTTGGACATGCATGCATTAGTGCACCACCAGCAGCACCACCGCA
The DNA here is from genome assembly GCF_018294505.1 of Triticum aestivum. NCBI lineage: Eukaryota > Viridiplantae > Streptophyta > Magnoliopsida > Poales > Poaceae > Triticum > Triticum aestivum. Next base: position 592,000,232 of record NC_057798.1, on the reverse strand, counting down.
CCGCTATTGATCGAGCCTATGATTTCCCTTTCGACTACACTGTATCATGGCCTGGCAAAGAGTCATGACAACATCTCGAGGCGGCCGGGGGACCTTTGCATGCAACGCAAGGAAAGTAAACCTAACCCCCACTTCATTTGTTCCTTCGCCTTCTCCCCAACCACCAAGGACTACTATTGTTTTTGATTTTGTTATTACTAGCAACATATGATTTTGTGTTAATGCTTCTATTTCCATTTTCCATGGCACATTAAAGTCGCCTGCTATATCAGGCAAATTATCCTTTTTGAGTTATAGATTCTAGACCCATTTGCCTATGATTTCCTCGAAAAGAAGGATAAACCCCGGCCTCTGCATCCCGCTCACTACCACATATGACTGGCTTCGGTTAGCAGCTGGGTTTATCAGCTGTTGGCATGGCCAAATGACCATCGACCCGACCGACACAATGTCGATGGTGCTTGGAGCTATCTAACCACCTCTGCGTGGACTGTGCGCGATTGCCGCCAATAATCAGCTCCGCCCCGCTTGACGCGGTGATTAGCGCTGTCGGTGGCAATGCAAATGCACGGGACGCGCTCTCTCACCGGTGGTGGGCGCACGGAGAGAGGCTTTCCTTTGCTTGCCTCCTAATAATTTGAGCGAATAGGCGGCGCTTTTCCAGACCAGGCCATGCACACCGTACGCGTACGCCGACCTCGCAAAGGCTATCGGCCGAGAGCTGCTCGACAAGGCCGACCAACAACCGCCGTGCATGCCATTGATCAATCATCGCGTGTGCGCGGTGGCGCCGGGCCGGCCCTTCGGCGACGATGGTGGTGGGTTCACCTGGGGGCTTGACTTGAAGCGTGGCTAGGTAGGTGGGTTTCGGCGACGCGTTACGCTGGCCGGGCGGCGGCGCTGCGCGCGTCTCTTGTTACGTTTGGTTGCGTGGGCGTCGGTGCCCCGCCGTTTTTGATCTTCGTCGTGGAGAAGCAGGAGGCTGGACCGATGGAGGCCAGGTGCTTGCAGCGAGTTCAGGTGCAAGTTTCGATCGAAGACTGTAAAGTTCAGATGCTTGGCAATGAGCGAGCCCCTCGTTGACTCCCATTGAAAACCACCGCAACGTGGCAAAGTCTGGTTTACCGAAACAAGGCAAAATGAGAGAAGAACAACGGCCTTTAGCCACATCTACTTGTTATCACGCCCAAGTTGGCAAGGATCACAAAAAGAGCACGGCCCAGACTGAGGATACCACCGGTGTGAGAAACTTTTAAGTTTGCAATCATGCCAATAATCGGAACACAGCCATGGCTTCGTGCTTAAGCTTCACTGGCCACCTTCTTGATACTGGAAAAAATGTAGCGCGAAGGTTCGCACATACGGTACTGGCGCGCAACGGCACCGGCGCTGTCTCATCTCCTCACGCGGGGGAGATGTCCAGCCCTGCTTAGGTCATGATGATACCATGGCTGACGTGCCAGTATCTATCATAAAATGTTGTAACATAAAATGTTGCTCCTCTGCATAGCATGAATTTGGGATGAAAAATAATATATCCAATCTCCAAATAAACACTCTGCAACCACAAGGTCTTGTAAGACCAAATGCACAAAGCACCACCTACCACACCAGTTTAGCTGGAGCACTTTCTGTACACAAAAAGTAACATTCACCATTCCCAATCAATTCTCTTTTAAAGCTCTTTCCAAGCACCAACCATACACACACAAAAAAATCTCAATCCTAAGGAGGGTTCCTCATTGATCCGAACTGCAAATACAAATCCCTGATCGAGAACTTGTATTGTTTTTCAATCATCCATTTCATCTTGTTTGCTATCCTCAATTAGCTTAACTGCAATAAAATACTTATGGATGCAAGTATCTGACTCCAGAATTAGAAATACTCCCTGGAAGTGTGTGACTGAGAAAACTGAAAAGAGACGTAGTTGTTGGCAAGGAAAATTGCTTGCTCTATTGCGGGGAGAATTGCATTAGTTCAGTCCTACCTAACAAATATCTCTCTCTCTATGATGTCCTTCTATCCTATGCGCTAAGGGGTGATCAGAAAAGCTGATTTCTTTAGAGCTAGGTTCGTATGGCAAGAAGATGATAATATTAAAAAATACTTCCTCTGTAAACTAATATATGATGTTTTAGATCACTACTTTAGTGATCTAAAGCATATTATATTTGTTTACAGAGGGAGTACCATTAAGTGAATTGGAAAACCTGTTGTCTACCCAAAGAGGTAGGGGGCTTGGGGATCTTAAATATGGAATTAATGAATATTTCCTTATTAGCCAAATGGTTCTGGAAAATGGAAATAGAAGAGTGGATGTGGCAAGAAATAATACATAGAAAATATGGGGGAAATGGGTGTCTTTCTAGGGCCACAAAAAAAAGCTGGTGACTCCTAGTTTTGGTCCAGCCTAATGGATGTCAAGGAGATTTTTTATAGATTTGCTAAAAAGAAGATAGAGGATGGAAAAAAATACTAGGTTTTGGGAGGATATGTGGGTAGATGATAAAACTTTAAAAGAAGCCTATCCCAGAGTATATGATTTATGTTTTGAACATAACATAACAGTGGCAGAAACCATCCAGAAAGGATGGCATGGTCTCAGGTTCAGAAGAACACTATATGGGGATACTTTAGGACTGTGGAACAGTCTCAAGAGTAGATGTGAGGAAATTGAAATAAGAGAAGGGAAAGATGATGTAATCTGGACCCTTAGCGCTGATAAAAAAAATCTGTCAAATCCTTGTAGAGAAGATTGGTGGTTGGTGATCTTAACTTCCCACAAAAATTCTTGTGGAAAATTAAGATCCCAACTAAGATTAAGGTTTTTTGTGGTTGGTTAATAAGAAAATTATACTCCCTCCGTCCCAAAATAAGTGTCTCAACTTTGTACTAGCTCTAGTACAAATTTGTACTAAGCTCAAGACACTTATTTTGGGACGGAGGGAGTACTTACTAGAGACTCCCTCCTAAAAAAGGATGAAAAAGAGAAAAAACTATGTATTCTGTGGAAAAGACGAGTCGGTAGATCTCTTATTCTTTACTTGCTCGGCGGCATCTCTGATGTGGAGCTTGGTAAAAATGCTCATTTGGGCTAGAAAAAAAACCCTTCATCAATTTAGGAATGCTTGGGGCAGTGGATAGATAGGTTTAGCAAAGATGATAAGAAATTGGTTTTAGTTGGGATATATGCCTTATTTTGGGCTATGTGGAAATGCAGAAATGGGATAATCTTTGATAATAAGAAAATCACTGATCCTATGACTTTGATCAAACTAATGAGCCATTGGATGATGGATTAGTCAATTTTGCAGATAAGGGAGCATCAAAAAAGGGCACTGGAGCTGGGAGCAAAACTGTTAGAGCGAGTAGCAAATGAGGTCTATGCAGCTTCATAGGGGTGCAGAATCAATGTGGCACGACTGGAGGGATAAAAAAAAGTCCTCCCCGTGCTGGAGCTGCCAACACCTTCATTTGTTATTTCATGCTTTCTGGTAGTTTGTCTTTTGGAGTCTGTGGTTAGAGCGCAGGGGTATGCCCCCTTTGACTAGGTTATAGATGAATGTATTAAGACTATGTTGTGTTTTTGTGTGTGTCACCCAGCTTGGCTCTGAATCATTCCCCACAAGGGGGGTGTGAGGGGGGCTGGAGGGGGGCACATGCTAGTGTTTGGTTCTGTAGTTTGTACCTGAATGCTATGGTTTTCCTTAATGAGAATTGGAAGGGGAGATCCCTTCTTTATAAAAAAACACTTAACTGCATCTACCACCCCTTTCAAAGCTCCTACCCACTGTTCTGCATACATCGAATCCAAGGTATCCAATATATAAAACTAAGTTATCCCCGTTACTCCCATTTCTCTTAATGAGCCTTTCGGTCGCCTAGCTCAGGCGACACGGGGGAACCTAGTGCCGCCTCCACAAAGCTCTCCTCTCCCCTTTCCCCCGCATCGCCGCCATCGGAGGGGCCGCCGGTGAAGCCCGCGCATGCCCCAGGGAGGGTGGCGGCGAGGCATTTTCTCCTCTTCCGCGACGTAGCGTGCGCGTGGCGGCGGCTGCATCTTCCCGGAGGCGCGGGCGGCCGGCGGGGTTGCGGGACGGCGTTTGCGCGGGGAGCGGCTGGATCCTTGCCGGGCTTGGCCGGATCTGGCTCCTCCGCCCTCGATGGCTGTGTCGGAGTGGCGCACGACGCGTCGGTGGGCGGGTGCTCGGCGGCTCCATGGGGGGTTGTCGGCGCCGGCGAGGGGCTGCGGCGGGTGATGACCCACAAGTGTAGGGGATCTATCGTAGTCCTTTCAATAAGTAAGAGTGTCGAACCCAACGAGGAGCAGAAGGAAATGATAAGCGGTTTTCAGTAAGGTTTTCTCTGCAAACACTGAAATAGTAGGTGATGGATAGTTTGGTGATAAGATAAATAGTAACGAGCAACAAGTAAACAAAGTAAATAAAGTGCAGCAAGGTGGCCCAATCCTTTATGTAGCAAAGGATAAGCCTGGACAAATTCTAATAATAAGGAAGAAGCTCCCGAGGACACATTGAGAATTATCGTCAAGCTAGTTTCATCACATTCATAAGATTCGCGTTCGGTACTTTGATAATTTGATATGTGGGTGGACCGACACTTGGGTACTGCACTAACTTGGACAAGCATCCCACTTATGATTAACCCCTATTGCAAGTGTCCGCAACTACAAAAAGGAGTATTAAGGTAAACCTAACCACATCATTAAACATATGGGTCCATATCAACCCCTAACGAAGCAACACATAAACTAGGATTTAAGCTTCTGTCACTCTAGCAACCCATCATCTACTTATTACTTCCCTATGCCTTCCTCTAGGTCCAAATAATGGTGAAGTATCATGTAGTCGACGTTCACATAACACCACTAGAGGAGAGACAACATACATCTCATCAAAATATCGAACGAATACCAAATTCACATGACTACTAATAGCAAGACTTCACCCATGTCCTTAGGAACTAAAGTAACTACTCACAAAGCATAATCATGTTCATAATCAGAGGTGTAATAATATGCATTAAGGATCTGAACATATGATCTTCCACCAAGTAAACCAATAAGTATCAACTACAAGGAGTAATCAACACTACTAGCAACCCACATGTACCAATTTGTGGTTTTGGATACAAAAGATGAACTAGGGTTTGATAGGAGATGGTGCTAGTGAAGATGTTGATGGAGATTGACCCCCTACTGATGAGAGAATCATTGGTGATGACGTTGGTGATGATTTCCCCCTCCCGGAGGGAAGTGTCCCCGGCAGAACAGCTCCGCCAGAGCCCTAGATTGATTCCGCCAAGGTTCCGCCTCATGGCGGCGGAGTTTCATCCCGTAAGCTTGCCCACGAATTTTTCCAGGTCAAAACCCTTCATATAGCAGAAGATGGTCGCCGGAGGCCCACCAGGGGGCCCAGGAGATAGGGGGCGCGCCCCTGTCTCCTGGACAGGGTGTGGGCCCCCCTGGCCTATTTCTTTCGCTCATAAATTCTTAATAAATCCAAAAAGTGGTTTCGTGGAATTTCAGGACTTTTGGAGTTGTGCAGAATAGCTTTCCAACGTTTGCTCCTTTTCCAACCAGAATTCCAGCTGCCGACATTCCCCCTCTTCATGGTAAACCTTGTAAAATAAGAGAGAATAGCCATAAGTATTGAAATATAATGTGTAATAACAGCCCATAATGCAATAAATATTGATATAAAAGCATGATGCAAAATGGACGTATCAGCGGGCTGCGTGCGTCGACGACGTGGTGCTTGGCGGCTCCATGGTGGAGCTATGAGTTCTGGTGGGCATCGTGGGCTGGCATCCGGGGCGGCGGCCCCGAGAAGGTGGTTGACGTGTCGGCGTCTGCGGAGTTCGCGTGGGCAACGCAGCGGCCGCGGTGTGCTGGTGGTGAGAGGCTCGTCCTTCCTGTCTAGGCAGCTCGACGACGGCGGTTCTTCGGCGGGTCACACTGTAGCATCGGTGTTCTACGCGGTCTTTGGACCACCAGATCTGGCCGGCGGGAGGATGCGGGGTGGCAGTCTGCCCTTCCCTGCCCGGAGGACGTGCATTAGTCTACGTGCTGGTGGTTGTCGTGGTTGACTCGACAGCAAGGCGTGGTGGTGGTCCCTGCACGGTCATGGCGCTGTGGTTGTGCAGGGGTGCGCAGGTTAGTGGAGTTGCTTGCGTGAGAGTGGTGGTGTCAATGATCCGAGCGAAAGCTTCGCCAGTTCTTGCCGGCCGGCAGCGGCGGCGTCTGTGGGCGTCGCTTTCTTCCTTGGAGGCGCCGTCAAGGTGATTTGGACTTCCTTCGCTCTCGGGTCAAGATCTTCGGGCGAAAGTCATGATCCTGGTTGGATTAGGCGGCGTCGTCGTCTTCAACGTCGTATTCCCTCTTGGGGGCGCCGTCTTGAAGATCTTGGTCCCATTTGTGATTCCTGCAGGCTGGATGTGCACTACATTGCGGTCGGCAGGTGCTCGACCGGCGATGAGGTGGTGTGGCGTTGCGACGTGTCTGGCAACAACAATGGTGGCGAGGAGAACCGGGTCACGACTTGTCCTTCTGATGCCGAAGGTCCGGTGCGCCAATTGGTGTGCCTATGTTGGCTTCTGGCTGTGACAGAGAAGTCAGATCTGCGGGCGGCGGGGCCACTGCGGCAATGATGACTCCATGAGGGCGGTTTTCAATGAGCGGTGCTCTTCGGGTGTTGCGCTGGACTAGGTCGGTGAGAGGCTTGTAACTTTCTCCTGTCATGCTCGTCGGCAAAATTGGAGCTGTCATGTCCTCGACGCTGCGGTCGACTATTTGGCGTTGCTTTGTTGTTAGGTGCTACCTCTCAACGGCTGTCGTTGGTTGTGTCGTGATATTGTTGGTGGCCAGGTCGTCCGTGTGTGCCCCTTGTGGGGTTTGTAATTTAGGTTTTTGTTCGGTTTTCTGCTAATTAACGGGACAACTCTCTTCTTCTTAATCAATGAAAATGGCAAATCTTTTGCCTTGTTTCAAAAAAAATCACTTAACAAGGTGGCGACGCGCGTGCAGATTGGATCTGGCGTGCTCATGGTGCGTGGCGCGCGGCCGCGATGCAGTGGATGGTGGTGGTAGCCAGGTTGGTGTTGCAGCACTGACAGGGTGTGCGGGATTCGGTCCGACAGTTCTGCCTGGCGTGACAAGGCGTGGTGCAGCTCCTCCTCTCGTCTTGGTGCTGCGCATCCCGGCTCTGGCCGTGGGATTCGTCTCTGGCGGTCGTCCGGCTAGAGGTGCTGCGGTGGCGGCTGCCTGTTGGCCTCCAGATCTGGCTGGCGTGCTTGGTGAGGGGTGGTAGCCCTCCCATCCCTGCTCCTGTGGCTGCCCTGGTGCTACTAATCTGCTCGAGGGTTGGACTCCGGGGCGGCGGCCCTGGGACGGTGGTTGATGTGTCGGTGGCCGTGGAGTTCGCGCGGGCGACAAGGCGGCCACGGTGTGCTTGTTGGAGGGAGGCTCGTCTCTTTTGTCTCGTCAGCGAGGCGTGGTGGTGGTCCCTGCTTGGTGATGGCGTGGTTGCTATGTAGGGATGGGCGGATCAGTTGAGGTACTGGTTGGCTTCAGTCGACTACGTGAGAGTGGTGGTGCTACTGATCCATGCGAAAGCTTGGCCGATGCTTACCGACCGACGGCTGCGGCGCCCGTGGGCGTCGCTTTCTTCCTTGGAGGCGCCGTCGTGGTGATTTGTGCATCATCATCTCTTGGGTCAAGATCTCCGGGCGGAAGTCAAGATCCTGGTTGGATCAGGCGGCGACGTCGTCTCCAACATCGTATTCCCTCTTTGGGGCGCCGTTTGGGAGATCTTGGTCCCATTTGTGCTTCCTGTAGGCTAGACGTGCATGGCATTGCTATCGGCAGGTGCCCGACCCGCGGTGAGGTTGGTGTGGCGTTGCGATGCATGTGGCAACGATGATGGTGGCGAGTAGAGCCGAGTCCGACTTGTCCTTCTGTTGTCGACAGTCTGGTGCGCTAATGGGTGTATGATACGTCTCCGTCGTATCTACTTTTCCTAACACTTTTGCTCTTGTTTTGGACTCTAATTTGCATGATTTGGATGAAACTAACCTAGACTGACGTTGTTTTCAGCAGAACTACCATGATGTTATTTTTTATGCAGAAATAAAAGTTCTCGGAATGGAACGAAACTTTTTGGAGAATTTTTATACAATAAAAGAAAAATACTGGAGCCAAGAACCACCGGAGGAGGGCCCCTGGGTGAGCACAACCCACCAGGGCGCACCCCCTCTAGGCGCTCCTAGGTGGGTTGTGCCCACCTGGTGGCCCCGCAGACCCCGATTCCAACTCTAAAAAATCCTATTTTTTCAGAAAAAAATCAAGGAGAAAGAATTACCGCGTTTCACGAGACAGAGTCGCCGCCGCCTCCTGTTCTTCATCGGGAGGCTAGATCTGGAGTCTGTTTGGGGCTCCGGAGAGGGGGATCCCTGGATCTTCGTCATCACCAATCCTTCTCCATCGTCAATTCCATGATGCTCCCCACCGGGAGTGAGTAATTTTTTCATAGGCTCGCTGGTCGGTGAGGGAGTTGGATGAGATTCATCATGTAATCAAGTTAGTTTTGTTAGGGCTTGATCCCTAGAATCTATTATGTTATGAGATTGATGTTGCTATAACTTTGCCATGCTTAATGCTTATCACTTTGGGCCCGGGTACCATGATTTCAGACCTGAACCATTTATGTTCTCACCATTATATCTATCTTCTAGATCCGATCTTGCAAGTTACATGCACCTGCTATGTGTTATGATCCGTAAACCCCGGAGTGACAGTATTCGGGATACTTTCTAGTGATGATTGTAGTTTGAGGAGTTCATGTATTCACTATGTGTTAATGCTTTGTTTCAGTTCTCTATTAAAAGGAGTCCTTAATATCCTTTAGTTTCCTTATGGATCCCACTGTCACAGGAGAGTAGGACGAAAGATGTCATGCAAGTTCTTTTCATAAACACGTATGACTATTTACGGAATACATGCCTACATAATATTTATGAACTAGAGCTACTGTTATATGATGAATATCATCCAACAAATTCACCGATCCAATGCCTATAAGTTTTTCACATATTGCTCTTACTAAGTTACTACTGCTATTGCCACTGTTATACTTGCTACAAAATTATTGCTCTCGCTGTTACCGTTAATGCTACTGTTACACTGCTATCAAAACTATCATATTAATGTGGTATTGATTACCTTGTTGCAGATAATTAATCTTCAGGTGTGGTTGAATTGACAACTCAGCTGCTAATACCTTCAAATATTCTTTGACTCTCCTTGTGTCAAATCTATAAATTTGGATTGAATACTCTATTCTCAAAAACTGTTGCGATCCCCTATACTTGTGGGTTATCAGTGTACCCAATGATTTCTGGCTGTGACAGAGAAGTCGGTGCTACGGGGGGCAGGGCCACTGCCGCAACGATGACTCCATGAGGGCGGTTTTTAGCTGATGGTGCTCTCCGTATGTTGCGCTCGACTAGGTCGGTGCGAGGCTTGCAACTTTCTTCTGTGATGCTCGTCAGCAAAATCGGAGCTCCCGTGTCCTCGACGTTGCAGTCGACTGTTTGCCGTTGTTGTGGCCAGGTCGTTCGCGTGTGCCCCGTGTGGGGTTTGTATCAAGGTTTTCACCTGGTTTTCCTCTAATTAACCGGGCAACCCTCTCCTTCTTAATCATTGAAAATGGCAAATCTTTTGCCTCGTTTCAAAAACAAAAACAAAAACAAACATACATACCATCTCACTACCCATGATACCTCATAAAGGCCCACCTCAACATGCATGGAAAAACCTTTTTCTTAACAGAGTACATATGCAAGCGCTCATACATACGTGCATACACCCACCCTTATGAACGCACACACACGCACACCCTACCCCTCTGAGCATCTTCGAGAGACTGAGCCGGCATATCATCTTGGGATTTACGAAGTCACCGTAGGCGCCTCGTCGTCGACGGGAACGTCGCCTCCCACAGAAAGCGCATCGCCGGAAATTCTGAAATAAATTCAGGAATAATGCGAGCACGAGGACTTGAACCCTAGTGGGCTGGGGATACCACTGTCTCTCTAACTATCCAACCACAGGCTGGTTCACAAAAACCTTTCTAGTATATGATGTCACTTACATCAAATACAATAATAATTCAGCTAAACTATAATCAAATACAATTAATAATGATAATATGTAGTCCTAGGTTTATTCTCATATTGTATTCAAACATTCAGGTTTTATATAATCAAATCCATTCAAATATATTGCAACTGATTTCCGCAACTACAGTGAGTATCATCTATTTGTAAAAGCACATATGTGATGGCACATACTCCCTCTGAATGGGAATATAATCCGGACACGGGAATTTAGGCCATTGATTTAACTATGAATATATGATTAGAAAGTTCATTCGACTATGAATCTATATGGCACACAACACATGTTTCGCCAATCAAATCGAGGATCTAAAAACCCGTGGCCGACTTATATTCCAACTAGATGATACCTGATGTGGCACGTGTGATGAGGTGGATGCTCTGCGTGTTGAGATAAATCCTATAACGGGAATCAATCTCTTAGGTATAATAGATTTGGAGAGACTAGACAACATTGTTTCGAGAAAAGAGAGTATCATAGGCAAGTAGGTAGGCATGCACATTCATACTATTTGAAATTAAGTTAAGATGTTGTAGGTTGTTAGATGAAAAATCCCAAAAAAGGTAGTTATGCATATAATTTTTTTTCTGTAAAAGGCGTCCACGTATTGAAGAAAGTAAATTCAGATGCTAGGACGGCAGCGATCAAAATTTTAATCACTGGCCCTTTGCATCAGTGCACACTACTGTAGGCACACTTTCGCCACAGTATTCTCGCATTAACAGATTATTAGGAAGGCGTTTACATAATGTTGCTTTCGGTTTAAGAAAGCGTATCTAGTCCCAGCACAAAAAGCGTATCCAGATAGTACGCTTGCAAGTTGGAGAGGCGTATTCCCCGGGAGATAGGTCTCCCTCCGCTTTGTAGCCGCGGGGCCCGCGTGTCATCGTAATGACGGTCTCCAAGGCACTATCCGCAAAGTCCAAACCATTCGCCTCCGCCACCGCCGGCTGCACACTCGCCGAGCAGCCGCTCACCGATCGAGAGCATGCAGCCACCGTGCCTGGGCGCGTGCGGGGGCAGCCCCGCCGTCCTGGGCGCCAGTGCGCACTGCCACCGCCCCTCCACCTCCAGGGCTACCATCCGGTGCGCCGCCCGGGGCGGGAAGGCGTCGTCGAGGGGGAAGGAGAACGTCTGGAGCGTAGACAACGAACGCGCCGCCGAGCAGAAGGGTCGGTCCCAAAAGAACCACCGCGGGCGGAGGCGCCCGGGAGGGCGCAGCAGGGCGCCCCCGCCGCCGGGGAGTAGGAAGGAGAATGACGCGGGCTCGAGGGTTCTGGTCTCCGGAGCCATGCTGGTGGAGGTCGAGACCGTGCTCCAGACCCAGGTAACTGGACTGTTTTTGTGCCATGGGCACGCGTGTCTAGAACTTTGGCCAGCGAATCAATTTTGCGATTTGATGAGGAGTATAAGTTCAGTTTATCCATTTAACCAACGACAAGTAGTCTGTAGTCCACTGCAGTGTGCACTTCGCAAAGCATTTCACTACTCACTTGCAATGGGCTAGCTTCAGAAGTTCAGATAGTGGGGAACTACGGACTGAACTGTAATGAAGCATACTTGCAATCAAACAGCAGTTACCAGGCCAGTAAATACTATCCCGTTGATGTAATTTCTGGTATATTGAGTATTGTCTTCTTTTATCTTATTAGGAATCTGTATTAAGGCCTTCCTGGGATACATTTGCGAGTAGCTTAAGTGGCGTATGGAAGGGTGTCGGAGCTGTGTTCTCACCAATCACAGCAGAGATGGAACCTGTTGGACTAGGAAGCAAACAGGAGTATCTTTATGATTGCTACACTCTTTCTCGCATTGAGAAGTCGTATGATAGTGTTCATGGGACCGAGATCCAAAGGAAGACAAATTGGGTGCAGCTCAATCCTCATGGGGAAGCTGAGAAGCAGAGTGCCAGCGATGATGAATGGAGTCATGGTATCTCCAGTGGGACTGTTGATTTACCTGCGCATGAATATTTTGATCTTAAAAAGAGCGATGTACTTGATGAAGATGTTATGATTGAAGAACCAGGGATTGTATTTTTTGAGGTGAGATTCTTTTCTCTTCACCCCTTTTTTCTGCCCTTTTCAAATACCTCCAATGCTTTTTAAAACATCTTTTCTCGTTCAGCTCTTCAAAGTTGCAATATGATGATTGACCTTACACTGTATATTTTATTTAGCCATGACTAACTGAACCAAAAATATGATCGCATTCCCTTTCAAAAAAAAAAAATATGATCGCATTCCTCTCTACTGTTGTAATTTAGAAGTTATAACTTGTAGCTACAGCCTATTTCCTGATGCTGAACATAGAACACTTAGATGGTGTTTTAGAACAGGCAGTTAGTTGTGATGTTAAACCTTGAACCTCTCAGCAGGTTTTCTTCAGTAGCAGCGCCTTATTAAGATGCTCATAGTGTCTGCTCACTTTTCAGACTCTGGGGAAATCATGAACCATGGGGATCTTTTTTAGATAGTTTGCATAGCTTAAGCTCTGTCCTTTTCTAAAGATGAGTTTAACTTGAACAGCTAGTTTGCATTCAAGCAAACTTTCTTAGCTCAAACGAGCCATGCAAGAAAAACTGAAATACATCCAAAGGAGCTTCCAGACAATCTGTAGAGTTATCTCCTTAGTCTTACCCTACAACTATAAGGCGGATAATCTAGCTCAGAAAATACGTTTCCCCTATGTCAAACTAGCCATGCAGCTCCTGACCTTCCGTTTCTCCACATGTAAGTTAAATATACTGTTGACATTAAGTATACCCATTACTGTTCAATCACACTTGTTCGCTGTGGGACTGGGCTATCATCCCCCCTAATTAAGTTCAGTAATGTTACACATTTCCTGTTTTGTGAATTTGAATTATCGACTTATTCCTTTGGCTACTGCATTTTTCGTTTTCAGGATGGATCATACTCTAGAGGTCCACTTGATATAGAAATCGGCGAATATGATGAATCTAAATACTTCCTCTCACCAACGTATCAGTTTGAGCAAGTATGTTTACTCTTCTGAACTTTACTCATCTGCCCCAAAAACTGAATTTCTGTTCAGTGCAATACTGCAATGTTGACTGAGAATAGTCTTTTGCCCGATGCTTTCCTTCGAGATCTGTTTTTGGCTTTTTACAAGAGGAACGAAACTAGACTTCTGTGATTCATATAGACATGTGAATTGCTCTTATGAATCATATAGACGCCTAAATAGCAAAATCAATAGTGATGCTGGTGTACATGCTTCTGATGATGTGCTAGGCACTTCTCCTCTTTCTTTATTTTGTAACAACAATCTGTGTGAGCTAGTATTATGGAATCATTTTGCAGAGATAGCTACTAATCAACTACTCCCTCTGTATCAAAATATAAGACGTTTTTTGACACTAATATGATTATTATGTTAGCCTTTTGCTGGAGAGGCTGCTCCGACTGTTATGGGAATGAATTATTGATGATCATGTGTATGTATAAATACTCCCTCTGTCCCAAAATAAGTGTCTCAAGCTTAGTATAACTTTGTACTAGAGCTAGTACAAAGTTGAGACAGTTATTTTGGGACGGAGGGAGTATAATACATTTCATGTTAGCCTTTTGCCTTTAACTTTCTCCTCTCGACACTTTGTGTTGTCTATGGGTTTGGATTTGCCAATCCATAACTGTCAATGGCATTGAGCTTTGTTTTAGAGTCTGGTCAAAGGATGCCACAAAAGACTGCGTATTGTGCATACCATTGAATTCAATGAAGGAGGAGCGAATATACAAACCGTAAGGGTTGCTGTGTATGAAGAAAAATGGGCTAGCCCAGCAAATATCCATGTTGAAGAGTATGATTCCTGTTATCCACTACTACAAGTTTATCTGCTTTTCTGCTTATGACATATATCTTTATTGCTATTCAGCAATCATGACTCAGGAGGAAACTGTTCAGATTGAACAATAATGAATTGATTTACTAAGTGTCAGACTGGTGCCACCAATCTAGAAAGGACACAGAAAAGCATAACACAGACTGTAGTTTGTTTGCAACGAATTAAAACGAGGCTAATTGAAAACTGGTTTACTTCTGCTTGATTTCATCCTTCAAAGATGTTTTCTACCTATACAGCATTGAAGACATTCTCATCTACAGCTTGTGCATGCTTGTTCCTCATGATCTGAATTGTCTTACATATCGGCCTCCTTATAGTTTGGCAACATGGCTTTCATGTCTCAGCAGCTATTCTTTCACGCACAAGAACCATCCGGCTTTTTGTAGATTGATGAACTAATTATGCTTGGTCTTCCTGAATAGCATTTTATTTTTGCAGTATTACCCCTGTTGACGTCAGACCTTTCTCTCAAAGAAAGCGGACGAAACCATCAGAATTGACAGGCCCCTGGAAAGTATATGAAGTCAGTGCAACACCAATTTTCAGTGAGAAAGTAAAAGAAATAGAGGGTGGAGCCGCCTTTGTATACTTGTGCATGGAGACCATGAAGAAGAGAACCTTGCCAGAGAGCTCTGTTTTCTTCGGGGAGGAGGAGATGCTCGATATGCAAGACGTGACTATACTTTGGTTGCCTGGAGGCGTCACCGCCTATGTTGACGTAGATAAAGATGGTATACTCTGCATCGGAGTTAGTTGGTACTCGGAGGAAGGGATTAATCTGGTGATGGAGAGGGACTATGGAACTGACGGGAAGCTCAGGGAAGTTCGGACGAAAACTGAAATCAAGCGCAGGTGGAATTAACCAGTCCCACCATAGTTCAAAGAAATCACTTCGCCACTTTAAGCTTTCTGTTTGTAGTAACATCTGTTTCTGGATATTAGTATAGGAGCAATAATGTCTATGGATGTGTGAGTTCCAATAAAATAGTGCTCCAGTTGATGTACTCCATCATAGATCAGTTGTAAAACCTTTTGCCTCTGTTGAATGCGCAGGCTTCGGTTTCATCAGCAAGAAAATGAGCTGAAAAAGAGCCCAGGAAGGAGACCTAGGCATTTGCTTGCCATGTGCACGGCCATATTTTATGCCATAGAATGGCTCATTTAGAATGGTTAATTTAGGCCACTTGCTCCACATTGTACCTTATCTAGATCTTGGCTTCTTGGGGGACAAGATTTATGACCATGGCCAGTGTCTGTGAGTATAAAATAGCCTGAACTACTGTGATTGACAGATAAAGGTATAACTGTATACAAAAATGTTAGCTATCAGGCTCTCCATCATGTGCAAGGTGCTCTGAAAGGTAACCCCTCTGATTACATCTGACTTCTTTTTTCTAATTTACTTCAGATTGCCGATACAATGTTTGCTTAGCTTGATCGTTGGAGAACATGGGTGGACCTGGACCATGGTCATGCCTCGTGGAGCAGATGCAGGAAGTCCAGCTTTGGAAGATGCAACCAAGGTACTTAAACCTTTTCCCGCAAAAAAAAAGGGTA
The DNA here is from genome assembly GCF_018294505.1 of Triticum aestivum. Taxonomy (NCBI): domain Eukaryota; kingdom Viridiplantae; phylum Streptophyta; class Magnoliopsida; order Poales; family Poaceae; genus Triticum; species Triticum aestivum. The sequence continues at coordinate 591,984,609 of NC_057798.1, read as the reverse complement.
CTTAAACCTTGAGAAAGACGATGAAGAACATTTGCTACTTTCCGTGTAAAATTTGAAACCGTCAATCAATTTGATAAAGGAGAGATGCATATGGTTTTGGTGATTAAAGATTGATGCTAGAAAAGTGGACTATACCAAAGGAGTACCATTCGCATTGCTTTATTTAGCAGAATATCGTTAATGCGGAATCTAGTGCTTGCAGCAAAGAACACATGCTAAAAAGGAGCACGGCACGGTCGAAGTACTCCATGAACAGGCTGTTTGGCAGTACAAGCTAGATGTTCGAAGTTTACACAGTAGTAGGTGGGAATTATCGTGTTGATGTGCAATCACGCTTTATGTGCGCTCTACCCCATTCTAAACTGGCTATGCTCGCCGCCTAAAGCAAGCTTCAAGCGCAAGGTAAGCGTTCTCGACCACGGGATGATCGGTGGCCACCTTTTAATTTCTTGCCGTTACCTTTGCAAGTAGCTTAGCTTTTCCGCCGTTACTTTTGCTAACAAGCTTTTTGGTTTCCCTCTGAAGATATGGCGCCCCAGCTGTTTAACAGGCCAAGCTAATGTGATTTAATTTTCTCTTTAGTTTTTCTGCAAACATACGGCCAATGCACGCAGCGAAAATGTAGCAGAAATTGGGGGCGTTTTGTGATCTTAGCGCTCTGTTTTCTTCTTCCTGTGGTTATGTGGGTTGTTTGTAAAAAAACACGAGGAAATTAATTTTGGTAACGGGAATCATGGGCTAATTGCAGGGGGTTAACGGGTGGTCAGATCTGGCTAAAAAGGGAAAGCAACAGGACACGAGCGCAATTATCTACCCCCAGCGGACAAGGCGAGGCGAGGCCGCCACCCCCATCGGCATCCGCCAAGCCAGAAGCGCCAAAGCTGCCAACCCAAGCCAACGCCAACGCGACGGGAGATAATAAGAGAAGGAGAGAAGAGGCCGCCGCGGCGCCGAGCCCTCGTGTCGTCGTGCAGCCCCGCCCCCCACTTTCCCCCCGTGATCCGCCCGTGGGATCTCTCGCCCTCCCTCCCGCCCACCAGGATCAAGCCGCGGCCCGAGCCTGCCATGGGGATCCCTCGCTGATCGCGGCGCGTAGGCAGGCGGGCACCGTAGGAGGAGGAACAGGGAGGAGGGAGGGCAGCGCCCGCGCGCCTCATGGAGCAGAATGGCGGTTCCTTCCTCGCCGTGCGCCGGCTCTCCGGCCACCACCACCCATCGCCGGGTACGTGGGTCACGTGGGTGCGTGCGTGCGTGAGTCCGCTCGCCTCGGATCCCCCCTTGCTTGTTCAGGAAAGAGGCTGACGAACGTCCATGGGCTTCTATTTCCCCCCCTTTTCCAGCGGACGTCGTGTCGGGGTCGACGGCGTGGATCGGGAGGGGATTCTCCTGCGTCTGCGTGCAGAGGAGGGACAGCGACGCGCGCATTTCCTTCGATCTGACCCCCATTCAGGTGAACGGTGCTCGGTATTTGTTGATGTAGTAATCACGCGATTGCTTGTCAAACATGAATGCAATGGATAACTGGAATCACAGCGGGTGCAACTGTCGTGTTTCATTGTATTTGTGCTTAGATTGCGACAGGATATATACAATGGTCCAACAAATACTGCTCTCTTGAATTGGCATGTCATGTCGTAGTCTTTAGGACTTTGAACTTAGAAGCTACCATTGAAAAAAAAATACTTAGAAGCTTCCTATGACAATAATGGATTTTGTATTGCAGGAAGAGTGCCTACAAAGATTACAGAACCGGATTGAGGTGCCTTATGATAGTCAAAATAGAGAACATCAGGTATGACCCGTGGATGGTATCGCCACCAATGTGTTTGATTGTCGGTTGTAGTGTGCTATTTCTGTATTTCAGACACCCCATATTGCTCCACTGTAAGATGAACTCAGGATCTTCCTGTTAAAATCTCGTGGCGAGCTTTGTTCTCTAATTATAAGGCTGGCCAGTGTTGTCTGACATTGTATAGTGTGGTACCTAACAAAATGGCTGTGCTCTCATGTTTGCTTTAATAGAACAGAGTAATATGATGTTCCCAGGGTATCAGGATTTACTGGACGTGTGTAACTCAGTAAATCAGTTTAGTTAGACTACTGTGCCCGTAGATTGTTCAAAGTAGGGGAAGTGATTTCTGGCATGAGTAAATTGACCAAATGATCCTGCAGCTCACCAGCACAAATCCTTGCTTATAGTTTGTTCTCTGTTGCTATTAATAGTTCATATTGATCTAGCAAACCTGAACATACATTTCAAATGCTACATTTGATAACCCATTCATCACACCTTTTGTTCATTAGGAAGCACTCAAAGCCCTTTGGCATGCTTCTTTTCCTGGGACTGAACTTCTAGGACTAGTATCAGATCAATGGAAGGAGATGGGATGGCAAGGGAAAGATCCATCCACAGATTTCAGGTATTGTTCCATTCCTTCATTCCCGCACATGCCCTTTACGAAATAAATAATTTCTTAGTTAAATTTTGGATCTGGAATCATTTATTGTGCTGGAATTACAGGGGTGGTGGCTTTATCTCTTTGGAGAATTTACTTTACTTCGCTAAGAACTATCCAGTGAGTACAAATCCCTTTACTTAAATGCTGGTTCAGATTCATCGCTGTTTCTCGCCAATTGCTAGGTTTCAATGATCTTCTCTTAGCTAGAGCAGGGAAGAATCTAATGACTCATGCGATATACAGTTATACAAATCTATTCAGCTAGCAATGGAACCCTGTCTCCTTTGAAAATTGAACAGCTAATGATCCTTTGCTAATAACTGCAATGTATAATATTTATTATCGAACTATTAAGATAGGTAATGTTTATATTTTTATATGTTTGGCCTTTCATTCATCTCAATGAGGCACTTTCTGTGCAGAAATCCTTCGAGGAGCTCCTTTGTAAGCAAAATGGTGACAGAGCATTATGGGAATATCCATTTGCTGTAGCTGGAGTAAATATTACATTTATGCTCATTCAGATGCTTGATCTTCAAGCAGGTTTGTTCATTAAACTTTTCTGTGCTTCTTCATTAGTTGATGGATTTACTTCTATGTAACCTTCCCCTCGAGCAAATTTTCTAAACTGTGAAACTGGTTTTGCTTTTGCAATTATCAACAAATGGCACAGTGACTAATACTGATTTCTTCTGCAGCTAAGCCAAGGTCTTTGATTGGAGCAGTGTTCCTAAATCTACTTATAGGTACAGTCTACTGTAACATTTTTGCAAAATTGAAATCTTACATGGCTACTATATGGACCTCTTGTCCCAGAATAATTGTACAGTACAGTAGTTTTATGCGGTAATCTACATCAATTGTAGGTAATTAATGACTGATTAAAGGTTCAGTGCTTGTTAACAAGGCAATATCCTTACAGCTGATCTTGTGGGCTCAGTTGAATGGCCCAACTTTGACTGTTCTCCATGCTTCAACGCACAGCAATTATAAGGGCAGTTGAAGACTTGACCATAAATAAATTTAATTTAATTCCATAGCATGGAAATTAATATCCTTAATATTGGATGACATCATAGGTGTAATAAATAACGCCACCATCTTATTACGGGTGGCCTGCTCCTACTGTAACTGTAAGTGTACCCCTAGCTACTAACATCTAACCATTGTTATTTTCTGCAGAAAACGATCGAGCTTTTGATATTCTTTACTGCATAACCTTTAAGCTGATGGATCGGAAATGGCTTGAAATGCACGCCACATATATGGATTTTAATGTATGCCTTTCTTCAATGTGCATTCTCCTTGTCACATTGTTCGTACAGAGTCCCTTCTTTTCTGACCAAATTGGTGTACTCTCACTGCAGACTGTTATTAAATCCACACGGCGCCAGCTTGAGAGAGAGCTATTACTTGAAGATATTCAGCAAATTGAGGACATGCCGTCATACGGGTTTCTTGCCCGTTAGCAACTGAAGTCTTGCCTAACATCGCCACGTGTAGTAAAGTTCTTGACACATGCTTCTAAAGAGTGGAATGTAGGAATCAGGGACTCGTGCTTGTGTGGTTTTCGCTATCGTGCTTAGGTACTCTGATATCCTGAGCGCATGTTTGGGTCTTCTTGGATCTGACCTCTAGAGTAACTGGCTACCTGAACAGCAGTTGGGCCATGCTAGTGCCGGTAGGATGTACTTTCGGAAACAATTTGTCCTGGCGCGGAGTCTTCGTGCTAGGAATTACGTAGTAAGTTCTGAAACTCCTCAGTACTCAAGACAACTTTGTAGCCAAGTGCATAAATGATATTGGTGCACTCTTGTTTTGCACTAAACACACACGTTTTGTGTGATTTATCCATGGATTGTACTGACATTGTCGAGTTGGTTCAGCCAAATAAGAGAGGTCGGCTAGACCAAACTTCAAAAATAAGAGAGGTCGGGTAGACCAAACTTGACGTGTTTAGGAGGAATTATGGTAAGGTCTGTGTGCATCCACAAGGAAGATGAAGCAGTCATGATCCAGTAAAGGTAGCCGCTACTTTTTGAATGCAGGCTTTGCAGATAATTTTAAAATCCAGTGGAAGCGTGAAGCTTGTCATTCAATATTTCAGAGCCTCTTTTTTTTTTTGGGAAAAGGATCCAGATCTGTTCTAAAAGTTCTCCGGAAGTATAAAACACCTCAAGCAACAAACATAATAAAAATCATATTGAGGCACATAGATCACCGAACGACTACTGCTACTAGAATGAGCCGCTTGGAGCCGGCTTGATTTTATCGTTGACAGTCAACAAGCCTTCATGCACGTGTGACGTGCCCCTAAGGACTAGCGCCTTGAAGCCGCATTCATCATTGTTAAACCTTTAAATAGTTCTGAAGCATCAGACACCAAACTTTGCTAGACGACGAGTAATCCTAACCTCACCGGCCCAAGGAGCGCTCTGGAGCCGCATTCGTCACTGTTAAACCTTTAAATAGTTTTGAAGCATCAAGCACCAAATTTCGCTAGACGATGAGTAATCCTAACCTCACTGGCCCAAGGAGACGACACGAGTCTACCCCGAAGCTCCGTCTACTACGTCTAGATGGACAAACTCGAGGATGATTGGAGCCCCGAAGACAATCTCGAAGAAGAAGCGTCGACATTCACCTGAGCGCCACACCTATAGGACTGAAAAATCAGTAACCTAAACTACCAACCGTAGCGGAGGCACTAGGATTCCTCTCCCGTCATCGGTAGATGGAGTGCAGGCAGAGGAGAGGCGAACCCAGGAAGGGAGAGTTTCAAAGCCTCTTTGATGCAATTGATTTTCCTAGAAATTTTGAATAATTGAATTGTATGGTTTTCTTTCCTATGTAACTTAGTTGACTTGTACCTAGGATTGATACGCAAACAATAACAACAATTATTTTAGTCCCGAACAAGTTGGAGTTGGCTAGAGTGATGTTGTAGAGTCTCAAATAAGTTGGGGTAGGCTAGAGTTGAAATGCATAAGATCTCTAAATCTATTCACACACCCATGTGGTTAGTTTTTTTTGCTGATATTCACGTCCTTTAGGTCTCTCCTTACAGACTCCTCTCATGTCAAGTTTGGTCTACTCGATCTCCGGCTAACATCGCCGAGTATAGCCTTGATGTCATAAAAGATGCTCGACCAGTGAAACAATCCCTTTGTCGATTTGCGCCCGAAAAACATAGAGCAGCCAGAGAAGAAATAGCCCGACTCCTAGCCGCTGGCTTCATCAAGTTGTTCTCTCACCCCTAATGGCTAGCGAACACATTTATAATCTAAAAGAAAGCCTAACTTGGCGTACGTGCTTCGACTTCACCGACCTCAACAAGGCATTCCCGAAGATACGTTTCATTTCCCCCGCATCCCAAGTAATTGACTCCATGATAGGATGTGAGCGGCTATGTTTCCTGGATGCTTACTCTGATTATCACCATAACAGAATGAAAAAGTCCGATCAAGAGAATAGCTTCTTTATCACTCCCTTCGCCCCCTTCTACTACAACACCATGCCTTTTAGGCTTAAAATGCGCGCAGCATACCAGTGCCTTGCATAAGTGCCTTCACAATCAGATCTCAACGTTGAGCTATGTTGATGATGTGGCTGTCAAGACACTTAACGTGGATAACCTCCTCACCGACCTCGCTCAAACGTTTGCCAACCTATGCTTGCTCTAGATGAAGCTCAACCCAGACAAGTGTGCATTTGTCAGTACTTGAACATGGCATCAAATGACGCATAATGCTATTACATAACACGGAGCTCAAATCATACAACATGGCATATTCATAGGAGCAACAGGTTCATGGCAATTATCAAAACAATATGCAACCATGAAATATGCCGATTACATACTTGGTGAAAATCAGGGAATGCAAACAGTAATATCATGATGCTGACTTCGGAGGCACATAACAGCAAGTATAAGAATGTTAATATTTATGAAAATGGTATGAGCATACATTAGACATGACAATTTTCAAAATACTCCATTGGCACAAGTTCATAGGATGCATAGATTAATTACTATGATTTTGACGAAATGGAACTTGCTGTTAACAGGATGACCGTTTTACCATGATGGCATCTTGAGGGCAACAAAGATACATGCTACAACAAGTTTACATGGCATCCAAGGGCATGACATTGAATTACACATTATAGAGAACAAAACACATGAAGGAATCACATGCATATGAGCCCTAGTATAGTGGCAATCATCAAGCAAACTTTAAAAGTAATAACAATTTTCTGCAGTTAACATTGCGATGCACTTTTGCAACGAAGATTAGAGCATGTATACGAGTCCTATCATGCATGGAGAAGACACCATCATGTAGAGAACGAAGAGTAGATGAAAATCCAATATGGTGAAGACCTATCTTCATCGGACAAACATGCACAAAGTTACATGCATCAACAAAATGCAATATGGCGATGAAAATCCAAGGACTTGGTCGTTTATATACCCTGAGGGAACTGGGACAACGAGGAGCGCGACGAGCCGGTGCAGGGAGCTATTTGGTTCAGCGGACGACATCATACCGGGATGACGTCGTCCAGGGGGGTAGGCAATGGCAGTGGTGGTGCTCCAGCGAGCTCGAGGCAGGTGGCAGCAGCGGCGGAGGCTGGAGACGCTTCGGACGGTGAGGCAGGGGGGGGGGGGGGGAGGCGCTGGCCCGGATCTGGCCGGAGGTGAGGCGGGTGACCGGCATGGCGGCGGCGAGCTCCGGTGGGTCGGCGAGGTTGCGGGATGAGCTCGCTGTCGGTGCTCGGGCAGGGGCTTGCGGGGCTCATCGGCTAGAGGTGAGTGACGGCGAGGCTGACCAACGAGGCCGAGTCGGAGGCGTGGATGCGGCGCAGCGATGGAGGGAGGCGGCTGGGAGGTGGGTGGAGGCTAGGGGTAGATTAGGTTTCCAAAATAGCCAGGTGAGGTTGTCTATCTAATAGACATGGGCTAGGGTTGGGGGTTTTAGGACCCTCTGATCGCGATCCGACGGTTCCGATCAAGAGGGGGGTTAGGTGGGTCTAGTTGGCTGGTTGAGGGCTATACTAGAGAGGCCAAGGGCTGCAGGGGAAAAGAGAGAGGCCCGGCAATAGTTTTTGAATATCAAAATTGTCCGACCTTTTTTCGGCTATAGTGCTGCTATAGGTATAACGATTGGGCTATCAAACAACATCCAAATGTGACGAAATTTGGTAGGCGGTCTACCTACAATACGAGACCGCACACCAACTTTCGCTCCATTCCAAGAACATTTTCCCACTTAGAAAATGATATTCCGGAGATGTCGCGGGCACGTGTGAGTGTGTCTAGTCTCCGAAAGGTCAACGAAAGGGACGGGGAGAACCGGTAACTACGAGCAGATGCAAGTTTTGAAAACAATGATGACACGCAGTGCCGTTGCAACACAAACGATGCGATGATGAATGCAACAAACAAACCAAACACACGACAACAACGAAAATAAATGGAAGGCATCTGGAGCGTCGGTCTCGAGGTGTCACCCTTCCCCAGAAGATTACTCTTGATCTCTGCTATGTTTTTCATGCTTTTGCTAAAAAATCCTTGAAGCTTTTTTACTCATATACCAAATTAGTATGACAACATCACACACCTCAAGCACATGGTAAAGGAAATGACATGCGTGGAAACACCATTTAAACATTGAATATGAATAAAAATGCAAAATATCATAAAGTTTGGAAGAAAATCTCAGATTAAGTAACAACAGTCAACAGAGATACACATGATGTAATGTACAAAATCAATTTTATTAAGATATAGAGAATTAAACTTGGTGGTATTCGATAAATTGGATCAATATTGATCATCAAATATCTTGGCAATGTGTGTGTGTGACTGTGTGTGTGTGTGTGTGTGTGTGTGTGTGTGTGTGTGTGTATATATATATATATATATATAGAGAGAGAGAGATACTATGCCCCAACCAACAAATTTCTAACCAAGAGTTGCGTAATGTTTTTTCTCATAAATTTTATGCAAGCACGAGCTGCAGTAATTACATACCTTTATGTTTTGAGAAATTTTCTAATTTGGTGAATGAGGAGTTTCAGATTCCCCGCTCAGCTGCTCTAGCATGATCCTGATCTCGGTTGCACAATTGGGATAATATAGAACTCAAGATCCTTATCATGTTAGGGCTTTGTGAGATCGACACAAAACCTTGGTAGTAAAAGTTTGCTCCAAGTTTGTTATACACCTGTCTAGCAAGGGTTGTCTTACCTAACCCACCAGTTTCAAAGAGACAACTTTGACCTGATTTGTCGATTCACCTCCCTTATCAATCAACAACCTCACAAGCTCATTTCTCGGTGGATTGATTCCGACAAGATCTGATGCATCTTTATATATTGTGCAAAGTCGCGGGTCAAAGGTTAAGGGAGATTTCAATGGGAGGGGGGGGGGGGCATTGCCCCCCCAGCCTTGGACAGATCTATGAAGAAAAAAATAGAATGAAAAGATTGATGAAAATTTAGCCTTTTACCCCCATGTGTTCACATTTTATCTCCCCCACCTCACCAGAAATTATGGCATAGCTCAAGGAAGGAGAACGCCGCCGGAAGACGTTGCCTTTGGAGTAGCCACGGAGGCGGCAAGGGTTTCCCCCGGATTGGAGAGGAGCGGGAGGGGAGGAACGCGGCGGCGGCCTAGGGTTGGCCCTCGGGTCGCCTCATAGGAGGCGACATGAGGGAGGGGGTTCCAGTGCCAAAGTTCAATGTGTGATGAGACTTGGTGCTAGCCTCTTTAATTTGCTCTTGATGTCCTTGACATCCTTGACGATCTTATGACGAGTCTTGATGTTCAATATCTTTTTCTTGATTTTGCGAAGAATCTCCTTGAAGCTTTCCGGCTTAGAGCTGGACCCATGGGATTGCCAGAAAAATCTGCCAGGATTGCCGAAGATACTAGGCCTCCTTTGGTCCATGGGATTGGAAAATCATGGGAATAGAAAAGTCAAAGAGAATGAGACATGTATCTCAGTTCCTATGGAAAAGAGATGTCATTTGATGGTTCATAGGATAAGAACTTTTTTCATTAGGTCTAAGCTAATGTTTTTTCCATTGAAATGTGAAGGATGGGAATCGATCTTACATAGGAACAAAATCTATTCCTACAAACCAAATGGCTCTTGAGGAAATTTTCCTTTAGAAATCATATCAATATAGAATTACTACAAAACTCCTACAAACCAGGTGTTCGGGATAGTTATCAGACAGCAAAAGTTGAATATATATTTTCAGAAAGCCCCTTACACTGTTACACATATCGATTTATCACCACTAGTACAAATTAACACAATGACAAATACAGTAGCAAGTAGGACTATCAGTATATCACACACAGACAACTCAAGCGGCACATACACATTATTCACAGATCTATACATCCCAACAACACATGATTTACAGCTCGGAATTGTTCCTCATATCTCAACACCGTCACGGATAATCTGGAGCCAGATTCCCCTGAACACCTCCGTGATTACTCCATGGTACTCCCTCGAGTTCAATGACAGATAGCAATCAAGGAGGTCCCTCAGAGCCTCTGCTCCACGCATGTCGGTCCCGACAATCATCTCCACCATGCTCTCCCTGAAGTCCTTGTGCGGGTCCGTCGACGCCACCACGACGGCGATGCTCCTCCTCGCGCTTCTCCGGCGAGCAGTGCACCTGGCGCTAACTCTGCCAAAACCACTGCTGGATAGACGAAGCCTTCTGCTCCTGAGCCTCGGCGAGCTCGGGCACGTACTGCTCGCGGTCGTGCTGTGGTGCGCACTTCTCGATGCGATTGGCGCTGGCCTTGTGCGAATTGGACGTAGTTGCAAGCCTTGAAAATCGTCGAAGACGGCGGCGGCACTTCTCGATGATGGTGACTGATGACGATCGTTGGGGAATCGGATGCTTGTTGCCCTTGGGCTGAGGCAGAGAGGAGAGAGGCGCAGCTTCTCCGGTGGCATTTTCTTTGCTTGTAGGTAGGAGGAGTAGGATTGGTGTGCTGGTAATGGAAGAGGTTTTGGGGTGCTGGTTCCATGGCAGTAGTGGCTTGATGATGATCTCCTTGGCGTTCTTGTAGCTGCACAGCTTCTTGGTTGGCTTGGTGGTCTGGGTCTCTTCATGTCCCTCAGCTTGTAGAACCAAGAGTTTGGCATGAGATGGGACAGTCTGAACCTGTAATGGCTGCCCATCTCTCCTCTCTCTTCCTCTGTCTAGAGCATCGGTGTCTTTGAACACTGCATGTGATCGAGCTCTATATATCTTGTAAGCAGGGCAGGATAACTGGCAATGGCAAGTGGATGTGAGCAGATGGTTCTGGCATAAACAAAGGATAAACCGGTGAATTAAGAAATGAGCAAAGAGGTTACACATGCGTACCATTGTACCAAGAACTGGTCCAACAAGTTCGCTTTCATTGAAATTAATTTGAGCTGTCAACTGCTTTGCAGTGGTAACTGGATGTGATCAGATGCTTCTGGTATAGAAAAAGTAAAACTGGCGAATTAAGAAATGAGCAAAGAGGTTACACATGCGTACCACTGTACCATGAATCAGTCCTGCAAGTTTGCTTTTCTGAAAATTAATTTGAGCTGTCAGCTGCTTTGCACGCGGTTTTAGTGCTGTACCGAGTCCATCAATTATGTGATTGTAGTTGCAATGATGGGCAGTGATCATGAGATTGTGTACATAATATAAAGTGTACACTAAGTTCATACAAGATTGAAAGTGCTAAGAAAATCATATATGGCCCCAATGATTCTGCCTGGTTTGCGAAGTAACGAACATGATATGCTTGTTATCCCACAAAAAAAAAACATGATACGCTTGTTTACATGGGTGTGTTCTCTAACAAACTTACGGAATTGCAGAATGTTATAGAATAGGGCGAAGTTTGTGAGTGAGGGGGTTTGGAGCTCGAGCTCCATGGCGCCTTTTTTTAAATTTAAAATTTGAAGCTTCAAAAAACTTTAAAAAGTTCACATGTACATACTTTATTTATGTATGTTTAAAATTTTATTAAGATGCTTTAACAAATTAGTAACACAATTGTGGATTTCAAAAATAGCAAGCAGTGTGCTATTACAAATCCAGTCTGTCTGTCTTTCTCTCCTTAGTTCTCGCCAACCAGCTCCATTCATCTTCTGCATGTGGAGCAGGTGAGGCTACAAGTCAGTCTTTCTATGGTATAGATACATCGCTAAACCATTATCCAATGGTTATTGACTTTGCCGTGGGCACGACCAACCTGAACAACGAGGTTTGAGTTCCCGCGAGCAATCGAAGGACCGGCAAAAACTATGACAATGCAATCTGAATTGCGAATGTAGATTAAGCGCAGGGTAAAGGTGGGGTTTTTGATAGAGAATCTGAATAAGACGGTAGTCCTACACGTCTCGTAGATATGAATTGTAGCAAAGCTAAACAATGTCTAAACAAAAATAAAGTCTAAAACTCATTAAAGTGAGAATATATATGGAGCCCTGAGACAAGGGTGAATCCTATGTGACGTTTACTGTCAACGATTGTCGACCAAATGCACAAGGAGCCACGCAAGGCGTTGTGAGATGGGTCGGCCCATTTTAATGTACTATATGTTTCACATATCCCGGTTTGGCAACCTTTTGGATGGTTCCAGAGAGTTTTTTTTCCAGTTTTTTCCTTTCCTTGGTTTTACTTGTTTCTTTGTAGTTTTTTTTCCTTTTTTCATCAAATCACAATTTTCAAAAAAAAAATCAAAGACTTAAAAAAAATCGTAAAATGGTTGTAATTCTAGAAAAAAACAAGTTTTCCAAACATTGTTCACCTTTTTTATTTTTTTGGAATTTCAAAAAACATGTCACATTTTCTGAAAATGTTGGAATTTCAAAATGTTCCTGTTTTTTATTAAATCAATGGTTTCTAAAAAATTCACAATTCACAAAATTGTTTATAAGTTTCAAAAAATATTCACAAATTTATTTAAATGTTCTAAAATTCAAAAATAGTTCAGAATTTCAAATTTGGTTGTATTTTTCAGAAAATGTATGGAATTTTCAATTTTCAAAAAAAATGTGTTTCAGAAAATGGTGTTTTTTCAATTATACAGTTCCTACAATTAACTACGCGCGGAGATAAATCGCTACAGTGAACCAATACAAAATATCGCGTGCTACAGTACTGCGGGTTGGCCCAGTCGGTTTCCCATGTGGTCTTGCACCGGGCCCTATTAAACGAAGCGAGCAACTCGGCGTTTTTACGATGGCGCCCGTGAGCCAACGCTGCTGGGCCGGCCCACAAACGAGCAGTGCCAGCGAATCCTATTATCGCGGAAAGAAAACGCCAAAAAATTGTTATTACGATGATTCGAACTCATATAGTTGCTCTCATTTACACGTTAGGTTAGCCACTTGAGCAACCTGCAAATACAGACCATCAGAAGCGTGAAAATACTTAAGAGCAACCTTTAGCCGCGTTGTAGCAAAGTTCGGGACTTATTTCAAACAATGTTCATGGACATTCAGAAATTTTAAGAATTTGTTTTCAAAAGGAAAAATTTCATCAAATTTAAAAAGTTCATGTATTCAAAAAAGTTCAGGAATTCAAAAGTAGTTCATTGATTTTCAGAAAAAGTTCATCGAATTTGGAAAAAAATTATCCAAATTGAAAAAAAGTTCATCCTTTTTTAATAAAAGTTCATAGAATTTCAAAGAAGTTCATTGATTTTGAAAAAGTTATAATATTTTTAAATAAATTCAAACTTTTGAAAAAGGTCAACGAATTTTTTAAAAAGTCCATTGTATTGAATAAAAAATCATAAATTTTGAGAAAAAAGTTCATCAATTTTAATAAAAGTTCATGGATTTGAAAGAAATAGTCAAACCACAAAGAAGAATAAAGAAAAAAAGGAAAAAGGAAAAAAGGAAAAAGAAATCAGAAAAGACAGGAGAAGATGTTATATATCACTAGCAAAAGAGCCCGTGCGTTGCAACGGAAGAGAAAACATAACACACGCTCTTAACCCAACAACCATCACTCAAGATCACAATAGGTCCATCTCCTTTATTTTCGCGATATATCATATTTGTGTTGCCGCTTATCCTCTATTAGGTAGAGATATAGCAAATATGCCCATGCGTTGCAATGGGAAAAAACAATTATACTATGTCACGATGAGATAAGGACTTTTAAAATGTCATGTCACAAACTACATCTCATTTTGACCTAGCATTGCGCCATAGAAAGTTGTGTCAATTTTTCTGGGAGCAAGCATTGTATAGAACACAAAAACCCTTTTTTAACCGATGCGTCATGGACGAAATAAAATCATAAAACAACCTCTATGTATCCCCTAAGAAATATTCAAGTGATGGTTCGTCTTTTCGTTATTTACGTATCTGTTTGAATTTTTGCAATCATTTTCTAAAATTTTATGGACATAATTTTCAAATTGTTGAATATGTTTTGAATTCACGATCACCTTTTAAAAATCATGAATATTTGTTTTGAAATAATGTTTTTATACTACGCAAACAGTTTCTTAATCTTATTTATTTTATGATTTCTCTACCCTTTTCTGAGTTCGCGAACATTTTACGATTTCTATACAAAATTCAACTCACAACCTTTTAAAATTTGGAATTCTTCCGTTGAATTCAAAAGAGAAAAACATAAACAGAAATAAGAAGAAAAAAAAGTAAAAAAAAAGGAAAAGAAAACAGAATGGAGACATCACACCTGTAACATGTGCGGGAGAAGGGCGACCCCTTGTAGAAAAAAAAGAGAAAAGGGGTGAATCCCCGAGAAGGACGACCCCTTGCAGAAAAGGGCAAGAAAAAAGGGGCGAACCGGGGATTGAACCCAGGTCTCCCACATGATGTGTCGAAGCACAGACCAGTGCGGCACTCTTCAGCTTGTGATTTATCAGGGTACCACTCTATAGTAATCAAATCCTACGGCGGCCTTCAAGAAAAAAAACTAAATCATTTTTTTCACTTATAGGTGGCATAGTGGGTAATTTAGGGCAACTTCGAGGGTAGTTTTTATGACGTACGGCAGAAACCCAATTCTCTTTATTATATTTATTATTATTATTATTATTATTATTATATATTATTATTATTATTATTATTATATAGGTAGAGATATCGGGTGTGTTGGCGTGGTGGTTATTGGTGCTTAGCTCGATCCTTGAGGTCCCTCGTTCGATGATTTTTTGCGTAAAACAGAAAAAAGAGGGGAAGATGGGCCGACCCAGAGCGGGGCGCTGCAGGCGCCCGTTTGCAGAATACACATTAACGGGCGCCTGCAGTGCCAAATAGGATTTGCCGCCCTCTAATACAAGCAAATCCTTAAATAGATTCTTATTAACGGACGCGGAGTTTTGGCTCCCGAGCTCATCTGCACCCACGCTCAGAAAAAAATCAAAACAAATACTAGAAAAATTCAAAAAATTCCAATTTTTTGGGTGGTAGATAATTTGACACGTGAGGTCCGCTCCAAAATTCAACTCATTTGAGCATCTGAGCAGGTCTCGGCAAAAAAGACAAAATCAGGGTCTGTAAAAATGTTTACTGTTCACACACTGTTTTGACCCGATTTGTCTTTTTTGCCGAGAGCTACTCAGATGTCCAAATAAGTTGAATTTTGGAGCGGACCTCACGTGTCAAATTATTTACCACCCCAAAAAAATTGAATTTTTTTGAATTTTTCTAGTATTTGTTTTGACTTTTTTCTGAGCGGGAGCAGATGAGCCTGGGCACCGAAGTGGATATCCTCTTATTAACCCCTCAAAAAAAGCGGATCCTTACTATTATTATTATTGTTATTATTATTAAGGATGATTGAAGGCATGACCTTCTGAAATATGGTGTATCAAGCTAACCAACTTACCCACCATTAGTTGTTGTCAATAATGTACATGTCTTTCTTATACGATTGGTTAGGAAGTTTTTTCTACCACATTGAATGCGACGTTGGAAAAATGCTTTTATTTCTTTTCTTTTTTGTCGACCAAAATTATATTTCGCTTGTTTGAACATTTTCTTTCATTTTTCTAGTTAGAAGAAAAGTCCAGATAACTTACGCATAAAAACACCATGGTATTTTCACCCGGTAATTTTTTTTGTTCAAACATATCTCAATAAATTATGTGTAAACATCATAATAGTTTACACACCGTACACCTGATAACGTACGTATAAACGTCATGATAACTTTTGACCCAGGAAAAAATGTTTGTTAAAACTTAACCCGATAATTTCTGTGTAAGTAACATGATAATATATGCATCACAGCCATGATAATTTATGTATAAGCAACGTGGTAACTTTGACCAGGGGAAAAAAGTTATTGAAAACATACCCTTGGTAACTTTTACGTAAATAACTCGGTAATATACAAACCACAGACCTAATAACTTTAGGTATAAACACTACTGGTAACTTTGACCCGAGTATTTTTATTGTTGAAATATACCCCAGTGACTTATATGTAAATAGCACGATAAGATACGAAATGCAGCCTGATAACTTAGATACAAACACTATGGTAACTTTCGACCCGAAGAGAAAAGTTATGGAAAACATACCCTCAGCAACATATGTGTAAAATACATGGTAAATTATGCACCATAGTGTATGGTAACTTTTTTGACAGGAAGAGAAAAAATGTTGAAAACACATCCCCGATAATTTCTCTGTACACAACATGGCAATATACGCACCGCAAAGTTGATAATTTACGTACAAACATGAGATCTAGTTTCGAAAATCTTGTCGTGACGGTTGGAGAAAACATTTTGTATGTCCTGGTAATTTTCTCTGTAAACATCATGATAATTTATGTACCACAAATGTGATAACTTACATAGCACAAGCGTGGTAACTTTTACTTTTAAAAAAATCATTGAAACATATCAACATGAGCACAAGCGTGGTATGTTCTGTGTGAAGAGCATTGTAATTTGATTTTCATATTTGAAATAAATGTACATCAGCGCGATCCCAACCAAAGTGACAGCATAATCCAGTTTAAGAACAACAATTAAATCAAATTGAATAGTACTAAATAGATGAAAATAACATCATTTAAGTTCAACAATGTACTTTTGACATAGTTAAACAAAGTATCAAAAAGTGGCAAGTAACATGTGACAGCCTGGCTTTTGGTCCTTTTCTTTTTTCCTTTGATTTATTTGGTTTTTGCCCTGTTTTTCTTTTTTCCGTGGCCTTGCCACCTGGAAAATCATCCTCATTTCTTCTCCCAAGTGACTCATCATTCTCCAAATCATCCCAAGATAATGCCATTTCTATTCTAGCCCAACTCCATAATTCTTTTTCTTGGGGAAAATTCCTTTTCTATTAAAGGAATAACCTAAAGTGCCCTAGCTTGTGAAGCAACATATATTTCTGTCCATCCAAAAATTTCCAAATAATTTTCATAATTCTTTTGGGTCATATATTGCTCAAATATGCCCAAAATTTCCTTGCCTAGTTCAAAAATAATTCTCCAATATTCCTTTTCCTATTCTGCCTTGAATGGCACTTTGTGAAGGATTTATCTTTTCCTAGTTGCTCCCAAACTTTTTGGGCATGCTTCTACATCCAAATCATTGCCTCATGCCAAAATTTGCCTAGCCAATCTTCCTCAGCAAATTTTTCAAAGTTTTTGTCAAACAGAAGGCATTGTGAAGGAAGTACTAGTTAGGAGTATCCAAATGAGTTGAAATTTTGCAAACCTCTTCATGTGCTCATATTATCCCACTCCTCCAATTTTTAGCTTCATCCAATCATCTATGTGAGCACATGACCAAATCTTTGATTCTGTTAATATTTTCAGGTTGTGAAGCAAGTATATTTTATATTGCTTCATTAAATATGATAAATTACCATATCATGCTCCTGCCCAAATAACTCCTCTACACAAAATTTGGGATTATTTCCTTTAGCCATTTGATCACCAAAATTATTCCAAGCTTCTGGACAGAGAGGATGTTTGTGAAGCAAGTATCATTTTGGCTTGTCCATTTCGTAGAATTATTTTTACAACATATTTATATGTCCATACCATCAAGCCTTGCCAAATTTTAGCTCAAGTGGCTTCTTCATTTGAGTGCATCATCATAATCTTGGTTCTGGACCAAATATGCAGTTGCAAAGCAACTATATTAATCCTTGGTCCATTTCTCCTCAAACTCCCCAGAATTATAGTCTTTCCTAATCTAATCACCCCAGAAAACTCCATTGACCCCAATCAATTCTCTGTTGATCACCAGTGCACAGACAAGTTTGCTATAGAAAACTTTAGAGCTTAGTTCCAACCCAACCATAGTGACCCAGATCAAGCCACAACCTCATAAATGCTCCACCCTGGAAGGACTAGCCACCAAAAAAGGTTTGCAATCCCCTCGTGACCTCCCTGTGCCTTGTCCCATGGTGACGCGCAGCTGGCATGGCAATGCACGCGCTCTGTGCGCAGTGGCCATGTCCGGAGCGTTGTTTCTGCTTCATCCCCTCTCCTCACGTCGTCTTCGCGCGCGTGAGCATGTCTAGTGGCTTCACCTCGTCGTCGCCACCTCTTTGGACCCCTCTCCCCCTCCGGAAACCTCCTCGTCGGCGCTCACCGATGCACGTCCATGGGAGAACAGTGGCGATCTCGCTTTAATGGCGTTCATTTCTTCCTCCCCGTGCTCCCTTGGCTCCCTCTGCCCCGTGAGCTTCTCCCCTCGGCTATATAAGCCATGCCCGAGCATCCCCGACCTCACCAAGCCACTCCTCCACCTCCCAGGACCCCGCCCCGCTACTCTCCCGAGCTCAAAGAGATCTCTGTTCCCCCCATGGCCACCGTGTCCGCCGTTGGACTAGCCCTAAATTCTGGTGACCCCTAACTCTTCTCTCCACTCTTCCACCTCCAGCAGACCACCACCACCACTCTGGAGACTCCTCGACCCCCGCCTCCTCCTTGGGTGCACTCTTGTCGCGGCCTCAAGCTCGTCGTGGCCGCCTCCCGCCCAATCCAGGGGCGTGTCCAACCCCGGCAGCCCCCGAGGCCGGTGCGGCCACCCACGGGCGTGGGATGGAATGGCGCATCCATCCCTGGCGGCGCCCTGGCCTGTCGTGGCCCTAGTTGCTGGAGCGGGCGCTGGCACCGGCGGCCCTCGCCTGATCTGCGGGCGGCGTCGAGAAGAAGAAGGAGACGCCGACCTCTCCCCTCCAGCTGGCTGGTGGACCCCGCGGTCCCACCTGGTAGTGGCTCAAGGCCCGACCCCGCCCCCCCTGCTGATGTGGTTAAGTGGAAACATATTACACTGAATATGTTTTTTTGAAGGGAAAGCGTATTCTGGCTCCGTTCTAGAGCAGAATACGTTTTTGCTGCAGAAAGGCGTATACGTGGATATGCACTTTCTATTTTTCAAACGCCAGTGCCGAAAACCTTATATTCTGAACGTTCTTCTGTTAAGAGCAAAAATGAATGAGTTTTTATTTGTTTTCTGCCTAACGAATGAACGACCGTATCTTTTTACTCCCAACTCCAAATGTGGTGATTCCAAAGCCGACTTCTTTTTCTCGTCGAGCCTATTCTATTGGTATCATTTTCACCATGTTTTAACATTCTGAAAATGACCATTTTGCCCCTACCCTTATTCAGCCCCCTTTGAGAGAGAACGTTTTCCCGCGATTCTTTCCGCTAGTTTCTCGCACTTTCTCCCGGTGAATCCTTCCACCCCAGGCAAGCCACACCCTCCATTTGCATGATTGCAATGCAATATCATGGTTTTATTAAATAAACTTATTTAAAATATTGCTTTAGCTACATGACTTTGTGCATGGCATTTCTCGGAGTTGTTTTGATCTTGCTATTGCCATGCTGTTGTTTGGAGTTCTAGGACTATATTTTGCAGGTTATGTGAATGACATGTTGCCATTGGATTATTAGTGGCTTGTATTTTGTTATGATTATTTTCATGTTCGTATCTGGTATTATATTTTGGAGTATTACTTTGGATGTCATGTTGCCTTTGGATTATTAGTGGCTAGTATTGTTTCCATCATGATGATAGTTGATATTATGTTTTGGAGTATGATTTCAGAGATGATGTTTACATGTGGATCTTAGCTGGATAGCTTGTTCTTGATATTTGAGTAGTATTAATATTGTTCTTGGATTCATCATAATAGTAGTGTTATGCTATCCTCGGAGTATTTTGATATGATAATATTATGCCTTGGATTAGTTGTTGGACATTGCTATGACTTGGATTACAGGTTGATAGTTGATATCGGAGTATCAGTTATCACAGTTATATTTTTGGGGTTAAATTCCGTCATTAAGTTGGTCAGGTGCCACCGAACCGAGCTTTTCCAGTGCAACCACATTTGCCTTTTATGGGAAGGCCCTAATGCGGTCTATTGTCATGTCTCTCGCTGATGCCTCCAACGAGGGAAGGTTATGGGCGCGTGCTACCCTAATTAGGTAGGCGGACATAAGCCTTGTGTGCCCGTGGTTTGATAGGGCCCTTTTTGTCCCTGTTTGGGACCATTTTTGTTTTGCCACGATGGTGGCCCTTGGAAGCCTTTGGTAGGCACGGGGCCACCCAGGACTGAACCCAGAGGGGTGTTGGTCGGAGTGGCCAGGAGAGTGTCATGGCAGTAGATCGGTTTTGTCGAGACGTCGTTGGTCCACCCGAATGGGAGTGCGAGGCCATGGGTTCCGTGGTGTGGGTATAGTGTGCTACATCTGCAGAGCATGTATGTGTTTAATCTATCGATAGCCACGTCCTCGGTCATGGGCACAGTTCATACTAGGTCACACAGTTCGATCAACACTCACATGATGGAATGACTTATAGATGATTTATATGTTGATGTGTGTGAGCAGTAATAGTTTGGCAGGATGTTGATGATGATGTTGAGATGATCTTGTGGATGGTCATTCAGTTTGTGATGTGGTCACGAGGTTATCATGTGGATGTTTTGATCATGAGGTGATCATGTAGATGTATTGATCACAAGGTGATTAGGTGGATCACGAGGTGATCGAGATGGTATATTACTTGGCCGGATAGACAAGCGTGAGATGGTTCATTGAGATTAAGATGTTGGTTTGTGATATGATCACGAGGTTATCATGTGGATGTTTTGATCACGAGGTGATCATGTGTTAAGGCATGTTTCTCTCTAAGTAGTTTTGGTGATTGATGACAATGCTTTTGCGGACTAATCGTGTGCATTGAGTATTTCAGAGATTCATTCATTGGCACGAGACGATTCCTTCCCCTCGGAGGTTTAAGTGAAGACGGTGTAGTTTCTTTCGTTTCAATTTTGGTGGACTTGATTCGTAGGAGACACCGTACTATCAAGAGGGGGTCCGCATTGGAAAGGCTAGGGTGGAATCAACATGTACACATCTCCTTTGCACCCATTGGTCCTTCCCGCTTCAATGGAGGATCTTTCGTTGCCTCTTTTGTGAGCTTGTTATAGTCCTAGCGGTAGTACTGCAGCTCCCAGCGGAAGTACCGCTCAGGAGCCACAAGCGGCAGTACTGCTCGTCAGCGGTAGTACCACCCAGTTTCACAGGCGGCAGTACCGCTGCCCAGTGGTAGTACCGCCAGGGGCCTCTCAGCCGTAGTGCTGCTGAGGTGCTATGCTACTACCGCCTCGACTCAAAAATTTCACCTCTCGTGTCGGGTTTTGCAGCACTGGCAGCGGCAGTAGAGGCGGTAGTACCGCTCACGAGCGGTAGTACCGCCCCTACCACCGCTGCTAGTACTGCCCTGGGTCTAGATCTCGCTCTGCCTCAGGTGTCACGCCCAATATGCGATACTATCCTAAAGAGACTCGAAGGTCCCACCAAGGATAGAACCGCATATTGAAACGCTTTTGCAAGGTGGATATCATTACATCAACATTACATAATAGATGGGGATACATACAAGAGGCATACAATGCCACACGAATACAACAACATTATACATAAGAGCACCATCCGACTACGGATGAAACACAAACAGAAACTCAAACGACATCCACACTGCTAGCCCAGGCTGCCGACCTGGAACCTATCCCCTGATCGAAGAAGAAGAAGCATAAGAACTCCAAAACAAGCAAACATCACTCTCGCGTCATGATCATCGCGAAACCTGCACCTGCAACTGTTGTTGTAGTAATCTGTGAGCCACGAGGACTCAGCAATTCCATTACCATGGGTATCAAGACTAGCAAAGCTTAAAGGGAAAGGAAGGGGTAAAGTGGTGAGGTTGCAGTGGCGACTAAGCATATATGGTGGCTAACATACGCAAATAAGAGCGAGAAGAGAGCAAATGGAACGGTCGTGAAGCTAGCAATGATCAAGAAGTGATCGTGAACTCCTACTTACGTCAAACATAACTCAAAAACCGTGTTCACTTCCCGGACTCCGCCGAAAAGAGACCATCAAGGCTACACACACGGTTGATGCGTTTTAATTCGGATCTGGTGTCAAGTTATCTACAACCGAACATTAACAAATTCCCATCTGCCGCATAACCGCAGGCACGACTTTCGAAAGTTTAAACCCTGCAGGGGTGTCCCAACTTAGCCCATGATAAGCTCTCGCGATCAACGAAGGATATTCCTTCTCCCAGGAAGACCCGATCAGACTCGGAATCCCGGTTACAAGACATTTCGACGATGGTAAAACAAGACCAGCAAAGCCGCCCGAAGTGCCGACAAATCCCGATAGGAGCTGCACATATCTCGTTCTCAGGGCACACCGGATGAGCCAGACGTTGGGTTGGCATAGACCTTGGTTGCCCAAGGGGCACCGGACATCGCTCAGGTTGGACCAGCACTCTAAGGAGCACTGGCCCCGGGGGGGGGAGTAAATAAAGATGACCCTCGGGCTCGCGAAAACCCAAGGGAAAAAGGCTTAGGTGGCAAATGGTAAAACCAAGTTTGGGCCTTGCTAGAGGAGTTTTATTCAAAGCGAACTGTCAGGGGGGTCCCATAAATCACCCAACCGCGTAAGGAACGCAAAATCAAGGAACATAACACCGGTATGAGGGAAACTAGGGAGACAAGAGTGGAACAAAACACCCGACATAAGGCCGAGTCTTCCACCCTTTACCAAATATATAGATGCATTAATTGAATAAGAGATATTGTGATATCCCAACATAACCCTGTCCACCATGGAGCAATCTTCAACTTCACCTGCAACTAGCAGCGCTATAAGAGGGGCTGAGCAAAGTGGTAACATATCCAAACAATGGTTTGCTAGGAAGGGTGTAAAGGTTAGAGGCTGACATGGCAATTTGGGAGGCTTGAAGAGCAATTGATAGGTAGCGCAGCAAAGCGATAGAAAAGCAACTAGCATAGCAATGATAGTAGTGAGATCCAAGGTGACGGTCATCTTGCCTGAAATCCCGCTAGGAAGAAGAACGAGTCCATGAAGAAGATGAAGCCACGAAGATGAACCAAGCGTAGAAGAACGAATCCTCACGATCGCAACGAAACGGGAACTGTCGAGAAGAAGCACACAACATGGTAAACACACCACACATAAAAAAGACATGATGCACAACCAAGCATGATGCATGACAAGTCTACATGAAGATACTCATGGCAAGAGATGATGCAAACAAGAGCAACACATCAAAGCAAGTTTAAATGAGGCCGGGAACAACATAGAACTAACCCGGTAAGTCCTCATATGCAAATTTTGAAATTGGTCCAGATCGAAATAAACCTTATGTTCAAGTTGTTAAACAGCAAGTTAAGATGCACCAAGATGATCTACACGAGATTCTAGTCAAGTTACATAAAAAGTTCATTTACTTCGGAGCTACGACCTAGAAGATATGAGCAAAACAAGTTAAACATGGCATTGATGCAAAATGAATACAAACATCAAGCAAACTCTCTCAAAACATGGATGCAACATGATAATATGAAACTACATGCAATTCTAAGCAAGTTTCATATAGAGCACACTCAAAACGGAGCAACGGTTCAACACACACACATGAAACAAGTTATAGCAACAATCTGTCCAAAACAGCAACTAGGCATATTGCAAGCATCAAAACAACATGCTACAACACCCCAATATAAGAACAAAAGGCATGGACATGATGTACAGGTAAAGCATAACAAAACATGAACACTGAGCTATCTCCAGAAATCACTAGAACATACTCAAAAAGACATGGCAAGATTGCATATAGTAACAGTTTCAGACTTTGCAGAAATAACATCAGGATGCAATGTTTAGAGCTATTAAACAACATGCTACAGGAACTTATAATAGAAACTTAAGGTATGGCATGATACTACTAAATGCATAGAACAAAAGTCCTTTACTGACCATGAGCCAAAAAGGATCATAAGATATGATTGCACCCATGTAAACATAGCAAGTTTCGTTAACAGATTCAGGAAACAGAGCATGGCATTAACAGCATTATGAAGGCATCTTTGCGAGCTCGATTCACTCATCACAAGCTATTGCATGACAAGATAAGCATATCATCAGTAAGAAGACATGTTTATGAAGCTAACCATGGCAAGAACAAGTTCATAGCATGCAAGTATCAACTACAACAATCTTGGCAAAATTGAATAACATGTAAACAATCTGCGAGGAAACATTTTATAGCAAAAGTAGAGCAAGAAAAATGACATGATAGACTACTCTATAATTGCAAACAGGGGCATGGATGGATAGATCGTAACCATATGTTCAAAACATCCTTACTGAAGTATCTCAAAATATGCATGGATCTCTCTGTAGCATCAGATTTATATGGCATAAAAATAACAGCAGAACATGGACTGAAATCAGCAACATCATGAAGCCTAGTTTGCATGCTTGTTCTAGTCACCACATTTATCACAAAAATACATGGCATACACCCCTGCAAAGATGGCATGGCATAGTACAAAACACATGTAGAGATCATGACCAAAAGATGCACACAATAAATGTAGCAAAAATGACAAATGCCCACAAACTGTTAAGAATCAGAAACTAACATTATATAGCACTCTTGCATCAGAGATTTGGGCGTCTAGATGACCTCAAATGAAGATGGACCAATGGAGCAAAGTGAAGAGCACAACCTGATGAACATTTTGACATATCATGCGCATGAAATGGAGCTACGGATGCAGAGTTATGATGCGACGAACAAGGCTAAATAATGTGACGGAAAAAAGACTTAGAGGATTTCGGGGTCAACCTAGGGTGGATCTGGATCTGAATCGGGCTTAGGGCGCGTGGATCGAGGCGGGCCGGTGTGAGCTCGCCGGAGTTAGG
The DNA here is from genome assembly GCF_018294505.1 of Triticum aestivum. NCBI lineage: Eukaryota > Viridiplantae > Streptophyta > Magnoliopsida > Poales > Poaceae > Triticum > Triticum aestivum. The sequence continues at coordinate 591,959,854 of NC_057798.1, read as the reverse complement.
GCGACACGGCGGCCGGAGAAGCGGCGGGAAGGCGCCGACGGGACGGCGACGGCGACCGGGGCAGCGGAGCGGGGCGGCACGGGCGCCGGACCTGCGGGCGGAGGCGGCGGCTGGCGAGCTCCAATGGCCGGGGGGCTACGGGGCCACGCCGGCGATGGAGAGGCGGCGGCGGACGGCGGCGAGGCGGAGGCCGACAGCGGGGAGGCATGCGGTGGCCAGGCGGCGACGACCGCGGGCGCTGCAGGACGACGGAGGAGCGGATCTGGGCCGCGGGGGCCGACGATGGGCCAGGCAGGCTGGTGGCACGGGGGCGGCGGACGCGCCACGTGTCGCGGCCTGGTTGGCTGGGCGCGGTGGCGGGAATCGTCCGGTAGCGGCCGGACGTGTCCAGTGGTGCGGGGTGATTTTTTTAGGGTTTGCCCGAAAATTTCGGAGGGGGAGGTGTTTATATAGGAAGAGGGAGCTTGGAGGCTCCAAATAAGGTGCGGTTTTCGCCCACACGATCACGATCGAACGACCGAGAGCGTGGAAGTGACTTAGATGGGTTATTGGGCTGTTTTGGAGGGGTGTTGGGATGCAACCCAAAAGAGGCCTTTGCGGAAACCCGGTTAACCGTTGGAGTATCAAACGATCTCCAAATGACACGAAACTTGACAGGCGGTCTATCGGTGCTATACAAGGCCACTTGGCAAGCCTCGATCCATTTCGAGAATGTTTAACACCCGCTCACAACAAGAGATAAAGGGGAATGCTGGAGGACATCGGAGTGCCGGATTGCAAAACAGACAACGGGGAAAATGGTCGGATGCATGAAACGAACACGTATGCAAAATGAGATGCACATGATGGCATGATAAAATGCAACATGCAAGCAAATGACAAGGCAACAACGACGAATAACTGGCAGACACCTGGCGCATCGAATTCGGGGCGTTACAACACTCCTCCACTAACAAGAGATCTCGTCCCGAGATCTTAGGACCGAGACGGAAGAGAATAGGGGGTGTGGTGAAACAAGAACTCAAGAGAAGAAGCAAAGAATCGAGAGCACTCGAGAAGAAGAGTGGAACGACGAGAATCGAAAGCTCACAGAATCAGATAGACTATGAAACCACTCCGGTTAGAACGAGATAAGAAACGAATAAGACTGAAAGGATTTAGGCAGAACTCTGACTGAACAAGGAAAGAATAGAACATGATGTTGGGGAACGTTGCAGAAAATAAAAAATTTCCTACGGTTTCACCAAGATCAATCTATGAGTTCATCTAGCAACGAGAGAGAGGAGTGCATCTACATACCCTTGTAGATCGAGCGGAAGCGTTCAAGAGAACGGGGTTGAGGGAGTCGTACTCGTCGTGATCCAAATCACCGGAGATCCTAGCGCCGAACGGATGGCACCTCCGCGTTCAACACACGTATGGTCAGAGTGACGTCTCATCCTTCTTGATCTAGCAAGGGGGAAGGAGAGGTTGATGAAGATCCAGCAGCACGACGGCGTGGTGGTGGATGTAGCAGGGATCCCGGCAGGGCTTCGCCAAGCGTCTGCGGGAGGGAGAGGTGTAGCAAGGGGGAAGGGAGGCGCCAAGTGCAAGGGTGTGGCTGCCCTCCCTCCCCCCTCTTTATATAGGGACCCCAGGGGGGGCGCCGGCCCTAGGAGATGGGATCTCCTAGAGGGGGCGGCGGCCAAGGGGGGTGCCTTGCCCCCCAAGGCAAGTGGAGGCGCCCCCTCCCCTAGGGTTCCCAACCCTAGGCGCAGGGGGCCCAAGGGGGGGGGGCGCACCAGCCCACCAGGGGCTGGTTCCCCTCCCACTTCAGCCCATGGGGCCCTCCAGGATGGGTGGCCCCACCCGGTGGACCCCCGGGACCCTTCTGGTGGTCCCAATACAATACCGGTGACCCCCGAAACTTTCCCGATGGCCGACACTTGACTTCCCATATATAATTCTTTACCTCCGGACCATTCCGGAACTCCTCGTGATGTCCGGGATCTCATCCGGGACTCTGAACAACTTTTGGGTTGCTGCATACAAATATCTCTACAACCCTAGCGTCACCGAACCTTAAGTGTGTAGACCCTACGGGTTCGGGAGACACGTAGACATGACCAAGACGGCTCTCCGGTCAATAACCAACAGTGGGATCTGGATACCCATGTTGGCTCCCACATGCTCCTCGATGATCTGATCGGATGAACCACGATGTCGAGGATTCAAGCAACCCCGTATACAATTCCCTTTGTCAATCGGTACGTTACTTGCCCGAGATTCGATCATCGATATCCCAATACCTCGTTCAGTCTTGTTAAAGGCAAGTCGCTTTACTCGTACCGTAATGCATGATCCCGTGACCAGACACTTGGTCACTTTGAGCTCATTATGATGATGCATTACCGAGTGGGCCCAGAGATACCTCTCCGTCATACGGAGTGACAAATCCCAGTCTCGATCCGTGTCAACCCAACAGACACTTTCGGAGATACCCGTAGTATACCTTTATAGTCACCCAGTTACGTTGTGACGTTTGGTACACCCAAAGCACTCCTACGGTATCCGGGAGTTACACGATCTCATGGTCTAAGGAAAAGATACTTGACATTGGAAAAGCTCTAGCAAACGAACTACACGATCTTGTGCTATGCTTAGGATTGGGTCTTGTCCATCACATCATTCTCCTAATGATGTGATTCCGTTATCAACGACATCCAATGTCCATAGTCAGGAAACCATGACTATCTGTTGATCAACGAGCTAGTCAACTAGAGGCTCACTAGGGACATATTGTGGTCTATGTATTCACACGTGTATTACGATTTCCGGATAACACAATTATAGCATGAATAAAAGACAATTATCATGAACAACGAAATATAATAATCCTTTTATTATTGCCACTAGGGCATATTTCCAACAGTCTCCCACTTGCACTAGAGTCAATAATCTAGTTACATTATGATGAATCGAACACCCATAGAGTTTTGGTGTTGATCATGTTTTGCTCGCGGAAGAGGTTTAGTCAACGGATCTGCGACATTCAGATCTGTATGTACTTTGCAAATATCTATGTCTCCATCTTGAAAATTTTCACGGATGGAGTTGAAACGACGCTTGATGTGCCTGGTCTTCTTGTGAAACCTGGGCTCCTTGGCAAGGGCAATAGCTCCAGTGTTGTCACAGAAGAGAGTGATCGGCCCCGACGCATTGGGTATGACTCCTAGGTCGGTGATGAACTCCTTCATCCATATTGCTTCATGCGCTGCCTCCGAGGCTGCCATGTACTCTGCTTCACATGTAGATCCCGCCACGACGCTCTGCTTGCAACTGCACCAGCTTACTACTCCACGATTCAACATATAGACGTATCCGGTTTGAGACGTAGAGTCATCCAGATCTGTGTCGAAGCTAGCATCGACGTAACCCTTTACGACGAGCTCTTCGTCACCTCCATAAACGAGAAACATGTTCTTTGTCCTTTTCAGGTACTTCAGGATATTCTTGACCGCTGTCCAGTGTTCCTTGCCGGGATTACTTTGGTACCTTCCTACCAAACTTACGGCAAGGTTTACATCAGGTCTGGTACACAACATGGCATACATAATAGATCCTATGGCTGAGGCATAGGGGATGACACTCATCTCTTCTTTATCTTCTACCGTGGTCGGGCATTGAGCCGAGCACAATCTCACACCTTGCAATACAGTCAAGAACCCTTTCTTGGACTGATCCATATTGAACTTCTTCAATATCTTATCAAGGTATGTGCTTTGTGAAAGACCTATGAGGCGTCTCGATCTATCCCTATAGATCTTGATGCCTAATATGTAAGCAGCTTCTCCAAGGTCCTTCATTGAAAAACACTTATTCAAGTAGGCCTTAATGCTGTCCAAAAGTTCTATATCATTTCCCATCAAAAGTATGTCATCTACATATAATATGAGAAATGCTACAGAGCTCCCACTCACTTTCTTGTAAACACAGGCTTCTCCATAAGTCTGCATAAACCCAAATGCTTTGATCATCTCATCAAAGCGAATGTTCCAACTCCGAGATGCTTGCACCAGCCCATAAATGGATCGCTGGAGCTTGCATACCTTGTTAGCATTCTCAGGGTCGACAAAACCTTCTGGCTGCATCATATACAATTCTTACTTAAGATAGCCGTTAAGGAATGCCGTTTTGACATCCATCTGCCATATCTCATAATCATAGTATGCGGCATTGCTAACATGATTCAGACGGACTTCAGCTTCGCTACGGGAGAGAAAGTCTCATCGTAGTCAACCCCTTGAACTTGCCGATAACCCTTAGCGACAAGTCGAGCTTTATAGATGGTAACATTACCATCCGCGTCCGTCTTCTTCTTAAAGATCCATTTGTTTTCTATCGCTCGCCGATCATCAGGCAAGTCTGTCAAAGTCCATACTTTGTTTTCATACATGGATTCTATCTCGGATTGCATGGCTTCAAGCCATTTGTTGGAATCTGGGCCTGCCATCGCTTCTTCATAGTTCGAAGGTTCACCGTTGTCTAACAACATGATTTCCAGGACAGGGTTGCCATACCACTCTGGTGTGGAACGTGTCCTTGTGGACCTACGAAGTTCAGTAGCAACTTGATCCGAAGTACCTTGATCATCATCATTGATTTCCTCTCCAGTCGGTGTAGGCACCACAGGAACATTTTCCTGAGCTGCACTACGTTCCGGTTCAAGAGGTAGTACTTCATCGAGTTCTACTTTCCTCCCACTTACTCCTTTCGAGAGATACTCTTTTTCCAGAAAGGATCCATTCTTGGCAACAAAGATCTTGCCTTCGGATCTAAGGTATAAGGTATACCCAATGGTTTCCTTAGGGTATCCTATGAAGACGCATTTTTCCGACTTGGGTTCGAGCTTTTCAGGTTGAAGTTTCTTGACATAAGCATCGCATCCCCAAACTTTTAGAAACGACAGCTTAGGTCTCTTCCCAAACCATAATTCATACGGTGTCGTCTCAAAGGATTTAGACGGAGCCCTATTTAAAGTGAATGTAGCTGCCTCTAGAGCGTATCCCCAAAATGATAGCGGTAAATCGGTAAGAGACATCATAGATCGCACCATATCCAATAGAGTACGATTACGACGTTCGGACACACCATTACGCTGAGGTGTTCCAGGCGGCGTGAGTTGTGAAACGATTCCACATTTTCTTAAGTGCGTACCAAATTCGTGACTTAAATATTCTCCTCCATGATCTGATCATAAGAACTTTATCTTTCGGTCACGTTGATTCTCTACCTCATTCTGAAATTCCTTGAACTTTTCAAAGGTCTCAGACTTGTGTTTCATCAAGTAGACATACCCATATCTACTTAAGTCATCAGTGAGAGTGAGAACATAACGATATCCTCCACGAGCCTCAGCGCTCATTGGACCGCACACATCAGTATGTATGATTTCCAATAAGTTGGTTGCTCGCTCCATTGTTCCGGAGAAAGGAGTCTTGGTCATTTTGCCCATAAGGCATGGTTCACATGTGTCAAATGATTCATAATCGAGAGACTCCAAAAGTCCATCAACATGGAGCTTCTTCATGCGCTTGACACCAATGTGACCAAGGCGGCAGTGCCACAAGTATGTGGGACTATCGTTATCAACTTTACATCTTTTGGTATTCACACTATGAATATGTGTAACATCACGTTCGAGATTCATTAAGAATAAACCATTGACCATCGGGGCATGACCATAAAACATATCTCTCATATAAATAAAACAACCATTATTCTCGGATTTAAATGAGTAGCCATCTTGTATTAAACGAGATCTAGAAACAATGTTCATGCTCAAACTTGGCACTAAATAATAATTATTGAGGTTTAAAACTAACCCCGTAGGTAAATGTAGAGGTAGCGTGCCGACGGCGATCACATCGACCTTGGAACCATTCCCGACGCGCATCGTCACCTCGTCCTTCGCCAGTCTCCGCTTAGTCTGCAGCTCCTGCTTTGAGTTACAAACATGAGAAAAGGCACCGGTATCAAATACCCAGGAGCTACTACGAGCACTGGTAAGGTACACATCAATTACATGTATATCACATATACCTTTAGTGTTGCCGGCCTTCTTGTCCGCTAAGTATTTGGGGCAGTTTTGCTTCCAGTGACCCTTCCCTTTGCAATAAAAGCACTCAGTCTCAGGCTTGGGGGTCCATTCTTTGACTTCTTCCCGGCAACCGGCTTACCGGGCGCGGCAACATCCTTGCCGTCCTTCTTGAAGTTCTTCTTACCCTTGCCTTCCTTGAACTTAGTGGTTTTATTGCCCATCAACACTTGATGTTCCTTTTTGATTTCTACCTCTGCCGACTTTAGCATTGAAAATACTTCAGGAATAGTTTTCACCATCCCCTGCATATTGTAGTTCATCACAAAGCTCTTGTAGCTTGGTGGGAGCGACTGAAGGATTCTGTCAATGACCGCCTCGTCCGGGAGGTTAATGTCCAGCTGGGACAGGCGGTTGTGCAACCCAGACATTTTGAGTATGTGCTCACTGACAGAACTATTTTCCTCCATCTTACAACTATAGAACTTGTCGGAGACTTCATATCTCTCGACCCGGGCATGAGCTTGGAAAACCATTTTCAGCTCCTCGAACATCTCATATGCTCTGTGTTGCTCAAAACGCTTTCGGAGCCCTGGTTCTAAGCTGTAAAGCATGCCGCACTGAACGAGGGAGTAATCATCATCACGTGACTGCCAAGCGTTCATAACGTCTTGGTTCTCTGGGATGGGTGCTTCACCTAGCGGTCCTTCTAGGACATATGCTTTCTTGGCAGCTATGAGGATGATCCTCAGGTTCCGGACCCAGTCCGTATAGTTGCTGCCATCATCTTTCAGTTTGGTTTTCTCTAGGAACGCGTTGAAGTTCATGTTGACATAAGCATTGGCCATTTGATCTACAAGACATTTTTTGCAAAGATTTTAGACTAAGTTCATGATAATTAAGTTCATCTAATCAAATTATTTAATGAACTCCCACTCAGATTAGACATCCCTCTAGTCATCTAAGTGTTACATGATCCGAGTCGACTAGGTCGTGTCCGATCATCACATGAGATGGACTAGTCATCATCGGTGAACATATCCATGTTGATCGTATCTTCCATACAACTCATGTTCGACCTTTCGGTCTCTGTGTTCCGAGGCCATGTCTGTACATGCTAGGCTCGTCAAGTTAACCTAAGTGTTTTGCATGTGTAAATCTGTCTTACACCCGTTGTATGTGAACGTTAGAATCTATCACACCCGATCATCATGTGGTGCTTCGAAACAACGAACTGTCGCAACGGCGCACAGTTATGGGGAACACTTTCTTGAAATTATTATGAGGGATCATCTTATTTACTACCTCCGTTCTAAGTAAACAAGATGCAAAAACATGATAAACATCACATGCAATCAAATAGTATTGACATGATATGGCCAATATCATACAGCTCCTTTGATCTCCATCTTCGGGGCTCCATGATCATCTTCGTCACCGGCATGACACCATGATCTCCATCATCGTGTCTTCATGAAGTTGCTCGCCAACTATTACTTCTACTACTATGGCTAACGGTTTAGCAATAAAGTAAAGTAATTACATGGCGTTAAATCATTGACACGCAGGTCATACAATAATTAAGACAACTCCTATGGCTCCTGCCGGTTGTCATACTCATCGACATGCAAGTCGTGATTCCTATTACAAGAACATGATCTCATACATCACAATATATCATTCATCATTCATCACAACTTTTGGCCATATCACATCACAAAGCAATTGCTGCAAAAACAAGTTAGACGTCCTCTAATTGTTGTTGCATCTTTTACGTGGCTGCAATAGGGTTCTAGCAAGAACGTTTTCTTACCTATGAAAAAGCCACAACATGATTTGTCAACTTCTATTTACCCTTCATAAGGACCCTTTTCATCGAATCCGCTCCAACTAAAGTGGGAGAGACAGACACCCGCTAGCCACCTTATGCAACTAGTGCATGTCAGTCGGTGGAACCAGTCTCACGTAAGCGTACATGTAAGGTCGGTCCGGGCCGGTTAGAACGAGAGAAGAAACGAATAAGACTGAAAGGATTTAGGCAGAACTCTGACTGAACAAGGAAATAATAGAACATGAACTTCACAGGATGGAATGACACTTGACGAGATGAACACGCAAAGCCTCCGGGAGAATTGAAATAGTCGAATGAAAATAATTTAGAAGGAAGGATTGAACAGAGTAGTTGAGAAAATCAACAACGAAAGAATAAACTTGTTGTGGACTTATGGATAACATCTCAAAATTATGAGGTGGTAACCGACCACAAACGGAACTGATAGAATAGCCAAGAAAACCGAAGAAATGCAAAACTCCACTTCAAAAGAAAATGGAGAATTATTTGCACTTCGAGACGCGAGAAGAAAAGATACTTGAACTCGTCCGACAAGAATTTTGATGAACTCTTGAATAATGAATTAAATCATGAAGAACCACCATGAAGAACTCCGGTGACAAAAGGATGATGAGATAGAAATGAAGGATGAAAAAGAAATAAGATAAAAGCCTTGCGATGATTTAGATGGAGGTTCCGACAAAATGGTCGAGGAAATTTGAACTCCGGAAAAGAAAAGATGAAAACACTTCGAACTAGAATTTATTCAACAAGAACAAACTCCGAAGGAAGGGATTACTTGACGATGATGAAATAAGAATAAGAATTACGTTATGCTTATCCGCATCAAATTTAATTGATGACAACCGGATTTGGCATGCAACTTATTCTTGTTGAAAAGGATTAATGGTGGGTATAGTACAAAACTTGAGAAAGTCTTCATGAACCACCGGTAGGCTTGGAAAGAACGAATGAATTAAAATGATACTCAAGGAAAAAGAATCTTGACCGAACCACCATAAGAATTCGAAAATGGTTGACGAAAGAGACTGAATCACCGGGAAGAATTAGAAGAACCAATATGCTTGAGGGAATTTAGATGCGAAAGAACTAAGAGATCATGAGCTGATTAAAGAACACTTGAACGAAGCACAGAGATAATTGGATAACGGTAGCTAAAATGTGAGGACGAATAATTCTTCTGGAACGATGGCCTCCGGTGAAAAGAAACAGAAATGAACTCCTGAAATACTCCGGATGGTTGAGAAAAAGGAATTTCCGACAAACAGAATAATTCGAGAGGATAACACGAAGCTAGAACCACGAATCTTCGGGAGAACGAGCAAGATTGAGAGGAAAAAAAACTCTTCTTAGGTCTTCAAATGTTAAGAATGACGACGAGAAACAACACCAAAATTACTGAGATACTCCGGGAGAATGAAAAGCGAAGAGGTTGAGCTAACCATGAAGAGAATTTGAAGATCTTGGAGAAGGCATCTGACTGATGGGATCCATTCTTATGTCACACTTAATGGAATTTGAGAATAGCTCCGGGAAATTAGAAGAGTCACGTAAGATCCTGGGAAAAACCTGTGGGTTAGGGCCCACTGAAGAGATAACACCGTTGGAAAGGATTGTTGAATAGATAAATGATGCACCAGAACAATTGAAATATTTGAATGAGGTGACAACCTCGAATTAATTCAAACACAGACAAATCTCCTAAGATATCTTGAACACTCCGGAAGGATAAACTGGCGAGAGGCGAACGAGCAGGGAGAACACTTGATCGAAGGAAAAGAATGTGATCAACCCAAAACTTGAATTGAACCCACCGGAGAAGAAAAAGAGATGAAGAATGACGAACAAAATGAGAATTCACCGGTTGAAACAATTGAGGGAAGATTGAAGAGGCTCCACACGAATGAAATAGCTTCTCGAATAAAGGCTCAGACTCTGGGAAGAAAAAGGGGTGGGAGGGCGGGAAAAACAAAGGCAACTTGAAACAACGAATAATTGAATAGAGAAGCGCTGGTTGAAATGATTGAGGAGAGAGTGCAAAAACTTCGCACGAGTAGGATTGATACTTGATTACGGACTCCGGCTCTGAGAAGGAAAAGGGGTGGGCGGGTGGGAAAAGAAAAACAACTGAGGATTGAACTTGGCAAAGATGAAGAGGCTCGAGTCAACTTGAGGAGAAATGCATCGGATGAAAAGAGCTGAGAACCCACGATCGGAAAACCAACTGCGTGATCCTAAAGAAAAATTTGAAGGGAAGAGGAGTAGTTCAAAACACCTACATCAAGATTTCTCACCAGAGCGATGAAGGGGGTGAGGAGTAAAAGAATTCCTACTCTCTGATATAACTAGACTCCGAAATAGTTTTCTTCTAGAGTTGACATCGACCAAACTACATGATCAATCAAGGGGGCTCCTAGGGTCGGTCGAGGCTCTGATACCAACTTGTCACGCCCAATATGCGATACTATCCTAAAGAGACTCGAAGGTCTCATCAAGGATAGAACCGCATATTGAAACGCTTTTGCAAGGTGGATATAATTACATCAACATTACATAATAGATGGGGATACATACAAGAGGCATACAATACCACACGAATACAACAACATTATACATAAGAGCACCATCCGACTACGGATGAAACAGAAACAGAAACTCAAACGACATCCACCCTGCTAGCCCAGGCTGCCAACCTGGAACCTATCCCCTGATCAAAGAAGAAGCAGAAGAAGAACTCCAAAACAAGCAAACATCGCTCTCGCGTCATGATCATCGCGAAACCTGCACCTGCAACTATTGTTGTAGTAATCTGTGAGCCACGAGGACTCAGAAATCCCATTACCATGGGTATCAAGACTAGCAAAGCTTAAAGGGAAAGGAAGGGGTAAAGTGGTGAGGTTGCAGCAGCGACTAAGCATATATGGTGGCTAACATATGCAAATAAGAGCGAGAAGAGAGCAAATGGAACGGTCGTGAAGCTAGCAATGATCAAGAAGTAATCCTGAACTCCTACTTACGTCAAACATAACCCAAAAACCGTGTTCACTTCCCGGACTCCGCCGAAAAGAGACCATCACGGCTACACACGTGGTTGATGCGTTTTAAGTCGGATCTGGTGTCAAGTTATCTACAACCGGACATTAACAAATTCCCATCTGGTGCATAACCGCGGGCACGGCTTTCGAAAGTTTAAACCCTGCAGGGGTGTCCCAACTTAGCCCATGATAAGCTCTCGCGATCAACAAAGGATACCTTCTCCCAGGAAGACCCGATCAGACTCGGAATCCCGGTTACAAGACATTTCGACGATGGTAAAACAAGACCAGCAAAGTCGCCCGAAGTGCCGACAAATCCCGATAGGAGCTGCACATATCTCGTTCTCAGGGCACACCGGATGAGCCAGACGTCGGGTTGGCATAGACCTTGGTTGCCCAAGGGGCGCCGAACATCACTCAGGTTGGACCAGCACTCGAAGGAGCACTGGCCCGGGGGGGGGGGGGTAAATAAATATGACCCTCGGGCTCGCGAAAACCCAAGGGAAAAATGCTTAGGTGGCAAATGGTAAAACCAAGTTTGGGCCTTGCTGGAGGAGTTTTATTCAAAGCGAACTGTCAAGGGGGTCCCATAAATCACCCAACCGCGTAAGGAACGCAAAATCAAGGAACATAACACCGGTATGATGGAAACTAGGGCGGCAAGAGTGGAACAAAACACCAGGCATAAGGCCGAGTCTTCCACCCTTTACCAAATATATAGATGCATTAATTGAATAAGAGATATTGTGATATCCCAACATAACCCTGTCCACCATGGAGCAATCTTCAACTTCACCTGCAACTATCAGTGCTATAAGAGGGGCTGAGCAAAGTGGTAACATAGCCAAACAATGATTTGCTAGGAAGGGTGTAAAGGTTAGAGGCTGACATGGCAATTTGGGAGGCTTGAAGAGCAATTGATAGGTAGCGCAGCAAAGCGATAGAACGAAGCAACTAGCATAGCAATGATAGTAGTGAGATCCAAGGTGACGGTCATCTTGCCTGAAATCCCGCTAGAAAGAAGAACGAGTCCATGAAGAAGATGAAGCCACGAAGATGAACCAAGCGTAGACGAACGAATCCTCACGATTGCAATGAAACGGGAACTATCGAGAAGAAGCACACAACATGGTAAACACACCACACATAAAAAAGACATGATGCACAACCAAGCATGATGCATGACAAGTCTACATGAAGCTACTCATGGCAAGAGATGATGCAAACAAGAGCAGCACATCAAGGCAAGTTTAAATGAGGCAGGGAACAACATAGAACTAACCCGGTAAGTCCTCATATGCAAATTTTGAAATTGGTCCAGATCTGAATAAACCTTATGTTCAAGTTGTTAAACAGCAAGTTAAGATGCACCAAGATGATCTACATGAGATTCTAGTAAGTTAGATATAAAGTTCATTTACTTCGGAGCTACGGCCTAGAAGATATGAGCAAAACAAGTTAAACATGGCATTGATGCAAAATGAATACAAACATCAAGCAAACTCTCTCAAAACATGGATGCAACATGATAATATGAAACTACATGCAATTCTAAGGAAGTTTCATATAGAGCACACTCAAAACGGAGCAACGGTTCAACACACACATGAAACAAGTTATAACAACAATCTGTCCAAAACAAGCAACTAGGCATATTGCAAGCATCAAAACAACATGCTACAGCACCCCAACATGAGAAAAAAGGCATGGACATGATGTACAGGTAAAGCATAACAAAACATGAACACTGAGCTATCTCGAGAAATCAATAGAACATGCTTAAAAAGACATGGCAATATTGCATATAGTAACAGTTCCAGACTTTGCAAAAATAACATTAGGTTGCAATGTTTAGAGCTATCAAAAAACATGCTACAGGAACTTATAATAGAAACTTAAGGCATGGCATGATACTACTAAATGCATAGAACAAAATTACTTTACTGACCATGAGCCAAAAAGGATAATAAGATATGATTGCACCCATGTAAACATAGCAATTTTCGTTAACAGATTCAGGAAACAGAGCATGGCATTAACAACATTATGAAGGCATCTTTGCGAGCTCGATTTAATGCATAGAACAAAAGTCCTTTACTGACCATGAGCCAAAAAGGATAATAAGATATGATTGCACCCATGTAAACATAGCAAGTTTCGTTAACAGATTCATGAAACAGAGCATGGCATTAACATCATTATGAAGGCATCTTTGCAAGCTCGATTCACTCATCACAAGCCATTGCATGACAAGATAAGCATATCATCAGTAAGAAGACATGTTTATGAAGCTAACCATGGCAAGAACAAGTTCATAGCATGCAAGGATCAACTACAACAACCTTGGCAAAATTGAATAACATGTAAACAATCTGCCAGGAAACATTTTATAGCAAAAGTAGAGCAAGAAAAATGACATGATAGACTACTCCATAATTGCAAACAGGGGCATGGATGGATAGATCGTAACCATATGTTCAAAACATACTTACTGAAGTATCTCAAAATATGCATGGATATCCCTGTAGCATCAAGTTTACATGGCATAAAAATAATAGCAGAACAGGGACTGGAATCAGCAACATCAAGAAGCCTAGTTTGCATGCTTGTTCTAGTCACCACATTGATCACACAAATACATGGCATACACCCCTGTAAATATGGCATGGCATAGTACAAAACACATGTAGAGATCATGCCCAAAAGATGCACACAATAAATGTAGCAAAAATGACAAATGCCCACAAACTGTTAAGAATCAGAAACTAACATTATATAGCACTCTTGCATCAGAGATTTGGGCATCGATATGACCTCAAATGAACATGCCCAATGTAACAAAATGAAGAGCACAACCTGATGAACATTGTGACATATCATGCGCATGAAACGGAGCTACGGATGCAAAGTTATGATGTGACGAACAAGGCTAAATAATGTGACGGAAAAAAGACGAGGATTTCGGGGTCAACCTAGGGTGGATCTGGATCTCAATCGGGCTTCGGGCGCGCGGATCGAGGCGGGCTGGTGTGAGCTCGCCGGAGTTAGGGCGACGCGGAGGCCGGAGAGGCGGCGGGGAGGCGCTGACGGGACGGTGACGGCGACCGGGGCAGCGGATCGGGGCGGCACGGGCGCCGGACCTGCGGGCGGAGGCGGCGGCCGCGAGCTCCGGTGGCCGGGCGGCAACGACCGCGGGCGCGGCAGGACGGCGGAGGAGCGGATCTGGGCCGTGGGGGCCGGCGACGGGCCAGGCTGGCCGGTGGCGCGGGGGCGGCGGACGCGCCATGTGTCGCGGCCTAGTTTGCTGGGCATGGCGGCGGGAATCGTCCGGCAGCGGCCGGACGTATCCGGTGGTGACGGGATGATTTTTTTTAGGGTTTGCCCGAAAATTTCGGAGGGGGAGGTGTTTATATAGGAAGAGGGAGCTAGGAGGCTCCAAATGAGGTGCGGTTTTCGCCCACACGATCGTGATCGAATGACCGAGAGCATGGAAGTGACTTAGATGGGTTATTGGGCTGTTTTGGAGGGGTGTTGGGCTGCAACCCAAAAGAGGCCTTTGCGGAAACCCGGTTAACCGTTGGAGTATCAAACGACCTCCAAATGACACGAAACTTGATAGGCGGTCTACCAGTGCTATACCAAGGCCACTTGGCAAGCCCGGTCCATTCCGAGAATGTTTAACACCCGCTCACAACAAGAGACAAAAGGGGAATGCCGGAGGACATCGGAGTGCTGGATTGCAAAACGGACAACGGGGAAAATGCTCGGATGCATGAAACGAACATGTATGCAAAATGAGATGCACATGATGACATGATAAAATGCAGCATGCAAGCAAATGACAAGGCAACAACGACGAATAACTGGCAGACACCTGGCGCATCGAATCCAGGGCGTTACATCAGGTCTCCCCCAGTCTACACGACAGTACCACGAGGGGCAGTGGTAGTACCACTACACCCAGCGGTAGGACCGCTACCCCCAGCGTAGTACTGCTCTGTGCAAGCTGGATGAGGGGTAACAGTTGGTTTTGCTCTCCCACTATAAAAGGAGGTATTCTTCTCTAAGTTTACCCACCTCTTTTCCCCCAAGCTCCATTGTTGCTCCAAAGCTCATTTTTGCCCGATCTCTCTCCCTAGCCAATGAAACTTGTTGATTCTTTAGGGATTGGTTGAGAAGGCCTCGATCTACACTTCCACCAAGAGAAATTTGATTCCCTCCGCTAATCCCTTGCAGATCTTGTTACTCTTGGGTGTTTGAGCACTCTAGACGGTTGAGGTCACCTCGGAGCCACATTACATTATGGTGAAGCTCCGTGGTATCGTTGGGAGCCTCCAATTGAGTTGTGGAGATAGCCCCAACCTTGTTTGTAAAGGTTTGGTCTCTGCCTTCAAGGGCACCAATAGTGGAATCATAACATGTCGCATTGTGTGTGGGCGTGAGGATAACACGGTGGCCCTAATGGCTTCTTGGGGAGCATTGTGCCTCCACACCGCTCTAACAGAGACGTACTTCCTCTTAAAGGGAAGGAACTTTGGTAACACATCCTCATCTCCACCGGCTCCGCTATTGGTTATTTCTCACCTTTACTTGTGCAAGCTTATATTGTGTTGTATCCCTTGCTTGCTTGTGTGCTTGTTTTTGTTGCATCATATAGGTTGCTCACCTAGTTGCATATCTAGACAACCTACGCTGATGCAAAGTTTAATTTGGTAAAGAAAAGCTAAAAATTGTTAGTTGCCTATTCACCCCCCTCTAGTCAACTATATCGATCCTTTCAATTGGTATGAGAGCCTCATCTCTTTATTAAGGACTTTACCGTCCGAAGAGTATGGTTGACACCGTAGACGGTGGGGAGGAGCACCTCGGTGTGAATCCATCCACGTCCACGACCGATGGGGGATCCTCGATCTCACATGAGGAATTTAATGCGGCCTTGGACACATTGAAAACCTCCATGACGACCGAGGTCAAAGGCATGTTCAAGGAGTTTCTTGATGGTCTTAAGTTATCCACCATACCGTTGGAAGTGGTTAATCCCGCTACCAAGGTGACGAATGCTAACTCCGATAAGGGGGAAGCTTCTAGTGTTAAAATTCCTTTGCCTAGTGGTAGAAGTGGAAATGGCATCTTTGCGCATGTTGAACCACCTCTTACTTATGGAGGACCGGTTCCCTCCACTCATTTAAATCATGTTGGTCCTCCTCCTAAGTTTGTGAAAAATGAGGATTTTGCTTCTTGGGTGTACCATTTTAAATGTCATCTTAATCATAGTTCTACTAACCTTTGGAGAATTATTGAGCAAGGTTTCTACCCGCATGACCCAGGCAACCTCACTCCTTGAGAAGCCGCAGATCATCAATTCAACGAGTTCGCTCTCTTCATTATTCAAGATGCTATTCCACCCAAAGATATTGCACATCTCCGACCTTTCACTGTGGCTAAGGAAGCATGGCAACATGTTGTTTCCATTTATAAGGGAAGCGCAAGGATTCAACGCTCCAACTATGAAGTGGTGCAAGATGAAGCCGATGAGTTTGCGATGAGTGAAGATGAAGAACCTCGCGAGCTCTACCGGAGATTAACCACTCTTACGGTCTCACTTCGAGATCATGGGAGCAAGGATACAGATGAAAATTGGATCAAGCGCAAGTTTCTCAAGGCCATGATTTCCTACCATAAGGCCATGTCATCCGTCATCCGTCAAAGGCCGGACTTCCATACCTTGTCCTCTTCAAAATATGATTACCATGAGCACATGGCTCTCGCTTCAAGGCAATTTTGGAGCAAGAAGAACTCAAGGCCCAATTTGAACAAGAACAACTCAAGTGGCATCAAGGGCAAGAAACGTGTGAGAACATGCTATAATTGTGGAAATGTGAGCCACTTTGTTGCGGAGTGCCCTTACGAGAAGCGGGAAGACAATGGTGGCAATCTTATCTGAAAAGACAAAGCCAAGTCCTTCCTCAACAAGAACAACTTCACCAAGAAGACTCCTCCCAAGGGGTTGGTGGCACAAGAGGAGTACAATGAGGATGATGATGATGATGAAGACGGTGAGATGATGGCCATGGCCTCCGTTGCCATTGCCACAACTCCACGGGTGTCCCTCTTTGACTCACCCAACGAGAACACCACTGCCAAGTGCCACATGGCCAAAGCCACCAACAAGGTAACCCCCAACATCAAAACTACCACCACTACTAATCCCTCTTTGACGGATTGCATTGATGAAAGTGAGGGGTCTAGTGAGGAAGAGAATGAATTTGAGTCTTTTATGAGTAAGCTCAAGGGTAAATCCAAGAAGCACTTTGTTGCTCTCTTGGAACAAGTTGGTGAACCAATGACATGATCGAGGCTCACAAAGAAACCATCTCTAAGATGGAAGGATATAGTCGTGACTATGCCGATGAGATATCAGATCTCTCTAATGCGCTTGAGGAAGAGCGTGGTCATCGTTTGGCTCTTGAGGAGTCACACAATGATGATCATGCTAAATTAAAGAAAGATCTTGATCATGCTCTTGTCCTATCTCGTGTGCTCAATTCCGAGAAGGTCAAACTTGGGGTTGATCTTGCTAGACTAAAGGAGGAGTTTGATATACTTGACAAGGCTCACAAGGCCTTGAAGGGTACTCATGCTAGCCTTAAAGAGTCTCATGATCAACTCCAAGTGAAGCTAACCAAGGAGAAAGCCACATTTCCTCATATGGTTTTAATTGATAATGAAAATGCTACTAACCCGTGTTGTGAGCATGTGCACCTCGTGGAGGAGAATGCTAATTTGAAGGAGCAACTTGAGAAAGGCCTTGTGTCTTGCATACAATGTGAGAAGAACCTAACGACCTTTTGAGCAATCAAAAGGAAGTTGTGGCCAAGGAGGGAATTGGGTTTGCACCCAAGTCCAAGAACAAGAAGAAGAATGACAAGGCCAAACGACCTCCTCCCCTCAAGCAAACTTTTGTTAAGGAGGGAGAGGGTGCTTCTAAGGAGAAGAAGAACAATGTGAAGGGCGGTGGTGTCAAGAAGGGCAAAGCCACTCCTTCCAGCAAAGCCGGCGACTTTAACCCTTCTTATGTGTTATGCCGTGCTAGTGATGGGCATGTCTATGCCAAGTTTGTTGGTTCTCCTTATGAGTAAATTGAATGGTCTATTTAGGTTCCTAAGACCCTTGTTACTAACATCAAAGGACCCATTACAAAATGGGTACCTAAAACCAAGCATTGATCTCTTGTAGGTGTTTGCTTCCGGTGGGGGATCATGGTTGATCGATAGTGGAGCCACAAATCATATGTACGGAAGCAAGGACTTGGTGGTGGATGTGCACAAGATCTCATCTATGCCCACCAATGTCGAGTGGGGTGATGCCTCATCTTCTAAGGTACTAGGGATTGGCATGGTTGTCATTTATCATGATCTCACGATCGAGAAAGTCATGCTTGTGGAGTCCCTTGCATACAATTTACCTTTCGTTCGTCAACTTGCACTCATGGGCTTTGCCACTTTCTTTGGTATTGATACCGTGGCCCTCTTGTGGAGCAAGACTCTTAAAGTAGCCTTTGTTGGGCATGTCGAGAACGGTCTTTGTGTGATTAACTTTTTAGAGCGACCCACTAAGACCTCGACATGCCTAATGGCTAAAGTTGACGTGGGATGGCTTTGTCATCGCTGTTTAGCCCATGTCAATATGAGATCCTTGCAAAGTCTTCTCAAGGGGGACCATGTCTATGGACTGACAAATGTTAGTTTTGCCAAAGATCGTGCTTACAGTGCTTGTATCGAAGGAAAGCACCATGAGAAAGCTCACCCTCCCACGACTATCATCTACTCGAAGAGGCCCTTGGAGCTCCTTCACTTGGATCTCTTTGGACCTACATCTTTTGATAGTCTTGGGGGTAGAAAGTAATGCTTGGTGATTGTGGATGATTATTCAAGGTACACTTGGGTATATTTCTTCAAGAGGAAGAGTGAGACCCGACAAACCATCATCGACTTTGCAAATGAAGCTCAACACCAACACCATGCAAAGATCTTGACGATAAGAAGTGACAATGGCACCGAGTTCAAGAACTACACCTTGGATGAGTTTCTCAGTGATGAGGGGATCAAGCATCAATATTCCGCACCTTACACCCCTTAACAAAATGGTATGGCGGAGAGGAAGAATCGGACGTTGATGGATGCGTCAAGGACCATGATGGTAGAGTTCAAGTCTCCATACAACTTTTGGGCCGAAGCCATCAACACCGCTTTTCATGCATCCAATCAGCTCTATCTCCGCAAAGGCTTGAACAAGACTCCGTATGAGATACTCACCGGTAACAAGCCCAACCTCAAGTACTTCCGGGTGTTCGATTGTAAGTGTTTCATTCTCAAGAAAGGTGTTCATTTGTCTAAATTTGAGGCTAGATCTCATGAGGTCATATTTTTTGGTTATGCTACAAACTCTCATGCTTACCGTGTCCTCAGTAAGTCCACGGGACTTATTGAGGAGACATGTAACATGGAGTTTGATGAGAATAACGGCTCCCAAGTGGAGCAAAGTGGTACTTGTGATGTAGGTGATGAAATTCCTCCCCAAGCCATAAGAAGAATGGGTGTTGGTCATATCCTACCCATTGAGGAACCCCTTGTGGCCGAAGGAGAAGAACAATGTTCCACTCAAGTGGAACCATCACCAACCCAAGACCCACATGCTTCCGAAGAACAAAGTGAAGGCCCTCAACCAAATGAACTAGATCAAGGGCAAGATCAACCTCAAGATGGCGGTGAACCACCAAGTGATGCCCAAGGTCAAGTTCTCACCACCGAGCAAGCTCAAGATCAAGAACAAGCTCAAGACGACGCTCAAGATGATCAAGTTACCACTCCTCAACTCACTCCTGAGGAGGAATTGGAGCGTCGTGTCGCTAAGATTGCATCCAAGCTCACTACCAAAGATCATCTCATGACGAATGTGCTTGGAAGCTTAAGAAAGGGGGTAAGCACTTATAGACAATTAGCAAAGTATTGTGACATTCACGCGTTTGTTTCTTATGTTGAACCCCAAAAGGTCTATGAGGCGCTCGAGGATCCGGATTGGCTCAATGCCATGCATGAAGAACTCAACAACTTCGAGCACAACAAGGTGTGGAGATTTGTGCCAAGGCCAACGGGGAACCATAATGTCATTGGAACCAAGTGGATTTTCAAGAACAAGCAAGATGTTCATGGGATTATCATTCACAACAATGCTCGGTTGGTAGCACAAGGCTACTCCCAAGTCAAGGGTATCGACTATGGTGAAACCTTTGCTCCTGTTCCTCGCCTTGAATCTATTCATTTGTTGATTGCTTATGCCTCTCATCATAACTTGAAATTACAACAAATTGATGTAAAGAGTGCTTATCTTAATGGTCCTATTAATGAGTTGGTGTATGTCAAACAACCCCAGGGGTTTGAGGATCCCTATTTCCCCGATCATGTGTACCAACTCGATAAGGCACTCTATGGCCTTAAACATGCCCACATGCGTGGTATGAGCACCTTACCAAGTTGTTGTAGGATCATGGGTTTGAAATTGGGAAAATCGACCCCACTCTTTTTACTAAGAATGTCAAAGGGAAGTTGTTTGTATGCCAACTATATGTTGATGATATTATCTTTGGTTCCATTAACAAAACTTTCAATGAGGAATTTGCCGCTCTCATGACCTCAAAATTCAAGATGTCCATGATGGGTGTCGAATTACGGGTTCCGCAAACCCTTGAGAGGTTCGAACTCTGGGGTGCATGCAGAGATCTCAACCTACCAAGCCTGCCTACTCGCGATCCTCCTAAGCCTAGCGCGAAGAGCTCGAAGAGACAAAGAGACACAACAGTTTATCCTGGTTTGGGCCACCTTGCGGTGTAATACCCTACTCCAGCGTTTTGGTGGATTGCCTCGGAGGGCTGAGGATGAACTAGTACAGTGGATGAACTGTCCTCAGGAGGTGAGGTGTTCTTGAGCCCAAGAGAGCTGGTGAGGTGGTCCGGTCAGAACGGGTCCGATCCGATCAGTTCAGAATCAAATCCCCTCTATGGTGGTGGCTAAGTCCTATTTATAGTGGCCTTGGTCCTCTTCCCAAATGCTGGCGGGAAGGGGTCCCACAACGGTCGGATTTGAAAGGGGACAAGTAGTATAGCTTATCCTGACAAAACTAGTCTTCACCTGTGAAAATCCTGTGGTCGTGATGCTGCAGTGGGCTCGGTGATGACCTCAGTCCTGCCGTCCTGGCGGTCTTGGTCTTGTTGCACCAGAATGAAACCTTTGGCTGATTCCTCGGGACTCCGTGCCTGTGGCTTGCCTCCCTTGCACCGAAGAGCATGTCGGATATAGGGTTCCGACAGACCCTTAAGGTTCGAACACTGGGGCGCGCGCGGAGGTTTCGCCTTCTACCTACCTGTTCCTCACCGAATCGCTAGGACTAAACTACGAGAAGGACAACACAAGAGACACAGGGTTTATACTGGTTCAGGCCACCATTGTGGTGTAATACCCTACTCCAGTGTGTGGCGTGGTTGATTGCCGCTTGGGCTGAGGATGAACAATACAAGGAAGAACAGCCTCGCGAGGGTCTGTTCTTGTGGTGGCGTTGTCCCTTTGGAGGGGTTGATTCTAGATGCCTATCTTATCTCCAGATTCCTATCCCGATATCTCTACCCAGTGGGTGGCTAGTCCTATTTATAGGTGAAGGCCCTGGGCCTCTTCCCAAATATTGAGCGGGAAGGGCGCCAACAATTGGCCATTTTGAAGGGGAACATCTAGTACACTTATCCTGACTAAAGTAGGTCCTCGCCTGTCAAAGGCTCTGGTGGTGACGCCGACATGGGCTCCACGGTGACCTCCATCCTGCCGTTGGACTGGTCTTGGTCTTGTTGCACCGAAATGGATGCCTTTGCTTGATGCTCTCGCCTACGCTTTCTCCCCTTGCACAAAAGAGGAAAGAAGGACACTGCGCGGGCTGGCGCTCGGCTGGCGCCCGGCTGGCGCCCTTGGTCGTCATGGCTTGCGTCATGGGCACCTCGCGAGGTACCCCGCCTTGAACTCTCCGCCTCCTCGTGAGCTAGCCTGACGAGGCCATGCCTGAGGAAGCTCCTTGTCGCCCGCCCCGTGAGGCTTGGCCCCTCGCGAGGGTCTTGAGCTTGTGTTGATGAAGATGTGCCGTGCTGGGCCCCCTTTGAGTCACGCCGCAGGCCGCAGGCAGGCAAGTCTGGGGACCCCCTTCCCAGAACGCCGACAGTAGCCCCCGGGCCCAAGGCGCGCCCGGACTTGGCCGAGCAGAGAGGCGAAAGGGCAAGTGCGAAGCGTCGCGGGCCCTAACCGCCTGCGGCCTTGGGTGCCGAGTGGCGGTTGATTGGACGTGGGCGCCTCCACTTCCCCACGATGCCTCGGCAACTGCACGGATTCAACAAGTCCCTGCATGCGAAATGAGTCATGATTACCTTCGGTCGTGGAGGCCAACGGTTGGCCTCCCTTGGCTATAAGTACGGAACGACGCGAGCCATTCTAGTCAATCTTCCTCTGCTATTCCTCCTCTTCTTCATCTTCACCATCGCTCCGTCTCACGCTGATGGCGCCCATCTGCCGGTTCTCCACAGGAGAGAAGGGAAAGGCCCCCCGAGAGGGTCCTGACCCGCTTCCGCCGAAGAAGCGGTTGGTCCTCTGCCGCCGAGATGAGGGCGTGCGGCAGGAGGTGTCGAGGCCTTGGTGCAAGCGACCACCGCCAGGGTTCCCGCTGCCTTTGTACGCCCACCATGGGGGCCCTGCAGGAGCTGGTGTCAAGCGCCATGGACGACGCCGTCGTCGGCGCCGACGAGTCACGGCGGTGCGCGTTGTCCCTCCTAGAGTCCACGCCGAGGGCTCCTCCCGAGAGTTTGTGCTCCATGCCGCCATGCCTCCTCTATCTTGGATTCGCCTTCCTCCTTCCTTCGCCTTCGAGATTCTGCCGAGGGGGCCTTTCAGGCTTTGGCTGTAGCATGCCGATTGCCAGACTCCTGTGACCGATGCGGATGTCGAGGTCGCCGCTCCAGGTAAGGTCTTCATGACCCGGGGCTGGGGCGAGATTGCCCGGGTTTGCAGGGCGAGGGGCGCCCTTGTGATCCACCTGGAGTTGATGGCGCCTCCGTGATGCTCTTCAAGGCCCTCGACGAAGAAGGGCGCCGGCTAGAGTGCTATCCCAGAGGCAGCGGAAGAAGCTCTGGAGCGGCTGGGACCATGCCTGCCGCCGCACGCTCTTCCAACAGCTCCTCAAGCGGCGGTGGTGCCGGAGGATCCGACGACTCCGCCGAGCTCTTCGCAACTCCGGAGGCAAGCGATGACAGCTACGAGCCCCCGAGCCTGTGCCGATCTCGGAGCAGGACGGGCCCGTTAGGCCGCCGCCGTCTCTGATCTGGATGAGGCTGGCGCCGAGCCTCACGCGACCCACTGTTGATGATGGCGCCCGCCGCCGTGGTTCCTGTAGTTAGGACTCCTTAGGATACGCGTCTTTTGTCCCTGCGAGGAGCCAAGAACACACCCCGTGGGGGCTTGTAAGGTGTCTGTAGCTCCTTTTGTCAATATGATCCTCATTATGAAGCAATGCGAAATGGTTATTCCGTCTTATCTTAGTTTCTTCCAGTCAGACCTCGTGAGGGCTTGATGCTCTGCATCGACAGGTCCCAGTCCCAAGGCGGCTTCAGCCATCGCTGGTATGCCAGGTCACGATGCTGTGGTCAAGGCCATGAGGTGAGCGGCCCGAGGCCCGGTAAGAGCCCCTGAGTCGCGATGCTCAAGAGGTCCCCCTTGGCGCTCAAGCAACCATCATTCAATGAGAAAGGAGAGCGACGTTGCTAAGACGGAATTGCATTAAGTGCGGGGACGGTGCTGTGATAGGTAGTGTTCCCGGAGAGTGACTTATCTCGAGGGTCAGGAACGCTTCCTGGTGCGGCGCTAGGTTTGTGCCTTGGCCGTCAGAGGGTTGCTTGGCGAGGTCATCACGTGCTTCTCTCCTCTCGCCCTCGCTCCCCTTTCTGCTCTACGTCCTCGGGTCCCGGCCCTCGTGCGAGTCTCAGCCGTCGCTGGTATGCCAGGTCGCGATGCCATGGACATGGCCAGAGGGTGAGGGCTGGAGAACCAGTAGGAGCCCTAATTCGCGATGCTCAGGTACCCCCCCCTTTAACATGCAAGCAGTTTGCATGGACGAGGGTGAAGAAGACACTGTGAGGGCCTCACACGACGATGCTCCTGGGGGAACCCTGCAGGCTCATCACAGAAGAAACGAGAATTTGTCGCGACAAACGACAGTTAGCTGTTAGTTGCCTTGGAGAGGCGACGAGGCACGAAAGGCCTAGCGAGGTGTACTAGTTCACCCGCGATCCATCTCAGGACTCACGGGGCCCCACCCCAAGGCGGGTTGCGCCCGGCGCTGGGCCTTATCTCGAAGTGTGTTCCTGCAAATTTGGCTAGATGCCGATGCTCTACGTCCTCGGGTCCCGGCTCTCGGGCTGGTCTCAGCCATCGCCGGTATGCGGGGCGTGATGCCGTGGGCAGACCAGAGGGTGAGGTCCGGAGAGCCGGTAGGAGCCCTGAGTCGCGATGCTCAGGCACCCCCCTTTAACGCGCAAGCTGGGTTAGATGTCGAAACTCTACGTCCTCAGGTCCCAGCTCTCGGGCTGGTCTCAGCCGTCGCTGGTATGCCGGGGCGCGATGCCGTGGGCAGACCAGAGGGTGAGGGCCGGAGAGCCGGTAGGAGCCCTGAGTCGCGATGCTGAGGCACCCCCCCTTTAACGCGCAAGCTGGGTTAGATGTCGAAACTCTACGTCCTCGGGTCCCGACTCTCGGGCTGGTCTCAGCCGTCGCTGGTATGCCGGGGCGTGATGCCGTGGGCAGACCAGAGGGTGAGGGCCGGAGAGCTGGTAGGAGCCCTGAGTTGCGATGCTCAGGCACCCCCCTTTAACGCGCAAGCTTGCGACATCCAGGAAGAAAAAAGGTACCATGAACAGGCACCAAACAACAAGTATGACGGGTCGAAAACATGGCCCTAAGATAAATGCAAGAGGGGTACATGCCACTGGGTCTGACCCGAGCGGCTTGGGGATAATGCAGCCCGAGGGGCGCCCCCAACAGAGTAAGCTAAGAACATGAAATAAAGGAGATGCACGCCACAGGGACGGACCCACGCGGCCTGGGAATAATGCAGCCCTGAGGGCGCTCCCAGCTGGAAATGAAACTTGAAAGATGTCACCTGATGATGTTGAAGACGAAGGGGTGTTGATGCAGCAGACTCGGTGGGCTGCGGGAGCAGATCCTCACGAGCCCCCAGGCCCTGGGGCCTCGGGAGGCTCCGGAGGCGCTGGTGGCTCCTCGCGGACCGTCTCCATCTCCACCAGGGCTGCGGAACACCTGTCCTCTTGAGCCTCCAGGATGGCCCTCATGAGGCGCTGGTATGCAGCAGCCGCGTTCGGCGAGCCATAAGGCATGCGAACGTAGCTGTGGGGCGGGCCCTCGCAGCATCCCACTCGCGAAGGCCAGAGGCGCTCCTAAGACGCGGCTTGGTCGAGCCCTGGTATGTCGATGCAGACGCGCAGCCCACCATCCTCGCCTGGATGGGGGGCCACAACGGGTAAGCGGCGGCTGCCTCTCATGACCCTTGACTCCTATAGCTCCTGAATGGCCTTGCTGACGAACTCCTGAGGGTTTGGCCCTCCTTGCCTTGCTCCTTCTTGATGGCAACATGCTTCGTAACACGCCTCCACGTGGTGCCCAAGCGCCTCCCTCGTGACCTTGGCGAGGTCGACGGCCCTCCAGGGGAGAGCCCCCGAGCCCTGCCTGAGGAGGGCGCCGGGCGCGCTTCCCTATGCGATGGAAGGAGGTTCCCCTTGAGTAGGCGCAGGCCCTGAGGGACCGGGCCGGTCGATGTCTTCTTCTTGGGGGCGGCCTCGGGAAGCCTCCTGCTTCCGCGATCCGGGTCTTCCAGTGATGCGGCCTGAAAGGCTCTCTCCAGGGAGCAAACTGCGTCTCTCTCTTTGTAGGGCACCGTGATGACTCCGCCACTTCCTGGCATCTTGAGGATGTTGTAGCCGTGGTGGGTTACGGCCATGAACTTGGCCAGCGCTGGGTACCCGAGGATAGCATTGTATGGCAGGCGAATGTGGGCGACGTCGAAGTTGATGAGCTCGGTGCGGTAGTTGTCACGTGCCCCAAAGGTGACAGGGAGGCGAACCTGCCCAATCGGGACCGTGGAGCCGTCGGTGACTCCGGAGAAATGCTTGGTTGGCTGAAGCTGACTGTAGGGTACTTGGAGATTGTTGAATGTTTCCACGGACAGGACGTTGAGCCCTACCCCACCATCGATGAGGGTCCTGGTGACTAGCACGTTGCTGATGATTGGGGAACAAAGCATCGGGAGGACTCCGGCTGTGGCCGCGCACTTGAGCTGATCCGCTGAGCTGAACGTGATGGCACACGCCGACCACCTGAGAGGGCGCGTGGCCTCGAGCCTGGGGAGGACTGCATTCACTTTGCCGGCGAACTGCTTGAAGATGCGCTGAGAGGCTGGGGCTTGAGCTCCGCCTAGGATGCTGGCGATCGCACGTGGTTCCTGGAAGCCCCCAACCCCTTCATCCTGATGATGGTCCTCATTTCTCCTTGGCTGCGGCGGTAGCGGAGGGAGGCCTGTGTTACCTTGCGGGCGATCCTCGCGAGGCTGATCCCTCCAGCCTCGCTCGTGAGGCGGGTCCTGCCAGCGATCCTCGCGAGGTTGGTCGTGCCAGCCTTGACGTGGGCCGCGGTCGTCCCAGCGCCTTTGTTCCTTCCTCCTCCTCGTCCGTAGCCCTGGTCGCTGCGGTCGGGACGCTGGCCAGTCCGTCCTTCACGCACGGCCCGGAGCTCTTGACATTCATTGGTGTTATGGGTGTGGAGGTCGTGGTACACGCAGTACCGACTGCCCTTGGAGGATTCGGGCTGATCTCTGCCCCACTTGGTGTCTGGTTCTGCCGCGAGCACGGCAGCCCCCTTGCGCTTCACGTCCTTCGCCTTGGGCTTCTTCTCTTCAGGGTCTGCGGCAGGCAACTCGAGGAGGGAGAGACGCTCTTCCTCAGCCCTGGCGCACTTGGTCGCCAGGTTGGACAGCTCCAAGGAAGTGCACAGATCTTCATGCATTGCGAGCGCCTCCTTAATTTTGACATCACACACGCCGTTAGAGAAGGCTGAGATGATGGCCTCCTCGGTCACCTTGGGAATCTTGAGGCGTGCATTGTTGAAGCGCTGGATGTACTTCTGCAGGGTTTCCCCTGGTTGCTGCTTGATGCGGCACATGTCGCTCACGGCGGGTGGCCGGTCGCGGGTACCCTGGAAGTTGGCGATGAAGCGGGTACGCATCTCGTCCCAGGAGGAGATCGTGCCTGGGGCCATGTTCAGAAGCCAGGTGCGGGCCCCGTCCTTGAGAGCCATGGGAACCAGTTCGCCATGACCTTCTCGTCTCTGTTGACAGCCTCGATGCCCAGCTCGTAGAGCTGGAGGAACTCTGCAGGGTCAGCCGTGCCTTCGTAGCGAGGAGGCGGGTCTGGCTTGAACTTGCCGGGCCATGCGATGGTGCGTAGCTCGGTGGTGAAGGCGCGGCAGCCCGCTGTGGCCACAGGAGGCCTTGGAGGACGAAGGGCTCGGTCCTGCGGGTCCCCGTGCACCACAGCTGGGTGCAGCGCGGGGTCTTGACGTGCAGGAGCAGGAGCGTGGCCGGGACGAGCCGGAGCAGGGAGCGCTCGGGTAGCTTCTCGAGGGCGAGGGACCTCTTGGCAGCTCTGCTCCTGCCGCGCTGGTTCCTGACGGGGCGGGTTCCGCCCAAGGGCCGCGCGCCTTGGAGTCAGGGCGCCTTCTTGAGGGGGAGGCGGCTGAGGCGCCCCAGGAGCTTCATTGCCCGCGCATGACGGGGTGCGGTGCAGCGAGAAAGATGGCGCGGGGAGCCCCCAGCGGCGCGGATGAGTTCGGCGACTCGGCCGAGCCATTCTTCGTAGACGTTGTCGACTGGGCGGTAGCGCAGGAGCTTGTTTGCCGCGATGAGCGTAGCTCGAGCCTCCATGGCCGCGCGGGGCGCGCGGGATGAAGAACTAGCAAGGGTGAGCGAGGGCGTAGCGGTGCGGCCGTCTCGCCTCATGGACGGGTGCTGGGACGATGCTTGCTGCTCGTTCCCCGCCGGGCCGGTGGCGGCGTTGATGGCAGGCGATGGGGAACGACGAGGGAGCCCGCCGACGGGAGCCATCTGGGCGACGCGAGAAGTGAGGGCGGCTCGGTGCTCGGTGCGAACCCGGCGTGTGTCAGACATGGTCGCGACGGTCGGAGAAGAACAGGGCGATGGAAGACGAATTCCGGAGCACCCCTACCTGGCGCGCCTAATGTCGGATTTAGGGTTCCGGCAGACCCTTGAGGTTCGAACACTGGGGTGCGCGCGGAGGTTTCGCCTTCTACCTACCTATTCCTCACCGAATCGTTGGGACTAAACTACGAGAAGGACAACAGAAGAGACACAGGGTTTATACTGGTTCAGGCCACCATTGTGGTGTAATACCCTACTCCAGTGTGTGGCATGGTCGATTGCCACTTGGGCTGATGATGAACAACACAAGGAAGAACAGCCTCGCGAGGGTCTGTTCTTGTGGTGGCGTTGTCCCTTTGGAGGGGTTGATTCTAGATGCCTATCTTATCTCCAGATTCCTATCCCGATGTCTCTACCCAGTGGGTGGCTAGTCCTATTTATAGGTGAAGGCCCTGGGCCTCTTCCCAAATATTGAGCGGGAAGGGTGCCAACAATTGGCCATTTTGAAGGGGAACATCTAGTACACTTATCCTGCTAAAGTTGGTCCTCGCCTGTCAAAGGCTCTGGTGGTGACGCCGACATGGGCTCCACGGTGACCTCCATCCTGCCGTTGGACTGGTCTTGGTCTTGTTGCACCGAAATGGATGCCTTTGCTTGATGCTCTCGCCTGTGCTTGCTCCCCTTGCACCAAAGAGGAAAGAAGGACACTGCGCGGGCTGGCGCCCGGCTGGCGCCCTTGGTCGTCATGGCTTGCGTCATGGGCACCTCGTGAGGTACCCCACCTTGAACTCTCCGCCTCCTTGTGAGCCAGCCTGACGAGGCCATGCCTGAGGAAGCTCCTTGTCGCCCGCCCCGCAAGGCTTGGCCCCTCGCGAGGGTCTTGAGCTTGTGTTGATGAAGATGGGCCGTGCTGGGCCCCCTTTGAGCCACGCCGTAGGCCGCAGGCAGGCAAGTCTGGGGACCCCCGTTCCCAGAACGCCGACAGAGGAAACTTGCGATTTGCGCCCGCCTGGCCTTGGTCGTCATGGCTCACGTCAGCTGAGCCTCGTGAGGTAAATCTTGCATAGAACTCTCCGCCTCTTGGGAGCTAGCCTGAAGAGGCCGGTCCTCTCAGGGGTCTCGGCGTCATCCGCCTCGCGAGGCTTGGCCCCTCGCGAGGGTCTTGAGCTGTTGATGTCGAAGTTGGGACGTACCAGGCCGTCGATGGAGCCACGTGGTGGGCCGCAGGTAGGCAAGACTGGATACCCTCATATCTAGAACACCGAGAGTAGCCCCCGGGCCCGAGGCGCGCTCGGACTTGGCTTCTAGGCGAAGCCAAAGGGCAAGTGCGGAGCGCCGCGGGCCCTAACCGCCTATGGCCTTGATGACACGTGGCGGTTGATGGGACGTGGGCGTCTCCACTTCCCCACGCTGCCTTGATATCTGCCAGGCCTAGTGGTCGCTTGTTGTCAGAGCAGCTTGCCCTTTGCAGATTGTTGCGCTCGACCCTCGTTTCTTCCTTTCCAATTTTGCCGCTCCGCGCATAGATTTGGCACCGGCGCCTCGCCTCTCTCTTGGCGCTCATCATGGCCCCCAAGCCGAGGAGGAAGAAGGGGAAGCCTTGCGCCTCGACCGGGCCTCCGCTGGCCTTGGAGCCAGCTCTCGATCAGTCGACAGTGATCAACCAGGAAGGGCTGGACAAGGTACGCCAAGCCCTTGCGGCTGACTCCAATGAGTGGAAGGCGACGACCGTTCGTCCTACATCCTGGCGTGTGAGTGAGATGAGCGCCACCGAGATCCCCATCTATCTCCATGCCCTCCTTGCGGGTTTGATTCCCCTTCCTCTCCCTTCTTCAATGTTGTGATCACGCATTATCAAATCCATCTGTTGCATCTAGACTCCTGCTCTGTCATCCTTCTTGCCGTCTTTGCCTTCCTTTGTGAGGCCATAGTTGGCATTACCCCTTTCGTGGCCCTGTTTCTCCATTTCTTCTTGCTTCGGTTGGTCGATGCTCGCCAATGCTTTGGGTGCGTGATCTTCGAAGCTGTGGCCGAAACTGCCAGTTTGGGAATTGACTTCGAGCTTTCGCCTGCTACAAAGGAATTCCGGAAGCAGTGGCTGCTCATGGATGCCGACTCGTTCAGCCCCCTGCTCTTGACTCCTGGGGCACCAGCCTCGCCTAGCTCTGGTTGGGGCCACGAGAAGCTCTCCGACCGGCGCCTCTCCTTCGTCTGGAAGAGGTTGGCGAGGTTACATGAACTGGGTGACAGCGCCGATGGTGGTGAAGGAATTCGTCAGGCAGCGCGTTGCTCCCCTCCAGCGCCATTCTCGCCCAATGTGGGATGTTGCGGGCATCGAGGATCTGATGAGGCTGCAGAGGCCATCCTTGGTTGCTGGGACCATGAGCATGGTGCTCAAACTCCTGACGGGCGAACCCGAGCCCGCTGACCTTTCAGGGGGCGGCTGCCTCCTCTATCAGTGCTCGGACAAGGCGGCCTTTGCTGGGCAGATGCCTCAATTCGATGAGTAGGAGTTGCTTCTGGAGGGCCTTGTGGGGCCCCGTGAGAATCCCGTCTTCGTGGCTCCCCTTCTACTTGACCCAGCCGCATGCGCCCCAAGTGTGGAAGCAGGGGAGCGCTCGCGGCCGGTAGCTGTTGTGGGTCCTCCAAAGGCTTGGTGCCGACGATGGCCGAGGAGGTCGAGGCTCACCCTGAAGGGGGGTGCCGCGAGGCTGACATGACCCCAAGCTCTGGATGCAGAGGCCCCTGATGCCCGGGGCGGCGGCTCTGAAATGGCTACCGACAATGAGGAGACCACCAATGGCTCCGTAGCCGCAAGCCAGGGGACCCTGCCGGGCGCCCCTGCCCCTGGGGTCCCTGCCCCGGCTGCCCCACTGAGCGCTCCTCCTCCCGTGGATCACCCGTCGGGGTCCAGTCGGCCCCGCCCGAGCCTTGAATCGCTCCTGAAGAGGAAGAGGTCTCTGTGCCGCAGCGATGGCACCCGTCGACCACTGAAGCCGAGGAGATACGTGGCTGCCGATGAGTAAGTACCTTTGCTCTTGATTCCATGTGTGCGGTGTTGTCTTCTGACTAGGGCCTTGCAGGGCTCCCACGAAGGTGAAACCTCGAGAGGCGGGCGCCTCCAAGGATCCCAGCTTGACACCCGCAAACAGCCCCCGGCGCCCTGATCCTGCGTAGGGCGTGAGGCCGGCTCCAGCCGCTACGACGCCGTGAGGGGGCCCCGGACCCAAGCTCCCTACTCCCTTTCTCTGCGACTCATCCTGTGAGGCAGGGGATGCACTGGCGGTCCTTCCTCTTGTCGTTGCTGGCAGGGGGTGCCCCTTGGGCGGCCTTCGTCTTTGGGCACTGGGGCTACACCGGCCAGCCTCCAGCCGGAGGTAGGCGGGGCGCCCAACGCCTCCCCGGCAGCCCCCGGGGCCGGCGAGGGCCTTGGTGATGTGCTTACGCTTGCTCGTGGGCGTAGTGCTGTGTGCTTCGAGCTCTTTGGTGAAGCGATGCGTGCAATGATCCATCTTGGCGGGGAGCTCGCCAATCTCGACACCAGGCTTGAGGTGGAAAGCCGCTGCCTGGCGCATGAGTGGCAGCAGCTGAAGATTGCCATCAACCTTAGGAGACTTTAGCGCGATGAGGCCGGTGCACTTGCGGTGGCCTCGCTCGCGACTTCTCGCGAGGCCTGCGGTCGCGCCGTGGAGGAGGCCGTGTCCGCCAACCGCCATCGCGAGGTGGCCGAGGAGCGGGAGCGGGAGCTTTTGTCTTCAAATGCGGCCCTTGAGCGAGAAGTCGAGGAGCACCGTGTCCTTCTGGCCTCCTGATGTAGGGTGGAACCCTATGTGGATGATCTTTCACGTTTCGAGTGGATCCTACGAGGAGACAAGAAGAACGAGCGGAAGAACACGAGGAAATCATGGGGAGGAACGAGGGAAAACACTCAACCAACAAGGAATCGGTCACACAAGTGCTAGATCAAAGAACACAAAGAGATACACGAGATCCAAAGTCAACAAAGGTAAGGATACAAAGGTAACCGATCTTCTCCGTGAGGAGGTCTTGAATCCACAAGGGGATCTTCCCACGAGGGGGTCTTGAATCCGATAGGATCTTCTCCGAAGAGGCCGCGGTCTCTCACGAGGAGGAGATCCGATGGATGAGCGAAGCTCTATCTCACATATGAGCTAAATCAACGCTAACCCTCAAAATGGGGAGGAGGAGGTCTATTTATAGTGCTAAGCCATGAAGGGGTAAGTGAGGGGCGAAGGGGTACGCGGGCCTCGGCCCAAGTCATGTGCGCAGGCAAGGCCGGATGATCCGGACGGGATTCCGGATGATCCGGGCTGGTCCGGATGGTCCGGGTGGAGGCCCGGATGAGCTGGATGCCCGACTGGTGGCGGCGTAGGACCGGATATCCGGCTGGGGGTCCGGACGTCCGGGCAGGGTCCGGATGATCCGGGACGGGGTCCGGATGATCCGGCTTCAGGTGGGAGCTTCGGGTGCCTTCGGGGTGAGTTACCCGGACGATCCGGAGGAGGGTCCGGATGATCCGGCTGAGCCCGGATGATCCGGACGACGGTCCGGATGTCCGGCCTGGCTCCAACAGCCGCTCCGTCTTCTTCTTCTCCTTTCTTCCGTCTTCTCTTCCATGCTTGGCCTTGGTCCTTGGATTCTCCATGGTCATCTTGGTTGTACCTGAGTGTATGCAAGGTCCAGGCATGAGGTAGTATCCATGTCTCACATGTGGAAAGTGACGGTTTGAAGAGGAGTGAATTCACCTTGTGTCCAATGGCGTACGTTCGAGGTCTCGTCATATGTCCTCTTGGGGCTTGGAGAGTAGTTGGAGTGTACATCGGGATGAACATGGGATGCTCCGCATCATATCCCCCATTGGGAAAGATCCGACCTCGGATCGTGATCCTCATCACCATGGAAACGATTGTCATAGACGGACTTGTAGTTGGACGAAGTTGAAGACATGGTGCAATCTGCGTAGTCCAAGGTGTCGCCGGAGTGATAGACATGCAAAAAGAGCAAACACAAGCAACACTCGGAAATACAATGGTTAGTGCACACAAAGTGTCCATCATGTAAGAATGAGTCCGTGCGGCAAGATTGGTTGTGACAAAGCGCACGAAGCTTATCAAGATGATCTAGAATGAGATGCAAAGCATTCATGGGAGGAAATGCAATCATTGTGCACACAAATGTGTTGTAAATATGATCAATGCAACCACGGTGCAAAATGATGTCATAGTGAGATGGTTTATCAATAGCATGAATATGGCAATGGATGCTCAATATGTATATGTTATCATGCAATTGATGATGGACAATATGATCATGGTGTATGAATATGCCTTCAAGGTAGATCACAACAAATTTGCTAAGGAAATGCGCAAGCTCATATATCATGGATGACATGGGAATACAAGATGCAACAAGGCAATCATAATGTGAGTCAATCCATGCATGAGGTGCAAACTTGTGGTAAGTATGATATGTCCATCGAGCATGACATGTATGAGCACAATCAACAAATATGAAGGTGGTTGTGTACCAAAGCTCGATGTCGAGGCATGAGTGGAGTGCCGAAGGTGCATCCAATAAGTGCAAGCGTTCCTCAATGTGAAGGTCCATGTAGCCAATCTCCAATGTTGCTCCTCCGTTCACGAGATGTATCATGTAGACAACAAGAAGGAAACAACAATGAAAGAGTGACCCATCCAATATGCGTATTTGAGGATGGCTCAAAGAGAAGGAGTTCACCTCAAGATAGTTCCCAAAGATGTTGGAGTCGTACATCATGTATTCCTTCACATAACCAATATGTCTCATGACGGTATTGCCTTGTGAATCCTTCGAAATGAAATAACATGACAAACACTCGGAAAAACAAATGAGGTTAGCAGAAATGCAAAACCTATCATTCAAGTGGTAAGATACCCAACAAGTGTATGCATCATGCTCATCATAAGAAGGTACAAGGGAGCATTTCATAGTGTGGAGGCATATGATGCAAGAACAACCAAATACAAGAGGCTCAAGGAAAGAAGTATGCATCACAAGTAATGTGTCAAAGTCTCCAAGATCAATAAGCATAGTATTGTTGCACTCAATACAAGTGGATATGAAAGAGGCAACTAATAGACACAAGAGACAATGATCAAGATATATCATGTGAGAGGCATGAGCATATATGTCATCAACCCAAGAAAGCAAGTAATAGTGGAACATGGGTGATGCAACATAGCAAGCAATCATAGCGATCAAGTCAAGCAAGCTAGTAGTGCGAAGATGCAACATACTAGAAGGAATCATGGCAAGCATGTCATGTGTGCAAATAGTGGGCATGAATAATTCACATGTCATAGCACAAGCATGAAAGCAGGATATGAGTAAAATGTCATCAATGGGGCATCATGACTCTCCCAACACAACAATCATCAATAGCATGGGGCACATGATAAACATGGCAAAAGCAACAAGGATCTCCACCAAGCATGCAAATACACATAGAAGTAGCATAATGGTGAATCATGGGTAGATGCAAGCAAGGGTCACAATTGCATGGCAAAGGCATAAGAGCAAGCATAACATGCAAAGTGAACACAATAGTATGGGCATAATGTGACAAGTGGTAAATAGGCCATAGCCGTATGAGAGCCAAGTAAAAGAGATGCGCGTAGTCGATGCGTGAAGAGAACGGTGGTAAGCATAGTCCACGGGATCCCAAAGCATCGTTGCTCTCAAGAGCTCGTTTCGTCAACTCTTGGGATTGAGAGGTTGACGAGCATACATGAGTACCTACACAAAACAAAGACAAAGGAAAAATTGTGTGTGCGTTGTGTATGTACACATCATCCATCATGATGCGCATGTGCATGTGTTTGTTAGCACAAAATAGCCAATGCTCAAATAAATGAGATGCGTGATATAGAAACATGTCATCCATCATGAGAGGTTTGTTATGATGTGTGTCATAATGGAGACTCAAAGGATTTAATGCATCATGAGGTATTTCTAGAGCATTGTTATTCATGGGGTGCATATGGTGTACACTATCATGGGAATCATGCAAAGTATGAAATGCATCAAGATCTCCTAATATGTATGAGGAAACTATGGGGGTCTCCTCATGAGCAAGAGTAGAAACATCACATGGAGAGTATTGACAACATCCAAAACAATGCATATTTGGTTCAATGTGATCATGGCATGGCATAGTAGATGATTTGCGCAAATCATGTAAAGGAAGCATGGCAATATCATCACATGAAAAACAAAAGCCAATGACCATCATCTCGTCATCTATGCCATAAGTGCAAATGGGATTGATTTTAATGGGGCATGCATAGTTACTATGTTGAGATTGTAGGGATGCAATATGGGAGATCTCACTCATAGCATATGACAAGTTCAATGGATTGTCAAACATGAAGTGACCAATAGAATTTTCACATGATATCCTATGAAGCATAGCATCACAACTAGGCAACTCAACATGCTCATCATCATATTCATCGTAAATAGGTAAGTCAAGGCATGAAGAAGTTTCACTAGCATGAAGCATGGTAATAGGTGGGTCAACATCATGCAAGCAATCAATCTCAAGAATGTCCACTAGTGGGACTAGAGAAGCACCATCACCTATGTTACCTTTGGAGCGTCGCTCATGTGTTGTAGGTGAGGTGTTGAAGATCAAGTCATGGTCATCGTCATATTGATGGAACCATGTGGGGGTGCATCATCATCCACCATGGCCATCGTCATGTCCAAAGGGAGGACGTAGTCATCGCGAATCGGCGCGTCATCATATATGGGTCCTAGCACCAAAGAAGAAAACACACTAGGAGTAGAGGTTAAGTCGTTAGAAATCATGGTGGCCTCACATGCCGTGTCAACTACCTCACTCACTAAGTGTAGTGGCTCACTCACTCCCTCAAAGATGCTCTCACTCATATGGTTGGTGGGGTCACTCAAGTGGCGCTCAACCTCACATAGGATGTGTGGCATGCTCTCATGTGTGGGGCTAGTGGTGGTCACACTCATCCTCTCAAAGGAAATGCTCTCAATGTCACATATGGTGGAGTCACTCATCTCTCTCAAGGGGTGGTGGCTCTCCTCACATGTCAAATGGGGCATCTCGACATATGTGGGTGTCAGAGAGATGTTGGTGCAAATGTCTCCATGCTCAACTCCTATCGCCGTGGTCGAAGGGGATGGCCCTTGCTCGACCTTCTTGTCATCGTCTTGGTGTGGGAGGCCCATATCATGTGGCACCTCCTAGTTCGTCTCCATGACCGAAGGGAGTTTCCCATGCTCGGCCATCTTCCTTGAGGGGCTTCCGAAGATGGAAGTGTCGCCCTCGCTTGTAGGTGGTCGCCTTGGACTTGATGAAGTCGTTGTAGGCGTACTCGTGGGAAGTAGGCGAAGATGCCGTACGTCCAAAGGCGAAGATGCCTTGATAGCACTTGGCGAAGATGCCGAAGTGGTTGTTGTAGCCGTAACACCGTCTTGGTGGTGGTCGTCTTGCGGTCTTCTCTTATGCTTATGAAGCTTGGACTTGGCGTGAAGTAGCGCTTGTTGGGACTTGTGCATTTGCGCTTGTGGAGCATCTTCATGATGATGATGTCGTTGTCGTGCTTGAGCTCCTTGGCGTTCGTCGTCGTTGTGCACATGATGCTTGGAGGTGACTTGCCCTTCATGACGATGTTGATCACGAACGTGATGGTGGTCGCCATGTAGATGTTGACTTGGACGACTTGCGCTTGCATCTTGTTTGTGCTCCGAAGATGATCGACTTGGTCGCCGCCGCCTTGAAGATGACGAAGGGGAAGTAGACTTGATCAAGGCTCTAATCTCCTCCATCCTTGCATCTTGCTCCTCTTTATGTGCGGCAAGCTTCTTGTTGAAGTAGTCCCTTCTCCTTGCTTCGGAGTGATGAATGTCGATGGAGATGTTCTCGATGCGCTCTCGCAATCTTGATTGTGTGCCTTGCACTTGTCGTTGTAGATCGAAGATAGACGCTTTGGTGATGTAATTGTTCATGCCGTCGTTGTTGTCGAGGACCGGAGAGGAAATGCCTTGCCTATCCATCACAAGACTCGAGCAAATATGAGTGGGAGAAAGAGAAGAACTTATACCAATGTACCTTGACCTATGTTGACAATGAATCAAGTTCACTCAAATGCGGACAATGAAATAGCACTATTGGTACCAATCCTTGTGGGTTCTCACACCTACACAAGTAAGGCTTATAGTGGAGCTCGGTGAGGATAGTGGCACAAAAATTTAATGCAAAATGTTAGCAAGAGTCAATAATGTTGAAAAAGATTCACAAATTCGCAAGTGAAACAAATGGACCAATAGGAAAGAATGGCACACGGAAACACACACACGGATAGATAAATGGGGTCGTGCAACCAAGGAATGAGCACAAAATGTGGAATCCACGGAAAACGCTCGTGTTTCACAACTCAAGAGAGACGCTAGCACGATTGCTCAATAGGCGGATATGACACTTGTGCACAAACTATAATATGCAAAATGGATAAACTTTCTATCCCAAGTATGCTATGTATGTATGGTTCCCGGTGTTTCTCTCAAGATGATCCAAGATGATCGGATATGACAATCTTATATGCAATGTGGTATGATGCTATGGCACTTGCTTACAAGCTTCTTTGCTCTCTTTCTTTTGCTTAAAAGCTTTTTTTTTCTATGGCCACTTTTGCACAATGCACAAACCAAGATAGCAATTGTGTATATGCGGGAACAAACGTGAGACACAATGGATGATATGATACCAAGATGATATGGTATGTATGTAATGGAAGGTATAGACCACTAGTGTGCACAAGTCACGTTGCCGGCAATACTCAAATGGCTAGTCTCGATAGGCAAGTAATGCAAAATGGGCTAGGGGTTATCAATGCAATTTGCATGGGGAATATACAATGGTGTCATCGAGGTTACCGTCCTTTGCGATGATGAGCGGCGGTGTTCTTGGTGTAGATACCAAGATGATGGAGACTCGTCCCTAAGTAGCCGAAACACCTTAGGAAACGGAAAAACCGCAAACTCAAAATCTCAAATGACAAATGTCAAATGGTGGTAGTGGAAATGTGGTGGTGGTTTGCACTTGGCAATGTGGAAGTGAAATGATGGGCTATACACGTGTCGAAGTTGAAGTTGCCATCCCTAAGTAGCCGAAACACCTTAGGAGACACAAGCCACAACTCGAACAAGCTCAAACAACAATTGGGTTAAGTTGGGTTGGTATTGTATGGTGGGCAAGGTTATGCGGAAGTGGTGGAGGTGGTTGATGAAGAAGCAATTGTCCCTAAGTAGCCGAAACACCTTAGGAGACTCTAATCACAACTCAAACAACCACTAATGCTATGGGGAACAAAATGGGTTAGGTTGCGGAAGTCGGTGGTGGCTATGCGGATGATATGGTGGAAGGCCTAGGCAAACTTGCCAAATTTTTAAAAATTTGATGGAGTCAAATGGTGTTGGTCATATTTTTGTGGGATGGGGGATGTCAATAGCTTCAAAACGAGCTAAAGAACGTTAAAATCGGACTCCGGATGTATTAGTTATGACCAAAACAAAATTTCAGCCGTGTCAGTTTCAGGGTTAACCGGACATCCGGGAGGAGGTCCGGATGATCCGGGCTAGGTCCGGATGATCCGGGTGTACATCCGGATGATCCGGGTTCGTCAGCTCCGGTTCTGTTTTCTGGGTGCGTGGGGTATCCGGACGTCCGGGAGAGGGTCCAGCTGATCCGGGATGTGTCCGGATGATCCGGGAGAAGGTCCGGATGATCCGGACAGGTCAAACTGCTCGGGATTTCCTCTCGGGGACGAATTTTTGGGCGGAATTTGGGGATTTTGGGGTCAAAATTGACGAGATTTCGTGGATGGAAGGTGGGGAAACTTGGGGAGATGCTAGATCCACTTGAAACCAAGCAAATCCACGGATCAAAATCAACAAAACATCATCAAACCAACAAATCACAAAAAATTTTGGGGGCTATTTTTGGTGGGGATTTTCGGATTTAGGACGAAATCAACAAAATCAAGCTAGAAAACACGGGGTAGGGGCTCCAAAAACGTGATCAATGTGGCTCATGATACCATAGATGATGTAGGGTGGAACCCTATGTGGACGATCTTTCACGTTTGGAGTGGATCCTACGGGGAGACAAGAAGAACGAGCGAAAGAACACGAGGAAATCACAGGGAGGAACGAGGGAAAACACTCAACCAACAAGGAATCGGTCACACAAGTGCTAGATCAAAGAACACAAAGAGATACACGAGATCCAAAGTCAACAAAGGTAAGGATACAAAGGTAACCAATCTTCTCCGTGAGGAGGTCTTGAATCCACAAGGGGATCTTCCCACGAGGGGGTCTTGAATCCGATAGGATCTTCTCCGAAGAGGCCGCGGTCTCTCACGAGGAGGAGATCCGATGGATGAGCGAAGCTCTATCTCACATATGAGCTAAATCAACGCTAACCCTCAAAATGGGGAGGAGGAGGTCTATTTATAGTGCTAAGCCATGAAGGGGTAAGTGAGGGGCGAAGGGGTACGCGGGCCTCGGCCCAAGTCATGCGCGCAGGCAAGGCCGGATGATCCGGACGGGATTCCGGATGATCCGGGCTGGTCCGGATGGTCCGGGTGGAGGCCCGGATGAGCTGGATGCCCGACTGGTGGCGGCGCAGGACCGGATATCCGGCTGGGGGTCCGGACGTCCGGGCAGGGTCCGGATGATCCGGGACGGGGTCCGGATGATCCGGCTTCAGGTGGGAGCTTCGGGTGCCTTCGGGGTGAGTTACCCGGACGATCCGGAGGAGGGTCCGGATGATCCGGCTGAGCCCGGATGATCCGGACGACGGTCCGGATGTCCGGCCTGGCTCCAACAGCCGCTCCGTCTTCTTCTTCTCCTTTCTTCCGTCTTCTCTTCCATGCTTGGCCTTGGTCCTTGGATTCTCCATGGTCATCTTGGTTGTACCTGAGTGTATGCAAGGTCCAGGCATGAGGTAGTAGCCATGTCTCACATGTGGAAAGTGACGGTTTGAAGAGGAGTGAATTCACCTTGTGTCCAATGGCGTATGTTCGAGGTCTCGTCATATGTCCTCTTGGGGCTTGGAGAGTAGTCGGAGTGTACATGGGGATGAACGTGGGATGCTCCGCATCACCTCCTCACCAGACGAGGCGTGCTACGTCTTGAGCTTGCGTTGGTTTTCCTCGAAGAGGAGAGGGTGATGCAGCAAAGTGTAGCGTAAGTATTTCCCTCAGTTTTGAGAACCAAGGTATCAATCCCGTAGGAGGCTCCTCAAAAGTCCCAGGCACCTACACAAACAAACTGAGAACTCGCAACCAACGCAATAAAGGGGTTGTCAATCTCTTCACGGCCACTTACGAAAGTGAGATCTGATAGAGATAATAATATATTTTTGGTATTTTATAAGATATATGCAAAAAAGTAAAGATGCAAATAAAAGATAGATTGAAAGCAAATATGATAAGAGATAGACTCGGGGGCCATAGGTTTCACTAGAGGCTTCTCTCAAGATAGCATAAGTATTACGGCGGGTGAACAAATTACTGTCGAGCAATTGATAGAAAAGCGCATAGTTATAAGATTATCTAGGCATGATCATAAACCCACAATTCATTGGATCTCGATAAACACACCACAAAAAGAGATTACATCGAATAGATCTCCACAAGAGAGGGGGAGAACATTGTATTGAGATCCAAAAAGAGAGAAGAAGCCATCTAGCTAATAACTATGGACCCGTAGGTCTGTGGTAAACTACTCACAACTCATCGGAGGGGCAAGGATGTTGATGTATAAGCCATCCATGGTTGATTCCCCCTCCGGCAGAGTGCC
Source organism: Triticum aestivum (assembly GCF_018294505.1). NCBI lineage: Eukaryota > Viridiplantae > Streptophyta > Magnoliopsida > Poales > Poaceae > Triticum > Triticum aestivum. The sequence continues at coordinate 591,918,690 of NC_057798.1, read as the reverse complement.
GGCGAAGGCTCCAAGATGAGATCTCGCGGATACAGAAGGTTACGACGGTGGAAATTGTGTTTCGTGGTGCTCCTGGATGTTTTCGGGGTCCGTAGGTATATATAGGAGGAAGAAGTACGTCGGTGGACGCCCGAGGGGCCCACGAGACAGGGAGGCGCGGCCCCCTATCTCGTGGGGCCCTCGGGAGCTTCTTGACTTGCACTCCAAGCTCTCCGGATCAAATTTGTTCCAAAAATCACGCTCCCGAAGGTTTCATTCCGTTTGGACTCCGTTTGATATTCCTTTTCTTCGAAATACTGAAATAGGCAAAAAAATAACAATATGGGCTGGGCCTCCGGTTAGTAGGTTAGTCCCAAAAATGATAATAATGTATAAAATAAAGCCCATAAACATCCAAAAGGGGTAATATAATAGCATGGAACAATCAAAAATTATAGATACGTTGGAGACGTGTCAAGCATCCCGAAGCTTAATTCCTGCTCGTCCTCGAGTAGGTAAATGATAAAAAGAGAATTTTTGATGTGGAATGCTACCTAGCATAATTCATAATGTAATTTTCTTCATTGTGGCATGAATTTTTAGATCCATATGAATACAAAATAAAAGTTCATATTGACATAAGAAATAGTAACACTTCAAGCATACTAATCAAAGTAATCATGTCTTCTCAAAATAACATGGCAAAAGAAAGTTCATCCCTACAAAATCATATAGTTAGGCTATGCTTCATTTTCGTCACACAAAGATGTTCCCAACTTCTATACCCCCGATGACAAGCCAAGCAATTGTTTCATACTTAAATAATCTCAAACTTTTTCAACCTTCACGCAATACATGAGCGTGAGTCATAGATATAGCACTAAGGGTGGAATAGAATATGATGATGAGAATTGTGTGGAGAAGACAAAAAGGAGAAAGTCTCACATTGACAAGGATAATCAACGGGCTATGGAGATGCCCATCAATTGATGTCAACATAAGGAGTAGGGATTGCCATGCAACGGATGCACTAGAGCTACAAATGAATGCTCAACAAAGGAAAACTAGTGGGTGTGCATCCAACTTGCTTGCTCATGAAGACCTAGGGCATTTGAGGAAGCCCATCCTAGGAATATACAAGCCAAGTTCTATACTGAAAAATTCCCACTAGTATGAAAAAGACAACTTATGAGACTCACTACATGAAAAACAAGGTACTACTTTGAAGCACAAGTGTGGAAAAAGAGATAGTAACATTGCCCTTTTTATTTATTTATTTTTTTTCTTTTTTTCTCTCTTCTTTTCTTTTTTCACTTTTTTGGGCCTTTCTTTTTTTCTTTTGGCCTTTTTTTTTCTTTGAGCAATGTTCTAATAATGATGATCATCACACTTTCATTGATTACAACATAAGAACTACAACTCGAAACTAGAACAAGATATGACTCTATATGAATGCCTCTGGCGGTTTGCCGGGATGGTGCAATGAATCAAGAGTGACATGTATGAAAAATAATGCATGGTGGCTTTGCCACAAATATGATGTCAACTACATGATCATGTAATGGCAATATGACAAAAGTAATGCGTGTCATAATGATGAATGGAACGGTGGAAAGTTGCATGGCAATATATCTCGGAATGGCTATGGAAATTCCATAATAGGTAGGTATGGTGGCTGTTTTGAGGAAGATATAGGGAGGTTTATGTGTGATAGAGCGTACGTATCACGGGGTTTGGATGCACCGGCGAAGTTTGCACCAACTCTCAAGGTGAGAAAGGGCAATGCACGGTACCGAAGAGGCTAGCAAAGGCGGAAAGGTGAAAGTGCGTATAATCCATGAACTCAACATTAGTCAAAAGAACTCATATACTTATTGCAAAAATTTAGAAGTCATCAAAAATCAAGTACTACGCGCATGCTCCTAGGGGGATAGATTGGTAGGAAAAGACCATCGCTCGTCCCGACCGCCACTCATAAGGATGCACACGCCAAGTACACTTCATGTTTCAAATTTGTTACACAACTTTAACCATACATGCATGATAAGGGACTTGCTAACTTCAACACAAGCATTCTTTGAATTCATAATCACCCAACTAGCATGACTTTAATATCACTAACTCCATATCTCAAAACAATTATCCAGTATCAAGTTGATCATAGCATCCAATTCACTTCCTATGATAGTTTTTATTATACCCAACTTGGATGCTCATCATTCTAGGACCAACTTTATGATAATAGCAAATACCCTGCTGTTCTAAAAGACTCTCAAAATAATATAAGTGAAGCATGAGAGACTAGCAATTTCTTCAAAATTAAGACACCACCGTGCTCTAAAAGATATAAGTGAAGCACTAGAGCAAAAACTATCAAGCTCAAAAGATATAAGTGAAGCACATAGAGTATTCTAGCAAATTCTAATCAAATAGGTTTCTCCCAAAAGGTGTGTACAACAAGGATTATTGTGGTAAACTAAAAAGCAAACACTAATATAATACACGACGCTCCAAGCAAAACACATATCATGTAGCGAATAAAAATATAGCTCCAAGTAAAGTTACCAATAAACGAAGACGAAAGAGGGGATGCCTTCCCGGGGCATCCCCAAGCTTAGGCTTTTGGCTATTCTTGAATATCTTGGGGTTCCATGGGCATCCCCAAGCTTAGGCTCTTTCCATCCTTTATTCCATAGTCCATCAAAGCTTTACCCAAAACCTGAAAACTTCACAACACAAAACTCAACAGGAAATCTTATAAGCTCCGTTAGTGAAAGAAAACAAAACCACCACATAAGGTACTGCAATGAACTCATTCTTTATTTATTTTGGTGTTAAAACTACTGTATTACAACTTCTTTATGGTTCATAGACTGAATTACTAGCCATAGATGCATTGAAATAAGCAAACAACACATAAAAAACAGAATCTGTCAAAAACAGAACAGTCTGTAGCAATCTGTAACTACCGCAAACTTATGGAACTCTAAAAATTCTACCAAAATCGGACGTACTGGAAAATTTGTCTATTGATCAGCAGCAAAAAGAATCAATGCAAAAGCACATTTCTGTGATTTATTGAATTTTCTTCTCGTAAGTGCAAAGTTTCTGTTTTTCAGCAGAATCAAATCAACTATCATCGTAGGTTATCCTATTGGTTCTACTTGGCACAAACACTAACTAAAAGATAAAAACACATCTAAACAGAAGGTAGATGCAAGATTTATTCCTAAACAGGAGCAAAAACAAAAAACATAAAGAAAAATTGGGTTGCCTCCCAACTAGCGCTATCGTTTAACGCCCCTAGCTAGGCATAAAAGCGAAGATAGATTTAAGGAGTGCCATCTTTAATTTTCAGTTTCTTAGCCGAGTCATGCTCGAATTCGGGAGGTTCTTTCCGCTTCCCTTCATACTCTGAAATTTTTAGATCTAAAGAATCCAACCGCTTATTGCAAAGAGTGATAAACATATTCATGCGGTGCAGATTTCCGCTAACACTTTTAAGGGGCTCAAGAGATTTTTGTAAAAATTTTGTTACTTCGCAAATTTTTCCAAACACTTGCGTTTCTTCTTGGGTAGGATGAGATCCGCCCTTTTGAGGTAGTGTTCCCACTATTCCCTCTATAATTTCATGTGCAATACTTGGATCAATTTCAATAAAATTTCCCTTGGCAATGCAATCCAAGAGTTGTCTATGCGTCATGTTTAACCCAACATAAAAATTGCAAAGAAGAATTCTAAAGTTCACCTCTAGGGTGCACTTGCGATAAGATTCCATCATCCTATACCACGCATCTTTTAAGTTTTCTCCTTGCCTTTGCTTGAAGTGAAGAACTTCAAACTCGGGAGACATAGGAGAAGACAAGGAACTAGCCATAACGACGAGGCAAACGGGCAAACACACGAGCAATGGGAAAAAGAAAGGCAAGCAAAAAGGGAGGAGGAGATTGGGAAAGAGAGGGTGAATAAAACGGCAAGGGTGAAGTGGGGGAGAGGAAAACGAGAGGAAAATAATGTAAATGCGAGGGAGATAGGTTTGTGATGGGTGAGCGAAGACCTCCCTGGCAACGGCGCCAAAAATCCTTCTTGCTACATCTTGAACTTGCGTTGGTTTTCCTCGAAGAGGAGAGGGTGATGTAGCAAAGTGTAGCGTAAGTATTTCCCTCAGTTTTGAGAACCAAGGTATCAATGCAGTAGGAGGCTCCTCAAAAGTCCCACGCACCTACACAAACAAACTAAGAACTCGCAACCAACGCAATAAAGGGGTTGTCAATCCCTTCACGGCCACTTACGAAAGTGAGATCTGATAGAGATAATAATATATTTTTGGTATTTTATAAGATATATGCAAAAAAGTAAAGATGCAAATAAAAGATTGATTGAAAGAAAATATGATAAGAGATAGACCCGGGGGCCATAGGTTTCACTAGAGGCTTCTCTCAAGATAGCATAAGTATTACGGTGGGTGAACAAATTACTGTCGAGCAATTGATAGAAAAGCGCATAGTTATGAGATTATCTAGGCATGATCTTAAACCCACAATTCATCGGATCTCGACAAACACATCGCAAAAAAAACTAGAAAATGAGATTACATCGAATATATCTCCACAAGAGAGGGGGAGAACATTGTATTGAGATCCAAAAAGAGAGAAGAAGCCATCTAGCTAATAACTATGGACCCGTAGGTCCGTGGTAAACTACTCACAACTCATCGGAGGGGCAAGGATGTTGATGTAGAAGCCCTCCGTGGTCGATTCCCCCTCCGGCAGAGTGCCGGCGAAGGCTCCAAGATGAGATCTCACGGATACAGAAGGTTACGGTGGTGGAAATTGTGTTTCGTGGTGCTCCTGGATGTTTACGGGGTCCGTAGGTATATATAGGAGGAGGAAGTACATCGGTGGACGCCCGAGGGGCCCACGAGACAGGGGGCGCGCCCTACATGGGGGCACGACCCCCTATCTTGTGGGGCCCTCGAGAGCTTGTTGACTTGCACTCCAAGCTCTCCGGATCAGATTTGTTCCAACAATCACGCTCCCGAAGGTTTCATTCCATTTGGACTCCGTTTGATATTCCTTTTCTTCGAAATACTGAAATAGGCAAAAAGACATCAATATGGGCTGGGCCTCCGGTTAGTAGGTTAGTCCCAAAAATGATAATAATGTATAAAATAAAGCCCATAAACATCCAAAAGGGATAATATAATAGCATGTAACAATAAAAAATTATAGATACGTTGGAGACGTATCAAGGCGGCCTTTGCCGAGGCGGAGCTCCTGTGGCGCCATGAAGGCTTGAAGTTGGAGACCGTGGAGCACAACATGACATTGGAGAGGCTGGAGGTGAGGGAGCTCCAGGCTGCCATGGCCGAGGACGCCGTCACGGCCCAAGAAGCCCAGGTCCAGTTAGAGTTGGAGGACAGGGTGGCGAAGGCGCATGCTGACTTGGCTGAGGGGCACTGCCTGGATCTGGAGCTGCTCAAGGCCGAGCTTGAATGTAGGACATCCACCCTGAAGGCGAAGCTGTGATCCATGGAGCAGCGTGAGAGTGCTGCTCAAGAAGCCCTGATTTCTTCCGAATCTGCCGTGGCATCTACCCGCGTCGAACTGTCTTCACTTCAGCAATAGATCAAGGACATCGCGTCCTTGGCGGAGAGGACCGCGAGTGAAGCGAATCGCCACCTAACACTGCAGCGCGAGCATGCCTCGATGCTCCAGGGTCTCAGACTCAGAGCCAACTCCACCTTGGGCACCATATGCAACGAGAGCGCTCCTCATCCGCGCAAGAACGATTACGCCAACCACCTCAGCTCTTCACCAACATCGTGACCCTCCTGGAGAATCAAGCCGCAAGGGCTCGCGAGCTTGTAGTGGAGAGGAGCCGGGGTCTTCCTGGGCGCGTATTCTCACGTGTCTTCAGCCACCTCCTCAACCGCGATGCTCACTTCGACTTCAATGTTGTGTTAGCCCCCGTGCCCCCGGTTATCCAGGACAACCTGGCCGGGTGGGTGGATGACCATGTGGACGCCTTGGTAGCAGAGTTTGCTCCAGAGGACGACACGGTCTTGATCGCGGCTGAAGAAGCTGGCGCGGGTAGCAATGACGAGGAGGATGGCAGCCTCGACGCAAGCAGAGCGGACGGAGGTGATGAAGAAGGGGCACCCAGCTAGGCCCGTGTTTCTTCTCGCTTTGACCTATATGACAAAACTTGAACACATCCTCGTGAGAGCATTTTGAAAAGGGGGTGCCCCTTATGATGTATGAGATTGTAAAATGCTTTTGAAATGGCTCCCGGAGAGTGTCACAGCAGGGCTGCGGACTCCCAAGCAAGGTAGCCGTTATGACTTATCTCTGGTTCTACGGGTTCCAGGTGCGCCCTGGTGTCGCAGTGGCATTTCTTCTCTTGAGATTAACCTTCCGTGGGCTCGCGAGGTTCCGTGCCTCCCGAGGGGCCTGCTGGCCTGTCCTAGAGTGCCTCGTGAGGAACCAACTGCCAGACCATGGCGAGGTGGGTGCATGTGGCGGCCACACCCTTGAGCCCCCCCCGGGGGGGGGGGGGCGATCAACGCCAGCGCGTGCACCGTACCCAGCCCCCACTCGCAAGGCGCTTGAGGGCAGGGCAACAGTCACGAGCTCCAGAAAAAACACAAGAACTGAAGGCAAGAGAGCAACACAAGACGATAAAACTCCCCCCATTTTTATAAACGCACGAAAACCAAACTGATTCAAGAAGCCAGCGAGCAAGTACAAAAAGGAGGCAAAAGCAAATGGCCACGTCCGGCACCTAGCTAGTCTTCAAGTCTTCTCACCAGTGCGGTCCACTAGGACGTGGGCGGGAGACCCCGTGAGGCCCCAGGGCGGCCCTCAGGAGACTTCGGGGCGTGTACAGCCCCACTCATTATTACACAAGAGTGTCACGGGCGGAGACCTTCAGACGCCGGAGCCTTGCTTCATGTTGCCTGATGAGGACCCCGCCGTGCGCCGCCCCCGACCACCGTTGGGGAGACCGGAAACCAGGACAGGACCAAGGGGCAAGGGGGACGCTAGTGGCGTCCTCAGCGACCGTAGGCCCCCTGCCGAGGAGAAGGGCTCGCCGGCGCCTTCCCCAATGGGGAACCTACCTCCAGGCAGGGCCCTGCTCCGTGTAGCGTGAGGAGGGCCCCGCCGCCGGGCTTCCCCTGCGCTGCTCCCAATGTCCTTCACGCTCCTGCGAGGGATCCGCCGTCCTGAGAGTCCTGGTGGCGGCTACGTCCTGGTTCACCTGCGATCCATGGTCAGCGTAAGCATGCCCCTGCGACGTTAGCTGTACCCAGATGTTATCGCCGTAGTAGATGTCGGCAGGGCTTGGTGGCGGTTCAAAGGAGAGCTCGGCCTCGTGTATGTCCAGCGCCCAGCCTGGCGTGGGGGATCGGCTGGGGGCCTCTCCCATCTCGCGCCTTGGATCCATCGCGACGGGGACGTAGGCTTCCGGGCTGGCCGCACCAGAAACCCCTCCTGGCTGCCTCATGCTCCCGCTGCCTTCAATCGCCCTCTGATCCTGCTGCCCAGGGGCCGATGCTCTAGCGCGGCCCCTGGTGATGTCGCCCGGAGGAGCTCCATGCCGAGGTGGCACGTCCGGAGGGGCGCGGACTGCTCCGCAAAGCTGGTCGGCATCGAGAGGTTCCCTGGGGGCCTTGGCAAGGGGCACGCGGTTGTGTCAGGGACGAGCGCTTGCCCCTACCACCGCCTGCAACGTGGGCAGGGTGCAGAACGGCGCGGCACCCCTGCACGCTGCATCCAGTAGCTCGGCGACCCGTTCCAGCAGGGCGTCATGGCCGCTTTCCAGCAGCCTGCACCTCAGGAGCTCTCGAGCCACGATGACCGCGAACCTCATGTTCACCTGTTCTCTGTGCGTGTGTGGCCCGGTGGATGCAATGTAGTTTGCAGACCGCACAGCAGCGCGGCGCCAGTGGGGAAGGCTGCGCCCCGCATCCCCCGCGGCTGGTCGCTCCAAGCGGACTGCGGGCCGTGAGCAGGGCGGAGTGGAGGTCCTCCTCGTTGGCGGGCGTCGTCATGGAGGCCCGAACCACCCAGTGCTCAACATGTGCTCTCGGCGTGTCGGCCATGGGGGTGTCGGAATGGCAGTGGGTCGATCGATGGAAGAGAAGATTCGACGCACCCCTACCTGGTGATAACCCACAAGTATAGGGGATCGCAACAACTTTCGAGGGTAGAGTATTCAACCCAAATTTATTGATTCGACACAAGGGGAGCCAAAGAATATTCTTGAGTATTAGCAGTTGAGTTGTCAATTCAACCACACCTGGATAACTTAGTATCTGCAACAAAGTATTTAGTAGAAAAAATGGTATGATAGTAATGGTAACAGTAGCAACAATAAAGATAAATGTTTTTGGGTTTTTGTAGTAGTTGTAACAGTAGCAACGGAAAAGTAAATAAGCGAAGAACAATATATGAAAAGCTCGTAGGCAATGGATCAGGGATGGATAATTATTCCAGATGCGATTCCTCATGCAATAGTTATAACAAAGGGTGATATAGAACTAGCTCCAGTTCATCAATGTAATGTAGGCATGTATTCCGTAAATAGTCATACATGCTTATGGAAAAGAACTTGCATGACATCTTTTGTCCTACCCTCCCGTGGCAGCGGGGTCCTAGTGGAAACTAAGGGATATTAAGGCCTCCTTTTAATAGAGAACCGGACCAAAGCATTAACACATAGTGAATACATGAACTCCTCAAACTACGGTCATCACCGAGAAGTATCCCGATTATTGTCACTTCGGGGTTGTCGGATCATAACACATAATAGGTGACTATAGACTTGCAAGATAGGATCAAGAACACACATATATTGATGAAAACATAATAGATTCAGATCTGAAATCATGGCACTCGGGCCCTAGTGACAAGCATTAAGCATAGCAAAGTCATAGCAACATCAATCTCAGAACATAGTGGATACTAGGGATCAAACCCTAACAAAACTAACTTGATTACATGGTAAATCTCATCCAACCCATCACCATCCAGCAAGCCTACGATGGAATTACTCACACATGGTGGTGAGCATCATGAAATTGGTGATGGAGGATGGGGGGCGCCCTAGGGGGGGCGCCCCCCTGTCTCGTGGACAGGCCCTGGGCTCCGTGGCCCTGATTCTTTCGCCAAAAATTCTTATTAATTCTGAAAAGTCCCTCCGTGGATTTGCAGGTCATTCCGAGAACTTTTCTTTTCTACACATAAAACAACATCATGGTAGTTCTGCTGAAAACAACGTCAGTCCGGATTAGTTTCATTCAAATCATGCAAGTTAGAGTCCAAAACAAGGGCAAAAGTGTTTGGAAAAGTAGATACGTTGGAGACGTATCAACTCCCCCAAGCTTAAACCTTTGCTTCTCATCAAGCAATTCAGTTGATAAACTGAAAGTGATAAAGAAAAACTTTTACAAACTCTGTTTGCTCTTGTTGTTGTAAAGATGAAAAGCCAGCATTCAAGTTTCAGCAAATATTACGAACTAACCATACTCACAATAACACATAGGTCTCACAATTACTCACATCAATAACATAATTAGCTAGCGAGTCATAATAATAAAACTCGGATGACAACACTTTCTCAAAATAATCATAACATGATATAACAAAATGGTATCTCGCTGGCCCTTTCTGAGACCGCAAAACATAAATGCAGAGCACCTTTAAAGATCAAGGACTGACTAAACATTGTAATTCATGGTAAAAGAGATCCAGTCAAGTCATACCCAATATAAACCAATAATAATGAATGCAAATGACAGTGCGCTCTCCAGCGGGTACTTTTAATAAGAAGGGTGACGATTCAACATAAAAGTAAATAGATAGGCCCTTCGCAGAGGGAAACAGGGATTTGTAGAGGTGCCAGAGCTCGATTTTAAAATAGAGATTGAATAACATTTTGAGCGGTATACTTTCGCTGTCAACACAACACCTGTGTGATGGCTCTATCTTCCACACTAAATGCATTATAGGCAGTTCCCAAACAGAATGGTAAAGGTTTATACTCCCCCAACCACCAACAAGCATCAATCCATGGCTTGCTCGAAACAACGAGTGCCTCCAACATACAACAGCCCTGGGGGAGTTTTGTTTAATTATTTTTGATTTGCTTTGATCTTTTTGGATCATGGGACTGGGCATCCCGGTTACCGGCCCTTTCTCGTGAATGAGGAGCGGAGTCCACTCCTCTGAGAATAACCCACCTAGCATGGAAGATATAGGCAGCCCTAGTTGTTACATGAGCTGCTCGAGCATACAAAACAGAAATTCATTTGAAGGTTTGGAGTTTGGCACATACAAATTTACTTGGAACGGCAGGTAAATACTGCATATAGGTAGGTATAGTGGACTCATATGGAACAACTTTGGGGTTTAAGGAGTTTGGATGCACAAGAAGTATTCCCTCTTAGTACAGGTGAAGGCTAGCAAAAGACTGGGAAGCATCCAACTGAGAGAGCGACAACAGTCATAAGCATGCATTAAAATTAATTCACACCAAGTACAAGCATGAGTAGGATATAATCCACCATGAACATAAATATCGTGAAGGCTATGTTGATTTGATTCAACTACATGCGTGAACATGTGCCAAGTCGAGTCACTCAATTCATTTAAAGGAGGATACCATCCCATCATACCACATCATAATCATTCTAATAGCATGTTGGCACGCAAGGTAAACCATTATAACTCATAGCTAATCAAGCATGGCACAAGTAACTATAATCTCTAAATGCCATTGAAAATATGTTTACTTCATAATAGCTGACTCAGGAGCGATGAATCATCATATTTACAAAAACAAGAGAGGTCGAGTTCATACCAGATTTTCTCATCCCAATAAGTCCATCATATATCGACATTATTGCCTTTCACTCGCACGACCGAACGATGTGTATAATAATAAGAGTGTACGTGCATTGGACTAAGCTGGAATCTGCAAGCATTCAACTCAAAAGAGAAGACAAGTAATATGGGCTCTAAATAAATAAACACTCATGCATATGAGAGCCACTAAGCATTTTCAATATGGTCTTCTCGACCCCCAAAGGAAAGAAAAGAAAATAAAACTATTTACACGGGAAAGCTCCCAACAAGTAAAAGAAGAACGAGAAATATTTTTGGTTTTTCATTTTAATTCCTACTACAAGCAAGGAAATTAAACTAACTAATTTTTTTGGTTTTTCTCAAGGTTTATCAAACACACAAGAAGAAAACTAGAAAAAGAAATTTAAACTAACAAGGATAATACAATGAAAGAGTATGAGCACCGACGACTATTGTGTGAACGTGAATGAAAAGTCAGTGAGAAATACGTACTCCCCCAAGCTTAGGCTTTTGGCCTAAGTTGGTTTAATACCAAGGACCGCCTGGCTGATATCCATAAGTGAAACTGGGATTGTACTGGGATGCAGAGGCAACAGCCTCCTGGGCAGCAGCGTGTTGGCGAGCTGCCTCCATTCCCCTCGCATATTCAGTGGCTTCTTCCCTGGTGATAACATATCTTCCTCTTGCCTGATAATCAAAAAGGTAGGGAGCAGGAAGAGTGACAGGGACGACGTGGCGTCTGTCATAGATTAGTCGATCATGGAGGAATTGTACATTCCTCTCAAGAAAATGATGACTAAACATAGCTTCTTTATCCAAATAAACAAGAGGCATTATCATATCTCCTTCTCGCGGGGCTATACCAAGAAAATTAGCCACACGGGTTGCATAAATTCCTCCAAAGAAATTTCCCTTTCTACTATTATTCTGCAACCTACGTGCAACAATTGCCCCCAAGTTATAACCTTTATAACCTGACACAACACTCTTGAGGACACGAAGATCAGGGGCACACATGTGACATACCTCGTCCTTACCGTTAATGCATCTACCAATAAAGAGAGCAAAGTAATGTAAAGCAGGAAAATGAATGCTCCCTATGGTAGCTTGTGCTACGACCCTAGATTCTCCCACAGTAATATTCGCAAGGAAATCTCTAAATTCAGATTTGGGAGGATCATTAATATTACCCCACTACGGGAGTTTGCAAGCAGTTGTAAAATCCTCTAAGTCCATGGTGTAAGATGTATCATAAATGTCAAATAGGACACTAGGAGAATTACGCGTACAATTATATTTAAACCTCCGCACAAAGGAATCAGTCAATTGAGAGTATTGAGGACACTTATCTTGTAAGAAGTCCTCCAGCTCAGCATTACGCACATACGCGTCAAATTCCTCCTTGAAGCCTGCTTTGATCATAAAATGATCGGATGGCCACTCACAAGCCCGTACATATGCATTCCTCTGCAATTCAACGTCTTGCTCACGTATAGCAATCCTTGGCCCTTTCTTTGTCGAGGAACCACCTTGGTACATTCTTCTAAGCATATTTCTTTCTCTGAAAATTTCTGATATTTTAGTAACTTCAAAATAAAAGTGCATAAAACTAAACAAGATTGATAGTAACTACTCCTACAAGTGCCTAGAGCCCATATCATGCATTAGAATTACTTGGAACCTCAAAATTTTAACATGCAAGCTCAAGAACAGGGTCACCAAGACAGCAAGGATTTGCAATGAATAAAGCACTAAAACAAAAACTAATTGGACCAATGGAGGAGTCACATACCAAGCAACAATCTCCCAAAGTAGTTTTTTGAATGGAGCTTTGAGCTAAGAGATCGAAAATCACAGCAAAACGAGCTAGAACTCGTGCTTGAGCTGGATGGGGATTTTTTGGGTAGAAGATGGAGTGTGTGGGTGCTGGCATAAGTGGAGGGGAGCCACCAGGGGCCCACGAGACAGGGGGCGCGCCCTACAGGGGGCACCCTCCTCTCTCGTGGCCTGGTGCTTGCCCCTTCTGCAGTGTTTTCAGTGCCTAAAATCCTCAAATATTCCAGAAAAAAATCATACTAAATTTGCAGGGCATTTGGAGCACTTTTATTTTCGGACTATTTTTTATTGCACGGATAATTCAGAAAACAGACGGATAAAACTATTTTGCTTTATTTAATCTAAATAACAGAAAGTAAAAAGAGGGTACAGAAGGTTGTGCCTTCTAGTTTCATCCATCTTGTGGTCATCAAAATGAACCCGCTAACCAGGTTGATCAAGTCTTGTTAACAACTCATTCTGAATAACACGGAACCGGAGAAATTTCAAATACACTAAGTTACCTCAACGGGGATATGAAAATCCCCAACAATAAGAATATCATACTTTTTCTTGACAGTAGGGAGAGGAAATCCAAAACCTCCAAAAATGATAGTTGGAATTTTTTCAATAGAATTGATGCTATGAACTTGAGATTGTTTCCTCGGAAAGTGTACCGTATGCTCATTGCCATTAATGTGAAAAGTGACATTGCCTTTGTTGCAATCAATAACAGCCCCTGTAGTATTAAGAAAAGGTCTACCCTGGATAATAGACATACTATTGTCCTCGGGAATATCAAGAATAACAAAGCCCGTTAAGATAGTGACATTTGCGACCACAACAGGCACATCCTCACAAATACCGACAGGTATAGCAGTTGATTTATCAGCCATTTGCAAAGATATTTCAGTAGGTGTCAACTTATTAAATTCAAGTCTACGATATAAAGAGAGAGGCATAACACTAACACCGGCTCCAAGATCACATAAAGTAGTTCTAACATAATTTCTTTTAATGGAGCATGGTATAGTTGGTACACCCGGATCTCCAAGTTTCTTTGGTATTCCACCCTTAAAAGTGTTATTAGCAAGCATGGTGGAAATTTCAGCTTCCGGTATCTTTCTTTTATTTGTGATGATATCCTTCATATATTTAGCATAAGGATTTACTTTAAGCATATCAGTTAAGCGCATACGTAAGAAAATAGGTCTAATCATTTCAGCAAAGCGCTCAAAATCCTCATCATCCTTTGACTTGGATGGTTTAGGAGGAAAGGGCATGGGTTTTTGAACCCATGGTTCTCTTTCCTTATCGTGCTTCTTAGCAACAAAATCTCTCTTATCATAACGTTGGTTTCTTGATTGTGGGTTATCAAGATCAATAGCAGGTTCAATCTCTTCATCATTGTTATTACTAGGTTGAGCATCAACATGAACATTATCATTAACATTATTACTAGGTTCATGTTCATCACCTGATTGTGTTTCAGCATCAGAAATAGAAATATCATTGGGATTCTCAGGTGTTTCTACATTAGGTTCACTAGAAGTTTGCAAAGTCCTATCATTCTTATTTTTCTTCTTCTTAGAAGAACTAGGAACATCTAGATTATTATTCTGAGAATCTTGTTCAATTATTTTAGGGTGGCCTTCAGGATACAAAGGCCTTCAGGATACAAAGGTTCCTGAGTCATTCTACCAGTTCTAGTAGCCACTCTAACAGCAAAGTCATGTTTATTATTCAACTCATCAAGCAAATCATTTTGAGCTTTGAGTACTTTCTCATCTTGAGTAGAAACCATAGAAGCATATTTGCTAACGCGGTGAAGTTCATGTTTAACTCTAGCCAGATTATCACCTACGTGTCCTATCTTGAAAGCGTTATTCTTTAACTCTCTACCAACATAAGCATTAAAACTTTCTTATCTAGCCATGAAGTCATCAAATTCATCTAAGCATGGGCTATGAAATTTAGTAGAGGGTATTTCAACTTTATCATATCTATAGAGAGAATTTACCTTTACTACATGTGTCGGGTTATCAAGACAATGTAGTTCTTCAGGCGGCATATTCAGACCATGTATTTCTTCAATAGGTGGTAAATTCTTAACATCTTCAGCTTTAATACCTTTTTCTTTCATTGATTTCTTTGCCTCTTGCATATCTTCAGGACTGAGGAATAAAACACCTCTCTTCTTCAGAGTGGGTTTAGGAATAGGCTCAGGAGTTGGCTCAATTGGTTCAGGAATTACTTCAGGAACTGGCTCGGGAAGAGTCCAATTATTTTCATTAGTCAACATATTATTCAATAATATTTTAGCTTCGTCGATTGTTCTTTCCCTGAAAACACAACTAGCACAACTATCCAAGTGGTCCTTGGAAGCATCGGTTAGTCCATTATAAAAGATATCAAGTATTTCATTTTTCCTAAGATGATGATCAGGCAAAGCATAAAGCAACCGGAGAAGCCTCCCCCAAGCTTTTGGGAGAATCTCTTCTTTGGTTTGCACAAAATTATATATTTCCCGCAAGGCACCTTGTTTCTTATGAGCAGGGAAATATTTAGCAGAGAAGTAATAAATCATATCCTGGGGACTACACACACAACCAGGAGCAAGAGAATTATACCAAGTCTTAGCATCACGCTTTAATGAGAACGGAAATATCTTAAGGATATATAAATAGCGAGACTTCTCATCATGAGTAAATAGGGTGGCTATATCATTCAACTTGGTAAGATGTGCCACAACAGTTTCTGATTCAAGGCCATAAAAAGGATCAGATTCAACTAAAGTAATAATATCAGGATCAACAGAGAATTCATAATCCTTATCAGTAACACAGATAGGTGAAGTAGCAAAAGTAGGATCGGGTTTCATTCTAGCATTAAGAGACTGCTGCTTCCATTTAGCTAATAATTTCTTAAGATCAGATCTATCATTGCAAGCAAGAATAGCTTCAGCAGCTTCTTTGTTCATAACATAACCCTTAGGAACAACAGGTAAAACATAATCATTGGGGGAACGTTCATCATCACTATCATAAATAACAGGTTCTTCAACATTTTCATTCCCCCTAACTCTAGCAAGTTGTTCATCAAGAAATTCACCTAATGGCAAAGTAGTATCACACACAGAAGTAGTTTCATCATGCATAGCAGAAGTGGCATCATCGATAACATGTGACATATCAGAATTCATAGCAGTAGCAGGTTTAGGTGTCGCAAGCCTATCAATAACGGAAGGAGAATCTAGTGCAGAGCTAGATGGCAGTTCCTTACCTCCCCTCGTAGTTGAGGGCAAAATCTTGGTCTTAGTGTCTTTCAAGTTCTTCATAGTGATCAACAGATATAAATCCCAAGTGACTCAGAGAATAGAGCTATGCTCCCCGGCAACGGCGCCAGAAATTAGTCTTGATAACCCACAAGTATAGGGGATCGCAACAACTTTCGAGGGTAGAGTATTCAACCGAAATTTATTGATTCGACACAAGGGGAGCCAAAGAATATTCTTGAGTATTAGCAGTTGAGTTGTCAATTCAACCACACCTGGATAACTTAGTATCTGCAGCAAAGTATTTAGTAGCAAAAATGGTATGATAGTAATGGTAACAGTAGCAACAATAAAGATAAATGTTTTTGTGTTTTTGTAGTAGTTGTAACAGTAGCAACGGAAAAGTAAATAAGCGAAGAACAATATATGAAAAGCTCGTAGGCAATGGATCAGTGATGGATAATTATGCCGGATGTGATTCCTCATGCAATAGTTATAACGTAGGGTGATATAGAACTAGCTCCAGTTCATCAATCTAATGTAGGCATGTATTCCGTAAATAGTCATACGTGCTTATCGAAAAGAACTTGCATGACATCTTTTGTCCTACCCTCCCGTGGCAGCAGAGTCCTAGTGGAAACTAAGGGATATTAAGGCCTCCTTTTAATAGAGAACCGGACCAAAGCATTAACACATAGTGAATACATGAACTCCTCAAACTACGGTCATCACCGAGAAGTATCCCGATTATTGTCACTTCGGGGTTGTCGGATCATAACACATAATAGGTGACTATAGACTTGCAAGATAGGATCAAGAACACACATATATTGATGAAAACATAATAGGTCCAGATCTGAAATCATGGCACTCGGCCCCTAGTGACAAGCATTAAGCATAGCAAAGTCATAGCAACATCAATCTAAGAACATAGTGGATACTAGGGATCAAATCCTAACAAAACTAACTTGATTACATGGTAAATCTCATCCAACCCATCACTGTCCAGCAAGCCTACGATGGAATTACTCACAGACGGCGGTGAGCATCATGAAATTGGTGATGGAGGATGGTTGATGATGACGACGGCGACGAATCCCCCTCTCCGGAGCCCCGAACGGACTCCAGATCAGCCCTCCCGAGAGAGATTAGGGCTTGGCGGCGGCTCCGTATCGTAAAACGCGATGAAACTTTCTCTTTGATTTTTTTTCTCCGCGAGACGGTCCGGGGGGCCCACGAGATAGGGGGGCGTGCCCTAGGGGGGGGGCTGTTAGAAATATGCCCTAGAGGCAATAATAAAAGGATTATTATTATATTTCCTTGTTCATGATAATTGTCTTTTATTCATGCTATAATTGTGTTATCCGGAAATCGTAATACACGTGTGAATACATAGACCACAACATGTCCCTAGTGAGCCTCTAGTTGACTAGCTCGTTGATCAACAGATAGTCATGGTTTCCTGACTATGGACATTGGATGTCATTGATAACGGGATCACATCATTAGGAGAATGATGTGATGGACAAGACCCAATCCTAAGCATAGCACAAGATCGTGTAGTTCGTTTGCTAGAGCTTTTCCAATGTCAAGTATCTTTTCCTTAGACCATGAGATCTGTAACTCCCAGATACCGTAGGAGTGCTTTGGGTGTACCAAACGTCACAAGGTAACTGGGTGACTATAAAGGTGCACTACAGGTATCTCCAAAAGTGTCTGTTGGGTTGACACGGATCGAGACTGGGATTTGTCACTTCGTATGACGGAGAGGTATCTCTGGGCCCACTTGGTAATGCATCATCATAATGAGCTCAAAGTGACCAAGTGTCTGGTCACGGGATCATGCATTACGGTATGAGTAAAGTGACTTGCCGGTAACGAGATTGAACGAGGTATTGGGATACCGACGATCGAATCTCGGGCAAGTAACAATCGATTGACAAAGGGAATTGTATACGGGGTTGCTTGAATCCTCGACATCGTGGTTCATCCGATGAGATCATCGAGGAGCATGTGGGAGCCAACATGGGTATCCAGATCCTGTTGTTGGTTATTGACAGGAGAGCAGTCTCGGTCATGTCTGCGTGTCTCCCGAACCCGTAGGGTATACACACTTAAGGTTCGGTGACGCTAGGGTTGTAGAGATATGAGTATGCAGCAAACCGAAAGTTGTTTGGAGTCCTTGATTAGATCCTGGACATCACGAGGAGTTCCGGAATGGTCCAGAGGTAAAGAATTATATATGGGAAGTCGAGTTTCGGCCATCGGGAAAGTTTCGGGGTTCACCGGTATTGTACCGGGACCACCGGAAGGGTCCCGGGGGTCCACCGGGTGGGGCCACCCATCCCGGAGAGCCCCATGGGCTGAAGTGGTTGGGGAACCAGCCCCTGGTGGGCTGGTGCCCCCCTGGTCCCCCCTCTGCGCCTAGGGTTGGGAACCCTGGGGGAGGGGGCGCCTCCACTTGCCTTGGGGGGCAAGTTTCCCCCCTTGGCCGCTGCCCCCCTAGGAGATCCCATCTCCTAGGGCCGGTGCCCCCCCTGGGGTCCCTATATAAAGAGGGGGGTGGGAGGGCAGCCGCACCCTGACACCTGGCGCCTCCCTTCCCCCCTTGCTACACCTCTCCCTCCTGTAGTCGCTTGGCGAAGCCCTACCGGATCCCTGCTGCATCCACCACCACGCCGTCGTGCTGCTGGATCTTCATAAACCTCTCCTTCCCCCTTGCTAGATCAAGAAGGAGGAGAGGTCACTCTGACCATACGTGTGTTGAACGCGGAGGTGCCATCCGTTCAGCGCTAGGATCTCCGGTGATTTGGATCACGACGAGTACGACTCCCTCAACCCCGTTCCCTTGAACGCTTCCGCTCGCGATCTACAAGGGTATGTAGATGCACTCCTCTCTCTCGTTTCTAGATAAACTCATAGATTGATCTTGGTGAACGTAGTGAAAATTTTATTTGATGCAACGTTCCCCAACAGTGGCATCATGAGCTAGGTCTATGTGTAGTTCTCTATTGCATGAGTAGAACACAAATCTGTTGTGGGCGTAGATGTTGTCAACTTTCTTCCCACTACTAGTCTTATTTTGATTCAGCGGTATTGTGGGATGAAGCGGCCCGGACCAACCTTACACGTATGCTTACGTGAGACAGGTTCCACCGACTGACATGCACTAGTTGCATAAGGTGGCTGGCGGGTGTCTGTCTCTCCCACTTTAGTTGGAGCGGATTCGATGAAAAGGGTCCTTATGAAGGGTAAATAGAAGTTGACAAATCACGTTGTGGTTATTCGTAGGTAAGAAAACGTTCTTGCTAGAACCCTATTGCAGCCACGTAAAAGATGCAACAACAATTAGAGGACGTCTAACTTGTTTTTGCAGCAATTGCTTTGTGATGTGATACGGCCAAAAGTTGTGATGAATGATGAATGATATATTGTGATGTATGAGATCATGTTATTGTAATAGGAATCACGACTTGCATGTCGATGAGTATGACAACTGGCAGGAGCCATAGGAGTTGTCTTAATTATTGTATGACCTGCGTGTCAATGATTTAACGCCATGTAATTACTTTACTTTATTGCTAAACCGTTAGCCATAGTAGTAGAAGTAATAGTTGGCGAGCAACTTCATGGAGACACGATGATGGAGATCATGATGATGGAGATCATGGTGTCATGCCGGTGACGAAGATGATCATGGAGCCCCAAAGATGGAGATCAAAGGAGCTATATGATATTGGCCATATCATGTCACTACTATTTAATTGCATGTGATGTTTATTATGTTTATGCATCTTGTTTACTTAGAACAACGATAGTAAATAAGATGATCCCTCATAATAATTTCAAGAAAGTGTTCCCCCTAACTGTTCGCCGTTGCTAAAGTTCGTCGTTTCAAAGCACCACGTGATGATTGGGTGTGATAGATTCCTACGTTCACATACAAAGGGTGTAAGACAGTTTTACACATGCAAAAACACTTAGGTTAACTTGACGAGCCTAGCATGTACAGACATGGCCTCGGAACACAGAGACCGAAAGGTCGAACATGAGTCGTATGGAAGATACGATCAACATGGAGATGTTCACCGATGATGACTAGTCCGTCTCACGTGATGATCGGACACGGCCTAGTCGACTCGGATCATGTAACACTTAGATGACTAGAGGGATGTCTAATCTGAGTGGGAGTTCATTAAATAATTTGATTAGATGAACTTAATTATCATGAACTTAGTCTAAAATCTTTGCAAAAATGTCTTGTAGATCAAATGGCCAACACTCATGTCAACATGAACTTCAACGCGTTCCTAGAGAAAACCAAGCTGAAAGATGATGGCAGCAACTATACGGACTGGGTCCGAAACCCGAGGATCATTCTCATAGCTGCCAAGAAAGCATATGTCCTAGAAGGACCGCTAGGTGAAGCACCCATCCCAGAGAACCAAGACGTTATGAACGCTTGGCAGTCACGTGCTGATGATTACTCCCTCGTTCAGTGCGACATGCTTTACAACTTAGAACCGGGGCTCCAAAAGCGTTTTGAGCAACACGGAGCATATGAGATGTTCGAGGAGCTGAAAATGGTTTTCCAAGCTCACGCCCGGGTCGAGAGATATGAAGTCTCCGACAAGTTCTATAGTTATAAGATGGAGGAAAATAGTTCTGTCACTGAGCACATACTCAAAATGTCTGGGTTGCACAACCGCCTGTCCCAGCTGGACATTAACCTTCCGGACGAGGCGGTCATTGACAGAATCCTTCAGTCGCTCCCACCGAGCTACAAGAGCTTTGTGATGAACTACAATATGCAGGGGATGGTGAAAACTATTCCTGAAGTATTTTCAATGCTGAAGTCGGCAGAGGTAGAAATCAAGAAAGAACATCAAGTGTTGATGGTCAATAAAACCACCAAGTTCAAGAAAGGCAAGGGTAATAAGAACTTCAAGAAGGACGACAAGGATGTTGCCACGCCCGCTAAGCCAGTTGCCGGGAAGAAGTCAAAGAATGGACCCAAGCCTGAGACTGAGTGCTTTTATTGCAAAGGGAAGAGTCACTGGAAGCGGAACTGCCCCAAATACTTAGCGGACAAGAAGGCCGGCAACACTAAAGGTATATGTGATATACATTTAATTGATGTGTACCTTACCAGTACTCGTAGTAACTCCTGGGTATTTGATACCGGTGTTGTTGCTCATATTTGTAACTCACAGCAGGAGCTGCGGAATAAGCGGAGACTGGCAAAGGACGAGGTGACGATGCACGTCGGGAATGGTTCCAAGGTCGATGTGATCGCCGTCGGCATGCTACCTCTACATTTACCTACAGGATTAGTTTTAAACCTCAATAATTGTTATTTAGTGCCAAGTTTGAGCATGAACATTGTATCTGGATCTCGTTTAATACGAGATGGCTACTCATTTAAATCCGAGAATAATGGTTGTTCTATTTATATGAGAGATATGTTTTATGGTCATGCCCCGATGGTCAATGGTTTATTCTTAATGAATCTCGAATGTGATGTTACACATATTCATAGTGTGAATACCAAAAGATGTAAAGTTGATAACGATAGTCCCACATACTTGTGGCACTGCCGCCTTGGTCACATTGGTGTCAAGCGCATGAAGAAGCTCCATGCTGATGGACTTTGGAGTCTCTCGATTATGAATCATTTGACACATGCGAACCATGCCTCATGGGCAAAATGACCAAGACTCCGTTCTCCAGAACAATGGAGCGAGCAACCAACTTATTGGAAATCATACATACCGATGTGTGTGCTCCAATGAGCGTTGAGGCTCGCGGAGGATATCGTTATGTTCCCACTCTCACTGATGACTTAAGTAGATATGGGTATGTCTACTTGATGAAACACAAGTCTGAGACCTTTGAAAAGTTCAAGGAATTTCAGAATGAAGTAGAGAATCAACGTGACCGAAAAATAAAGTTCTTACGATCAGATCGTGGAGGAGAATATTTAAGTCACGAATTTGGTACGCACTTAAGGAAATGTGGAATCATTTCACAACTCACGCCGCCTGGAACACCTCAGTGTAACGGTGTGTCCGAACGTCGTAATCGCACTCTATTGGATATGGTACGATCTATGATGTCTCTTACCGATTTACCGCTATCATTTTGGGGATACGCTCTAGAGACAGCTACATTCACTTTAAATAGGGCTCCGTCTAAATCCGTTGAGACGATACCGTATGAATTATGGTTTGGGAAGAAACCTAAGCTATCGTTTCTAAAAGTTTGGGGATGTGATGCTTATGTCAAGAAACTTCAACCTGAAAAGCTCGAACCCAAGTCAGAAAATTGCGTCTTCATAGGATACCCTAAGGAAACCATTGGGTATACCTTCTACCTTAGATCCGAAGGCATGATCTTTGTTGCCAAGAATGGATCCTCTCTGGAAAAAGAGTTTCTCTCGAAAGGAGTAAGTGGGAGGAAAGTAGAACTCGATGAAGTACTACCTCTTGAACTGGAAAGTAGTGCAGCTCAGGAAAATGTTCCTGTGGTGCCTACACCGACTGGGGAGGAAATTAATGATGATTATCAAGGTACTTCGGATCAAGTTGCTACTGAACTTTGTAGGTCCACAAGGACACGTTCCACACCAGAGTGGTATGGCAACCCTGTCCTGGAAATCATGTTGTTAGACAACGGTGAACCTTCGAACTATGAAGAAGCGATGGCAGGCCCAGATTCCAACAAATGGCTTGAAGCCATGCAATCCAAGATAGAATCCATGTATGAAAAAAAGTATGGACTTTGACAGACTTGCCCGATGATCAGCGAGCGATAGAAAACAAATGGATCTTTAAGAAGAAGACGGACGCGGATGGTAATGTTACCATCTATAAAGATCGACTTGTCGCTAAGGGTTATCGGCAAGTTCAAGGGGTTGACTATGATGAGACTTTCTCTCCCGTAGCGAAGCTGAAGTCCGTCCGAATCATGTTAGCAATTGCCGCATACTATGATTATGAGATAAGGCAGATGGACGTCAAAACGGCATTCCTTAACGGCTATCTTAAGGAAGAGCTGTATATGATGCAGCCGGAAGGTTTTGTCGATCCTAAGAATGCTAACAAAGTGTGCAAGCTCCAGCGATCCATTTATGGGCTGGTGCAAGCATCTCGGAGTTGGAACATCCGCTTTGATGAGATGATCAAAGCGTTTGGGTTTATGCAGACTTATGGAGAAGCATGCGTTTACAAGAAAGTGAGTGGGAGCTCTGTAGCATTTCTCATATTATATGTAGATGACATACTTTTGATGGGAAATGATATAGAACTTTTGGATAGCATTAAGGCCTACTTGTATAAGTGTTTCTCAATGAAGGACCTTGGAGAAGCTGCTTACATATTAGGCATCAAGATCTATAGGGATAGATCGAGACGCCTCATAGGTCTTTCACAAATCACATACCTTGATAAGATATTGAAGAAGTTCAGTATGGATCAGTCCAAGAAAGGGTTCTTGCCTGTGTTGCAAGGTGTGAGATTGAGCTTGGCTCAATGCCCGACCACGGCAGAAGATAAAGAAGAGATGAGTGTCATCCCCTATGCCTCAGCCATAGGATCTATTATGTATGCCATGCTGTGTACCAGACCTGATGTAAACCTTGCCGTAAGTTTGGTAGGAAGGTGCCAAAGTAATCCCGGCAAGGAACACTAGACAACGGTCAAGAATATCCTGAAGTACCTGAAAAGGACAAAGGACATGTTTCTCGTTTATGGAGGTGACGAAGAGCTTGTCATAAAGGGTTACGTCGATGCTAGCTTCGACACAGATCTGGATGACTCTAAGTCACAAACCGGATACGTGTATATGTTGAATCGTGGAGCAGTAAGCTGGTGCAGCTGCAAGCAGAGCATCGTGGCGGGATCTACATGTGAAGCGGAGTACATGGCAGCCTCGGAGGCAGTGCATGAAGCAATATGGATGAAGGAGTTCATCACTGACCTAGGAGTCATACCCAATGCGTCGGGGCCGATCACTCTCTTCTGTGACAACACTGGAGCTATTGCCCTTGCCAAGGAGCCCAGGTTTCACAAGAAGACCAGGCACATCAAGCGTCGTTTCAACTCCATCCGTGAAAATATTCAAGATGGACTCATAGATATTTGTAAAGTACATACGGATCTGAATGTCGCAGATCCGTTGACTAAACCTCTTCCGCGAGCAAAACGTGATCAACACTAGAACTCTATGGGTGTTCGATTCATCACAATGTAACTAGATTATTGACTCTAGTGCAAGTGGGAGACTGTTGGAAATATGCCCTAGAGGCAATAATAAAAGGATTATTATTATATTTCCTTGTTCATGATAATTGTCTTTTATTCATGCTATAATTGAGTTATCCGGAAATTGTAATACACGTGTGAATACATAGACCACAACATGTCCCTAGTGAGCCTCTAGTTGACTAGCTTGTTGATCAACAGATAGTCATGGTTTCCTGGCTATGGACATTGGATGTCATTGATAAAGGGATCACATCATTATGAGAATGATGTGATGGACAAGACCCAATCCTAAGCATAGGACAAGATCGTGTAGTTCGTTTGCTAGAGCTTTTCCAATGTCAAGTATCTTTTCCTTAGACCATGAGATCGTGTAACTCCCGGATACCGTAGGAGTGCTTTGGGTGTACCAAACGTCACAAGTAACTGGGTGACTATAAAGGTGCACTACAGGTATCTCCGAAAGTGTCTGTTGGGTTGACACGGACCGAGACTGGGATTTGTCACTCCGTATGACGGAGAGGTATCTCTGGGCCCACTCGGTAATGCATCAACATAATGAGCTCAAAGTGACCAAGTGTCTGGTCACGGGATCATGCATTATGGTATGAGTAAAGTGACTTGCCGGTAACGTGATTGAACGAGGTATTGGGATACCGACGATCGAATCTCGGGCAAGTAACGTACCGATTGACAAAGGGAATTTTATACGGGGTTGCTTGAATCCTCGACATTGTGGTTCATCCGATGAGATCATCGAGGAGCATGTGGGAGCCAACATGGGTATCCAGATCCTGCTGTTGGTTATTGACCGGAGAGCAGTCTCGGTCATGTATGCGTGTCTCCCGAACCCGTAGGGTATACACACTTAAGGTTCGGTGATGCTAGGGTTGTAGAGATATTAGTATGCAGCAAATCGAAAGTTGTTCGGAGTCCCGGATGAGATCCCGGACGTCACGAGGAGTTCCGGAATGGTCCGTAGGTAAAGAATTATACATGGGAAGTCGAGTTTCAGCCATCGGGAAAGTTTTGGGGTTCACCGGTATTGTATCGGGACCACCGAAAGGGTCCCGGGGGTCCACCGGGTGGGGCCACCCATCCTGGAGGGCCCCATGGGCTGAAGTGGGAGGGGAACCAGCCCCTGGTGGGCTGGTGCGCCCCCCCGGGGCCCCCCTCTGCGCCTAGGGTTGAGAACCCTGGGGGAGGGGGCGCCTCCACTTTCCTTGGGGGGCAAGTTTCCCCCCTTGGCCGCCGCCCCCCTAGGAGATCCCATCTCCTAGGGCCGGCGCCCCCCTGGGGTCGCTATATAAACAGGGGGTGGGAGGGCAGCCGCACCCTAACACCTGGCGCCTCCCTTCCCCCCTTGCTACACCTCTCCCTCCTGTAGTCGCTTGGCGAGGCCCTGCCGGATCCCTGCTGCATCCACCACCACACCGTCGTGCTGCTGGATCTTCATCAACCTCTCCTTCCCCCTTGCTGGATCAAGAAGGAGGAGACGTCACACTGACCGTACGTGTGTTGAACGCAGAGGTGCCGTCCGTTAGGCGCTAGGATCTCCGGTGATTTGGATCACGACGAGTACGACTCCCTCAACCCCGTTCCCTTGAACGCTTTCGCTCGCAATCTACAAGGGTATGTAGATGCACTCCTCTCTCTCGTTGCTAGATGAACTCATAGATTGATCTTGTTGAACGTAGGAATTTTTTTATTTTATGCAACGTTCCCCAACAGGGGCGCCCCCCTGTCTCGTGGACAGGCCCTGGGCCCCCTGGCCCTAATTCTTTCGCCAAAAATTCTTATTAATTCTAAAAAGTCCCTCCGTGGATTTGCAGGTCATGTCGAGAACTTTTCTTTTCTACACATAAAACAACATCATGGTAGTTCTGCTGAAAACAACATCAGTCCGGGTTAGTTTCATTCAAATCATGCAAGTTAGAGTCCAAAACAAGGGCAAAAGTGTTTGGAAAAGTAGATACGTTGGAGACGTATCACCTGGCACGCCAAATGTTGGATTACGGATTCCGCAAACCCTTGAGAGGTTCGAACTCTAGGGTGCATGCGGAGATCTCAACCTATCCAGTCTGCCTACTCGCGATCCTCCTAATCCTAGCGCGACGAGCTCGAAGAAACAAATAGAAACGACAGTTTATCCTGGTTCGGGTCACCTTGCGGTGTAATACCCTACTCCAGCGTTTTGGTGGATTGCCTCGGAGGGCTGAGGATGAACTAGTATAGTAGATGAACTAGCCTCGGGAGGTGAGGTGTTCTTGAGCCCAAGAGAGCTGGTGAGGTGGTCCAGTCAGAACGGATCCAATCTGATCAGTTCAGAATCGAATCCCCTCTATGGTGGTGGCTAATTCCTATTTATAGTGGCCTTGGTCCTCTTCCCAAATGTTGAAGGGAAGGGATCTCACAATGGCCGGATTTGAAAGGGGACAAGCAGTACAACTTATCCTGACAAAAGTAGTCTTCGCCTGCAAAAATCCTCTGGTCGTGACGCTGCGGTGGGCTCGGTGATGACCTCCGTCCTGCCGTCCTGGCGGTCTTGGTCTTGTTTCACTAGAGTGGAAACCTTTGGCTGATTCCTCGGGACTCCGCGCGTGTGGCTTGCCTTCCTTGCAACGAAGAGGAAACATGCACTCTGCGCTCGCCTGAATTTGCTCGTCATGGCTCACGTTAGCTGAGCCTCGTGAGGTAAACCTTGCATAGAACTCTCCGTCCCTCGGGAGCCAGCCTGAAGAGGCCGGTCCCCTCGGGGGTCTTGGCGTCGTCCGCCTCACGAGGCTTGGCCCCTCGCGAGGGTCTTGAGCTGTTGATGTTGAAGCTGGGCCGTACCAGGCCGTTGATGGAGCCACGTGGTGGGCCGCAGGCAGGCAGTGCTGGCTACCCCCATATCTAGAACACCGACAATGGGAGAGTTGAAGTTCTTTCTTGGGTTCAAAATCAAGCAAAGAAGAGAATGAATCTTCATCAACCAAGCCAAATACACTAAAGACATACTCAAGAGATTCAAGCTAAGTGATGTCTAGCCGGTTTCCACGCCAATGCCCGTCAAGTGCCAACTTGACATAGATCCTGATGTCCCACAAGTGTAGGGGATCTATCATAGTCCTTTTGATAAGTAACAGTGTCGAACCCAACGAGGAGCAGAAGAAAATGACAAGCGGTTTTCAGTAAGGTATTCTCTGCAAGCACTGAAATTATCGGTAACAGATAGTTTTGTGATAAGGTAATTCGTAACGGGTAACAAGTAACAAAAGTAACTAAGGTGCAGCAAGGTGTCCCAATCCTTTTTGTAGAAAAGGACAAGCCTGGACAAGCTCTTATATAAATCAAAGCGCTCCCAAGGACACATGGGAATTATCTTCAAGCTAGTTTTCAGCATGCTCATATGATTCGCGTTCGTTACTTTGATAATTTGATATGTGGGTGGACCGGTGCTTGGGTACTTCCCTTCCTTGGACAAGAATCCCACTTATTATTAACCCCTCTCGCAAGCATCCGCAACTATGAAAGAAGAATTAAGGTAAACCTAACCATAGCATGAAACATATGGATCCAAATCAACCCCTTACGAAGCAACGCATAAACTAGGGTTTAAGCTTCGATCACTCTAGCAACCCATCATCTACTTATTACTTCCTAATGCCTTCCCCTAGGCCTAAACAATGGTGAAGTGTCATGTAGTTGACGTTCACATAACACCACTAGAGGAAAGACAACATACATCTCATCAAAATATCGAACGAATACCAAATTCACATGACTACGTATAGCAAGACTTCTCCCATGTCGTTAGGAACAAATGTAACTACTCACAAATCATATTCATGTTCATAATCAGAGGGGTATTAATATGCATAAAGGATCTGAACATATGATCTTCCACCGAATAAACCAACTAGCATCAACTACAAGGAATAATCAACACTACTAGCAACCCACAGGTACCAATCTGAGGTTTTGAGACAAAGATTGGATACAAGAGATGAACTAGGGTTTGAGAGAGATGGTGCTGGTGAAGATGTTGATGGAGATTGACCCCCTCTCGATGAGAGGATCGATGGTGATGATGATTGATAATCCCCAAGTGTAGGGAATCATCCTAGCAATTCCCAAAGGTGGAAGTGATAAGTATGGAGTATCGAACCCACAGGGAGCTAAAGGTAAGATCAATATTCTCTCAAGCCCTATCTGCCACTGATACGACTCTACGTACACCAAACATTTGCTTCCAACTAGAAACAAGAAATAAAACTACATTGTGGGTATGAAAAGGATAACTTTGTATGATACCGGAGGGCTAAAATATAAAAGTTGGTGATGTTATCATAAAGTTAGAATATATTACTAAATATTATAGATAGCGAGTGTGGAATAATGATGGGTCGGTGCATGGAATTATCCTAGGCAATTGTTAACAAGACCGGCAATCACTATTGCAATTTCATATGAGGGAGAGGCATAAGCTAACATACTTTCTCTTCTTGGATCATATTCACTTATGATTGGAACTCCAGCAAGCATCCTCAACTACTAAAGATCATTAAGGTAAAATCCAACCATAGCATTAACATATCAAGTCCCCTTTATTCCCATAAGCTATGACCCACTTATCCATGTTTATGCTTCTGTCACTCAAGCAATGCAGACAATAAGTAAACCATGGACATATTGCAACACCCTACAGCGGGAATCCCTCATGCTTGCGCGACATGGAGGGCACAATAGGATAGCACCAAAATAAAACATACAACTCATGCCAATCTAGATCATCAATCAACCCAAAGATAAAGGATATCTACTCAAAACATCATAGGATGGCAACACATCATTGGATCATAATATGTGGCATAAAGCACCATGTTCAAGTAGGGATTATAGTGGGGTGCGGGAGAGTGGACCGCGTAAAAGATATGAGGATGGTGATGATGATGAAGATGATCACCGCGGTGATGATTCCCCTCCTGATTGCACTCTGGCGCCACCGAGAGAGAGGAGGAGACATTCTCCCCCTTGTGCTTCCTCCTCCATGGCCTCACCCTGGATGGGGAAAGGTTCCCCCTCTAGTCATCATCCTTCATGGCGATGATGGCACCTACGAGATCCTTCCCCACGGCCTCCGGTGATGATGGCCTCCTCCAGCAGGGTGCCAGAGAGGGCCTAGATTGATTTCTCGTGGCTATAGAGGCTTGCGGCTGGGGCACTTCCGATCTAGGTTATTTTCTAGAAGTTTGGGCATTTATAGGAGAGGTTGGCGTCGAGGACAAGTCAGGGGGCCCCATAGGGAGTCCACGAGGCACAGGGGCGCGCCCCAGGGGGTGGGCGTGCCCTCCACCCTCGTGGGCCCCATGGGACTCCCCTCCGATAGATTTTTGTTCTAGTATTTTTTATATTTTCCACAAAAAATCTCTGTTGATTTTCAGCACATTCCGAGAAATTTTATTTCTGCACAAAAACAACACCATGGTAGTTCTGCTGAAAACAGCGTTAGTCCGGGTTAGTTCTAATCAAATCATACCAAAATAATATAAAACTATTGTAAACATGGATGAATACTTCATAAATTTTAGATACGTTCGAGACGTATCAATGATGGCAATGATTCCCCCCTCCTGGAGGGATGTTTCCCCGGCAGAATAGCTCCGACGGAGCCCTAGATTGGTTCTGCCTCGAGACGGTGGCGCTGCGTCCCGAAAGCTTCCTTATGATTTTTTCCAGGGCAAAAGACACCATATAGAATAAGATGGGCATCGGGGGCTTGCCATGTGGCCCACGAGGCAGGGGGCGCGCCCAGGGGGGTAGGGCGCGCCCTCCACCCTCGTGGACGGTGGGTGGCCCCCTCTGGTGCTTTCTTCGCCCAATATTTTTAATATATTCCAAAACTAACTTTCGTGGAGTTTCAGGACTTTTGGAGTTGTGCAGAATAGGTCTCTAATATTTGCTCCTTTTCTAGCCCAGAATTCCAGCTGCTAGCGTTCCCCCTCTTCATGTAAACCTTGTAAAAGAAGAGAGAAAATGCGTAAGTATTGTGACATAATGTGTAGCAACAGCCCATATTGCAATAAATATTGAAATAAAAGCATGATGCAAAATGGACGTATCAACTCCCCCAAGCTTAGACCTTGCTTGTCCTCAAGCGGAAGCCGATATCGAAAAATATGTCCACATGTTTAGAGATAGAGGTGTCGATAAAATGAAATACGGACATGAGGGCATCATGATCATTCTTAGAAGAGCAACATATATATTGTCATTTGATTTCTTATGCTTAAGTAACAATCTATTCACAATGTAAAGTATGAATCAGAAACTTCATTGAAAACTAACAAACTATAATCTCAGTCATTGAAGCAATTGCAATTTATCATAACACTGGAAAGAGTCAATATAAGAGTTTTTCAGCAAGTCCACATACTCAACTATCATTTAATCTTTCACAATTGCTAACACTCACGCGATACTTATGGGTATGAAGTTACAATGATACATAGAGAAATATAGGGGCTTATAGTTTCGCCTCCCAACATTTTACCTCAAGGGTAATGTCAACAACAATACTTTATGAGAACCTACATCCAATTGGATATATATAAGGATCTTTCCAACACATAGTGCTTGCCAAAGGATAAAGTGTAAAAAGGAAAGGTGAAGATCACCATGACTCTTGTATAAGGGTAGAAGATAAAAGTAAAAGATAGGCCCTTCGCAGAGGGAAACAAAGGTTGTCATGCGCTTTTATGGTTGGATGCACAAAATCTTAATGCAAAAGAATGTCACTTTATATTGCCGCTTGTGATAAAGAACTTTATTATGCAGTCTGTCGCTTTTATTTCTTCCATATCACAAGTTCGTATAAAGTTTATTTTCTTCACACTAATAGATCATACATATTAAGAGAGCAATTTTTACTGCTTGCACCGATGACAACTTACTTGAAGGATCTTACTCAATCCATAGGTAGGTATGGTGGATTCTCATTGCAAAACTGGGTTTGATGATGTTTGGATGCACAAGTAGTATCTCTACTTGGTGCAAAGGATTTGGCTAGCATAAGAGGGAAAAGCAAGCTCAACATGTTAGAAGATCCATGACAATATAACTTCTATTCAGATATAAGAAAACATAACCCATTATGTTGTCTTCCTTGTCCAACATCAACTTTTAGGCATGTCATATTTTAATGAGTGCTCACAATCCCAAAAGATGTCCAAGATACTATATTTATATGTGAAACCTCTCTTTCTTTATTACTTCCTATTAATTGCATCAATCACCAAAACTATGTTTGTCAACTCTCAACAACTTTTATTCATCACACTCTTTATATGTGAAGTCGTTACTCTCCATAAGATCAATATGATTCTTTTTATTCCCTCAAGATCATAACAAGATAGCAATGCCCTCGACTCAAAACTAATCTTTATTATATATAGCTCATGGACTCGATTACATAGATAGGGATCAACATAAAACTCAAAGATAGATCATACTAAAACTTTATTCTACTAGATCAAGATATAACCAAAAGGATCGAACTAAGAAAAATGGTAAAGGTAGAAGTGTGATGGTGATACGATACCGGGGCACCTCCCCCAAGCTTGGCAGTTGCCAAGGGGAGTGCCCATACCCATGTGTTTATGTCTCTTTCTTCGGAAGTGGTGATGATGGAGTTGTTGATGATGTAGTGCCGCACATCGAGCATGGGAGATCCTCCAACTTGCAGATAATGCCCTTGAGTGCGGTGATATACTCTTGCAACAAAATATTTTCACGTGTGAGATACTTGTTTTGTATGCTCAATCATCTTGAAAGCTTCAATTTCAGTTGGGTTGAGATGATTGTAGTAAGGTTGAAAGAAGCCTTCTTCTTCTACTGTCGGTACTTGCTTCTCTGCGGCCTCCTTGATTTTGTCACCTTCCTTGATTTCCCTGATTTCTTCTCGCTTTGTCTCTATCTTCATTAGCCAAGCATCGTCGCCCACATTGTTGGAGGAGGGGGACGACATGATGCCTGACCTTTAGAAACTCTGGCAGAAAACAACTCAAAACAAAAATAGAGGATTTCGTCGTGGTACGATGGTCAAAACCTTCAGGAGATTATATAATGAATTTTTACCGACCAAAAGAAGTATCGTGCAAGAAAACGGAGTCCGGAGGGCACACAAGGTGCCCACAAGGCAGGGGGGCATGCCCAAGGGGTAGGGCGCGCCCTCCACCATTGTGGATGCCTCGTGTCCCTTTCGGACTACTTCTTATTTTCCTAATCTTCTAAAAATTCCAAAACAGAGAAAAAAAATGCTATTTGAGCAGTTTTGGAGTCGGTTTACTTACCGTACCACATACCTATTCCTTTTCGGAGTCTGAAACATTCTGGAAAGTATCCCTTATGTACTCCTTCGGGGTTACGGTGTCAATAACAATGGTTTCAACATTTATGGGATTATCTGAGATATAATGTTTGATTCTTTGACTGTTCACCACCTTCGGATTTGTGCCTTCGACGTTGTTGATTTTTATGGCACCAGAATGATAGACCTCCTCAATAACGTAAGGACCTTCCCATTTACAAAGAAGTTTTCCTACAAAAAATCTTAAACGAGAGTTGTATAGCAAAACATAATCACCCACATTAAATTCACGCTTTTGTATCCTTTTGTCATGCCATATTTTAACTTTTTCTTTAAATAGTTTGGCGTTCTCATAGGCCTGGGTTCTCCATTCATCAAGTGAGCTAATGTCAAATAGCCTCTTCTCACCGGCAAGTTTGAAATCACAATTGAGCTCTTTAATGGCTCAATATGCCTTATGTTCTAGTTCGAGAGGTAGATGACATGCTTTTCCATAAACCATTTTATACGGGGACATACCCATAAGATTTTTATATGCAGTTCTATAGGCCCATGGTGCATCATCAAGTTTCTTGGACCAATACTTTCTAGATCTATTAACAGTCTTTTGCAAAATCAATTTAATCTCTCTATTACTCAATTCTACCTGACCACTAGACTGTGGATAGTATGGAGATGCAATTCTATGATTAACATCATACTTAGCAAGCATTTTACGAAAAACGTCATGAATAAAATGTGAACCACCATCAGTCATTAAATATCTAGGGACTCCAAACCTCAGAAAAATAACTTTTTTAAGCATCTTAATAGAAGTGTTGTGATCAGCACTACTAGTTGGAATAGCTTCTACCCACTTAGTAACGTAATCAACAACAACTAAAATATGTGTATACCCATTAGAGGAAGGAAAAGGTCCCATATAATCAAAGCCCCAAACATCAAATGGTTCAATAACAAGTGAATAGTTCGTAGGCATTTATTGACGTCTACTAATATTACCAATTCTTTGACATTAATCACAAGAAAGACAAACTTATGGGCATCTTTGAAGAGAGTATGCAAATAAAAACCGGATTGCAATACCTTATGTGTAGTTCTATCTCCCGCGTGATATCCTTCATATGCCTCGGAGTGACACTTGCGTAGGATCTGTTCCTGTTCATGCTCTGGTACACAACGTCTAATAACACCATCTACTCCTTCTTTATAAAGGTGTGGGTCATCCTAGAAGTAATGTCTTAAATCATAGAAAAACTTTTTCTTTTGTTGGTATGTGAAACTAGGTGGTATAAATTTAGCAATGATATGTATCCAATGTATCTATAATTTTTTATTGTTCCATGCTATTATATTATCTGTTTTGGATGTTTAATGGGCTTTAATATGCGCTTTTATATTATTTTTGGGACTAACCTATTAACTGAAGGCCCAGTGCCAGTTTCTGTTTTTTTTTGCCTATTTTAGAGTTTTACAGAAAAGGAATACCAAACGGAGTCCAAACGGAATGAAACATTTGCGATAATCTTTCTTGGACCGAAAGCAATCCACAAGACTTGGAGTTGAAGTCTGGGACTCTACAAGGAGGCCACGAGGCAAGAGGGCGCGCCCAGGGGGGTAGGCGCGCCCCCCACCCTTGCGGGCCCCTCGTAGCTCCACCGACGTACTTCTTTCGCCTATATATACTCTTATACCCTAGAAACATCAAGGGGAGACAACAAACCATTTTTCCACCACAGCAACCTTCTGTACCCATGAGATCCCATCTTGAGGCCTTTTCTGGTGATCTGCCAGAGGGGGAATCGATCGTGGAGGGCTTCTACATCAACACCATTGCCTCTCCGATGAAGCATGAGTAGTTTGCCACAGACCTTCGGGTCCATAGTTATTAGCTAGATGACTTTTTCTATCTCTTTTATTCTCTATACCAAGTTCTCCTCGATGTTCTTGGAGATCTATTCGATGTAATATTCTTTTGCGGTGTGTTTGCCGAGATCCGATGAATTGTGGAATTATGAACAAGATTATCTATGAATATTATTTGGTTCTTCTCTGAATTCTTATATGCAAGATTTGATATCTTTGCAAGTCTCTTTGAATAATCGGTTTAGTTTGGCCTACGAGATTGATCTTTCTTGCAATGGGAGAAGTGCTTAGCTTTGGGTTCAATCTTGCGGTGTCCTTTCCCAGTGACAGTAGGGGCAGCAAGGCACGTATTGTATTGTTGCCATCAAGGATAAAAAGATTGGGTTTATATCATATTTCTTGAGTTTATCCCTCTACATCATGTCATCTTGTTTAATGCGTTACTCCATTCCTATGAACTTAATACTCTAGATGCATGCTGGATAGCGGTCGATGTGTGGAGTAATAGTAGTAGATACAGAATCATTTTGGTCTACTTGACACGGATGTGATGCCTACGTTCATGATAATTCCCTTTGATGTCTTCATAATTATGCGCTTTTCTATCAATTGCTCGACAGTAATTTGTCCACTCACCGTAATACATGCTATCTTGAGAGAAGCCACTAGTGAAACCTAAGGCCCCGGGGTCTCTTTTCTATTATATTACATCTCTTTTATTTACATAGCATCTCGTTTACTATTTTGCAATCTTTACTTTGCAATCTATATAACAAAAATACCAAAAACATTTAATTTACTATCTCTATCAGATCTCACTTTTGCGAGTGACTGTGAAGGGATTGACAACCCCTTTATCGTGTTGGTTGCAAGGTTCTTGATTGTTTGTGCAGGTACTAGGTCATGTGTTGTCTCCTACTGGATTGATACCTTGGTTCTCAAAAATGAGGGAAATACTTACGCTACTTTGCTGCATCACCCTTTCCTCTTCAAGGGAAAACCAACGCATGCTCAAGAGGTAGCAAGAAGGATTTCTGGCGTTGTTGCCGGGGAGATCTACGCCAAGTCAAGACATACCAAGTACCCATCATAAACTCTTCTCCCTCACATTACATTATTTGCCATTCGCCTCTCATTTTCCTCTCCCCCACTTCTAAAACGATTTTCGAAAACCTTTGCCTTTTCTTCGCCCCTCTTTGGTTCGTCTCGTTTTGCTTTTCTCTTGTGTGATCGTTCGTTAGTGCGGTTTGTTTCCATCATGTTTGAAACTGGGGAGGTTATCATTGAAAAAGATAGTAGTAACGATGGGGGAAACTTTTATGCTTTTGATAATCCTCATGAAGAACCTACTATTTTACACACTAAAAAGTTCCGGATTGGTAGTGGTAATATTATTGGAAAAGGAGTTATTCAAGATTTCTTTACTTGTGTCGGTGCTTTGCCCACTATGGGTGGGTCTAGTCTTCATAGAACTAGTAGTCTTGCGGATGCTATATCTTTGCTCGTAGTTCAACTTGAGAGACAATTTATCCACATGCATCCTTGCATACAAAGGATTTTTCTAGAATTTTCCAATATTGAGCATTCTTCTGTTAAGCAAGCGGCTACCATCTTTCTAGCACATGAATTCAGATTTATAATGAAAGAGGCCAATGAAATTTTTGCGCATTATAGGGTGGATGCTGGCCGTCCTCCCAAAAAGCAATTCTTTTTAATCAAGAAGACATAATGCATTTACGATCTTTAGATCATGTTGCTTATAATGAAAACCTTAGAAAAAAGGTTCCTACCGATGTTCTGGTTGATAGGATTTCCGAACATAATGATAATTTTGCTATTCAGAACAATGGGTTAGGTTTTCCTCTTGAACAAAGACTCGTGACTTTTTTCCAAAAGAATGCTTATAATGATGAATTGGTTGTGCAATATGAGGGGCCAAAGGAGGAACCAATTCCTCCTGAGCTTGATCTTGGGGACTTTTGTCCCATTAAATTTAGCCCTTTTGATTATTTTTGCTTGCCACAAAGAAAACTTTCTGCTGAACATAGGGAGTATGAGATGAGTTTTCGCTATTTTCCCTATCATTATTATGGCAATACCTAGATCTATTCTTGTTTTTATGCCTAGCTAGGGGTGTTAAACGATAGCACTTGTTGGGAGGCAACCCAATTTTATTTTTGTTCTTTGCTTTTTGCTCCTGTTTAGTAATAAATAATTCATCTAGCTTCTGTTTAGATGTGGTTTTATGTTTTAATTAGTTTTTGTGCCAAGTAGAACCTTTGGGAAGACTTGGGTGAGGTCTTTGCGATCTTGCTGTAAAAAACAGAAACTTTTGCACTCACGAGAATAGCTGTAATTTTTTAGTGGTGAGTGATTTTAGGTTGATTCTTTTTGCAGATGATTAATAGACAAATTCCCCACGTCCAACAATTTATTTCAGAATGTTTCGAGTTACAGAAATATTCAAAAGTTACAGATTTCTACAGACTGTTCTGTTTTTGACAGATTCTGTTTTTTGTGTTGTTTGCTTATTTTGATGAATCTATGGGTAGTATCGGGGGGTATGAACCATAGAGAAGTTGGAATACAGTATGTTTAACACCAATATAAATAAAGAATGAGTTCATCACAGTACCTTAAAGTGGTGGTTTATTTTCTTATACTAACGGAGCTCATGAGATTTTCTGTTGAAGTTTTGTGTTGTGAAGTTTTCAAATTTTTGGGTAAAGATTTGATGGATTTTGGAATAAGGAGTGGCAAGAGCCTAAGCTTGGGGATTCCCAAGTCACCCCAAGGTAATTCAAGGACAACCAAAAGCCTAATCTTGGGGTTTCCCCGGAAGTCATCCCCTCTTTCGTCTTCGTCTATCGGTAACTTTACTTGAGGCTATATTTTTATTCACCACATGATATGTGTTTTGCTAGGAGCGTCTTGTATGATTTGAGTCTTTGCTTTTTAGTTTACCACAATCATCCTTGCTTTACACACCTTTTGGGAGAGACACGCATGAATCGGAATTTATTAGAATACTCTATGTGCTTCACTTATATCTTTTGAGCTAGACAATTTTGCTCTAGTGCTTCACTTATATCTTTTTAAGAGCACGACGGTGGTTTTATTTTATAGAAATTATTGATCTCTCATGCTTCACTTATATTATTTTGAGAGTCTTTTATAACAACATGGTGATTTGCTTTGGTTATAAAATTAGTCCTAATATGATGGGCATCCAAGATGGGTATAATAAAAACTTTCAATAAAGTGCATTGAATACTATGAGAAGCTTGATTCTTTATGATTGTTTTGAGATATGAGGATGGTGATATTAGAGACAGCTAGTTGAGTAATTATGAATTTGAAGAATACTTGTGTTAAAGTTTGTGATTCCCGTAGTATGCACGTATGGTGAACCGTTATGTGATGAAATTGGAGCATGATTTATTTATTGATTGC
Organism: Triticum aestivum; assembly: GCF_018294505.1. NCBI lineage: Eukaryota > Viridiplantae > Streptophyta > Magnoliopsida > Poales > Poaceae > Triticum > Triticum aestivum. The sequence continues at coordinate 591,880,824 of NC_057798.1, read as the reverse complement.
CTTCCTTATGTGTGGAGGTCGGGATCACGCGATGGTTAACTCCTACCAACCCTTCCCCTAGGAGCATGCATGTAGTACTTTCTTTTGATGACTTGTAGATTTTTGTAATAAGTATGTGAGTTCTTTATGATTAATATTGAGTCCATGGATTATACACACTCTCACCCTTCCATCATTGCTAGCCTCTCTAGTACCACGCAACTCTCGCCGGTACCATACACCCACCATATACCTTCCTCAAAACAGCCACCATCTATTATGGCATTCCCATAGCCATTCTGAGATATATTGCCATGCAACTTTCTACCGTTCCATTTATTATGACACGCTCCATCATTGTCATATTGCCTTGCATAATCATGTAGTTGACATCGTATTTGTGGCAAATCCACCGTTCATAATTTTTCATACATGTCACTCTTGAATCATTGCACATCCCGGTACACCACCGGAGGCATTCACATAGAGTCATATTTTGTTCTAAGTATTGAGTTGTAATTCTTGAGTTGTAAGTAAATAAAAGTGTGATGATCTTCATTATTAGAGCATTGTCCCATGTGAGGAAAGGATGATGGGGACTATGATTCCCCCACAAGTCGGGATGAGACTCCGGACTAAATAAAAAAAAGAGGCCATAAAAAAAGGAGAACAGGCCCAAATAAAAAAATGAGAGAAAAAGAGAGAAGGGGCAATGCTACTATCCTTTTACCACACTTGTGATTCAAGGTAGCACCATGATCTTCATGATAGAGAGTCTCCTATGTTGTCACTTTCATATACTAGTGGAAATTTTTATAGAACTTGGCTTGTATATTCCAATGATGGGCTTCCTCAAAAGTGCCCTAGGTCTTCATGAGAAAGCAAGTTGGATGCACACCCACTTAGTTTATTTTGTTGAACTTTCATAAACTTATAGCTCTAGTGCATCCGTTGCATGGCAATCCCTACTCACTCACATTGATATCTATTGATGGGCATCTCCATAGCCCATTGATACGCCTAGTTGATGTGAGACTATCATCTCCTTTTTGTCTTCTCCACAACCACCGTTCTATTCCACCTATAGTGCTATGTCCATGGCTCACGCTCATGTATTGCGTGAAGATTGAAAAGGTTTGAAAATACTATAGTATGAAACAATTGTTTGGCTGAAATCGGGGTTGTGCATGATTAAATACTTTGTGTGATGAAGATAGAGCATAGTCAGACTATATGATTTTGTAGGGATAACTTTCTTTGGCCATGTTATTTTGATAAGACCTGATTGCTTTGTTAGTATGCATGCAGTATTATTATTTTTATGTCAATATTAAACTTTTATCTTGAATCTTTCGGATCTAAACATTCATGCCACAATAAAGAAAATTACATTGATAATTATGTCAGGTAGCATTCCACATCAAAAATTCAGTTTTTATCATTTACCTACTCAAGGACGAGCATGAATTAAGCTTGGGTATGCTTGATACGTCTCCAACGTATCTATAATTTTTGATTGTTCCATGCTATTATATTATCTGTTTTGGATGTTTAATGGGCTTTAATATGCTCTTTTATATTATTTTTGGGACTAACCTATTAACCGGAGGCCCAGCGCCAGTCTCTGTTTTTTTGCCTATTTTAGAGTTTTACAGAAAAGGAATACCAAACGGAGTCCAAACGGATTCCAAACAGAATGAAACCTACCCGATAATCTTTCTTGGACCGAAAGCAATCCAGAAGACTTGGAGTTGAAGTCTAGGACTCTACGAGGAGGCCACGAGGCAGGAGGGTGCACCCAGGGGGTAGGCGCGCCCCCACCTTCGTGGGCCCCTCGTAGCTCCACCGACGTACTTCTTTCACCTATATATACTCTTATACCCTAGAAACATCACGGGGAGACATGAAACCACCACCGCCGCAACCTTCTGTACCCGTGAGATCCCATCTTGAGGCCTTTTCTGGCGATCTGTCGGAGGGGGAATCGATCACGGAGGGCTTCTACATCAACATCATTGCCTCTCCGATGAAGCGTGAGTAGTTTACCATAGACCTTTAAGTCCATAGTTATTAGCTAGATGGCCTTTTCTCTCTCTTTGATTCTCAATACCAAGTTCTCCTCAATGTTCTTGGAAATCTATTCGATGTAATATTCTTTTGCAGTGTGTTTGCCGAGATCCGATGAATTGTGGATTTATGAACAAGATTATATATGAATATTATTTGGTTCTTCTCTGAATTCTTATATGCATGATTTGATATCTTTGCAAGTCTCTTCAAATTATCGGTTTAGTTTGGCCTACAAGATTGATCTTTCTTCCAATGGGAGAAATGCTTAGCTTTGGGTTCAATCTTGCGGTGTCCTTTCCCAGTGACAGTAGGGGCAGCAAGGCACGTATTGTATTGTTGCCATCGACGATAAAAAGATGGGGTTTATATCATATTGCTTGAGTTTATCCCTCTACATCATGTCATCTTGCTTAATGCTTTACTCCATTCTTATGAACTTATTACTCTAGATGTATGCTGGATAGCAGTCGATGTGTGGAGTAATAGTAGTAGATGCAGAATCGTTTCGGTCTACTTGATACGGACATGATGCCTATGTTCATGATCATTGCCTTAGATGTCTTCATAATTATGCGCTTTTCTATCAATTGCTCGGCAGTAATTTGTTCACCCACCGTAATACATGCTATCTTGAGAGAAGCCACTAGTGAAAGCTATGGCCCCTGGGTCTCTTTTCTATTATATTACATCTCTTTTATTTATATCGCATCTCGTTTACTATTTTACAATCTTTACTTTCCAATCTATACAACAAAAATACCAAAAATATTTACTTTACTATCTCTATTAGATCTCACTTTTGCGAGTGACCGTGAAGGGATTGACAACCCCTTTATCGCGTTGGTTGCAAGGTTCTTGATTGTTTGGTGCAGGTACTAGGTGACTTGTGTGTTGTCTCCTACTGGATTGATACATTGGTTCTCAAAACCGAGGGAAATACTTATGCTACTTTGCTGCATCACCCTTTCCTCTTCAAGGGAAAACAAACGCATGCTCAAGAGGTAGCAAGCAACAATGTAATTAGCATAATCAGCATACCATGGAGTAGTGCGAGAAGCATTTATGACAACTAATTGTTCATCAGGAAAGCTATCATCAATAGGTAGTGGGTCATCAAGAACATTTTCTAACCTAGACAAGTTGTCTGCAACGGGGTTCTCAGCTCCCTTCCTATCAATAATATGCAAATCAAATTCTTGTAGGAAGAGAACCCATCTAATAAGTCTAGGTTTAGCATCTTTCTTTTCCATAAGATAGTTAGCAGCATGATCAGTGTGAACAGTTACTTTTGAATCAACAATATAAGGTCTGAACTTATCACAAGCGAGCACAACCGCTAAAAATTATTTTTCAGTAGTAGCATAATTTTTCTGGGCACTGTCTAGAGGTTTACTAGCATATTGGATAACATTTAATTTCTTATCAACTCTTTGTCCTAGAACAACACCTACCGCATAATCACTAGCATCACACATAATTTCAAAGGGTAAATTCCAATCAGGCGGCTGAACAATAGGTGCAGAAATCAAGGCTTTCTTAAGTATTTCAAATGCTTCTACACAATCATCATCAAAGACAAAAGGAACATCTTTTTGTAAGAGATTAGTCAGAGGCCTAGAATTTTTTGAGAAGTCTTTAATGAACCTCCTATAAAAACTGACATGACCAAGGAAACTTCTTATACCTTTGATGTCCTTAGGACACGACATCTTTTCAATAGCATCAACTTTAGCTTTATCAACTTCAATACCTCTTTCAGAAATTTTATGCCCCAAGACAATACCTTCATTAACCATAAAGTGGCACTTCTTCCAATTCAAGACAAGATTAGTTTCTTCACATCTTTGCAAGACTCGATCAAGGTTGCTTAAGCAATCATCAAAAGAAGTTCCATACACGGAGAAATCATCCATGAAAACCTCAACAATCTTTTCACAAAAGTTAGAGAATATAGCAGTCATACATCTTTTAAAGGTAGCAGGTGCATTACATAAACCAAAAGGCATACGTCTATAAGAAAAGGTACCTAAAGGGCAAGTAAAAGTGGTCTTATCCTGATCCTCTTTTGACACAGGTATTTGAGAGAAACCAGAATAACCATCTAGAAAGCAAAAATGTGTATGTTTGGATAGCCTTTCTAGCATTTGATCAATAAAAGGTAAAGGGTAATGATCTTTTCTAGTAGCTTTATTTAATTTGCGAAATCAATTACCGTTCTATAACCTGTAACAATTCTTTGTGGGATCAATTCATCTTTATCATTAGGAACAACAGTAATACCTCCCTTCTTAGGGACACAATGGACATGACTTACCCACTGACTATCAGCAACAGGATAAATTATACCTTCCTCCAGAAGCTTTAGTATTTCATTTCTTACCACTTCTTTCATCTTAGGATTTAACCATCTTTGATGATCAACAACTGGTTTAGCATCTTTCTCTAGCTTTATTTTGTGCTGGCATAGAGTCGGACTAATGCCCTTAAGATCATCAAGAGTATATCCAATAGCAGCACGGTGCTTCTTCAGAGTTTTCAATAATTTCTCTTCTTCATGCTCTGAAAGGTTAGCACTAATAATAACAGGATATATCTTCTGTTCATCAAGATAAGCATATTTAAGAGTATCAGGTAATTGTTTAAGCTCAAACACGGGATCACCCTTGGGTGGAGGAGGATCCCCTAGGATTTCAATAGGCAAGTTGTGTTTCAAAATAGGTCCCTGTTTAAAGAATACTTCATCTATTTCCCTTCTTTCATTCATAAACATATCATTTTCATGATCTAGCAAATCTATACCTATACTAATTACAGACTCCCTAATAATTCCCACATTAATTAGAAATTAAGAGCCGTTTATCTGATGTGATTAGAAATTAAGAGCCGTTTATCTGATGTGATCAAATTATAACGGCGGCGATTAATCCGTGCAATCCTCGACCAGTTCTGGCCAATTCCCATAGTACTAAATCAGAAATTAGCGCATCTTCCTCCTCCACCTCACAATTTCTCTGCCGCTTCTCCATGCCCTAGAGACTACCGGGCTAGATCGCAACTTTCCATCCATGCTGCTATCCAATCTCCATGTGTTCCTTTGATTTAGAAAATTTTGCATCGCGAGAGCATTTGTGAGGTGGAGCAGGGGAGGTGGTTGGATCGGGGCTGGTGGTGCTGCGACGCTGAGGTAGTGGTTGGGGAGACGTCGTGGTGCAGCCGATGAAGCTCAAGAGGTGGAGACTAGAGGAGGCTCTACTGGATGTGGAGAATCTCCATGGCCGACGAGGTACAGCGTACACAGGAGGCGGCGATGCCATGGATGGCTGCAGAGCCGAGGTATGACTTGCAGATGGGAAGTCCGCGAGGCGAACAGGAAGCGGCGGCGCGCTAGACGGCTGCAGAGGAGAGAGGCCACAACGGGAGGAGGAGCTCAGGTGGAGCAACTCCTCGCTTTTGTCACCATGTCCAAAGTCGTATCCCTCGAGGCTGCAGTTCTCAAAAAATATAGATCACAATCTAATTTGTCCTCTCCTTGATCCCCTTCTTCCAAGGATTGAATCTCTTCAGTTTGAAAATTCAGATCAATGCACAATCGTCATCTTAAACAACCACATGATCCAATCCCAGCCTCCCCGGATGCTTTGCTCCTCAATATTTAAATTCCCTCAGTTTCACCAAGCACCATGATTTTTCATAAGAATTGAGTGTTGGTCAGTTGGAAGATGGAGACAGTTTGAAACAGGTCGAGCGGGCGTCACCGTCGGCGAGGCTGCGAAGTGGATGAACAACACTCCCTCTACGCAGGCAGGTAATGCCATATTCTTAAATTCCCTGCTCTATTCAACAGTTCTACATTAAATCATCATCAAAATCACATAAATCGGCGTATCTGTTGTGTGTAATGTAGAGAAAATGCTTTTCCATTAAAAACTCAAATACTAGATGTCGGTGTACTAGAGTAGGGGTACCCTAGTATCCCGAACTTGTGCACAGGCAGTTGCAGCACCCCGCGGCAAGGCTTGCCGGGCGACCGCCAAGGTCCTCCGTGGTTCCCTTGGAGCCATTAAAGAACAAAGTATTTAAGCCAAGGAGGCAAGGCCCCAGCAAGAGGAGCTTGCCGGGAAGGCCAACCAAGGCATCTCGAGGAACTTGCCGCGACGCGCCACGCGTCCCGGCAAGGCCTGGTGAGCGACAAGCTTTCGGGCGCGACAAGACGACGACCGCGGCAAGGCGCTTGCCGCGGCAAGTAACCACCCTGTACCCACGCTCCAACACATCCACCAACGTGTCGCCCTGGGGCTTTTCCAGGCGCGCGTGGCAGGAGGCTGTGCAGCCAGCGGTGTGCGGTGGCATGCGACGCTGACAGGATCGCCATCGTGGCGAACGGTGGCGTCCCTGACGGTCCCTTTCTGCACTGTTTGGGCGACGCAGACGGGCATTTAATGCCCTTGTCCCCTGCCGTCAGGGTTAGGTATGATACACTGTACAAGTAGTTGTACCAACCGCAACTCTTTTTACGTTTTTACCCTTGTCTACGTTGCCACCTGTCGGTGACCCCTTGAGCATATAAAAGGAGGCCCATGCGCAACGTAGGGGGGGTTCGAAGATTCATTCGGTCCAGAAGCCAGAAAACACTCACGCTCGGTCTCGTTAGCAGCTAGAGTGCATCGTGGCACTCAGCGCTCCCGAGCAAGAACTCTATACAATCAGACAAGCAGCAGTAGGAGTATTATCTCTCCGGAGAGCTCCGAAGCTGGGTAAACTGCTCATGTGCTTCACCTCGATCCGCTCTTTGTGCGATCTCCGCCCCCCACCGAACCGAAAGGGGCTCGGTCCGCCGGTCCCATAGGTGTTCGTGGATCAGTTTCCCCGACATCTTTGGCGCACCAGGTAGGGGGCGTCGAGATTGTGTAAACCTGATCCGGCGTTCACACGAGCCAGATCTTCATTTTCTTCATCGACATGCCACCGAAGAAGAAGGCTTCAGGGGCAACTGCTCCGTCCACGTCGATCCCACCACCACCGGAGCAATCGGGTGGTGGGGTAGACGCCGGCGGAAGAACGGGCATCGACGAGGAAGCTCACGGCGCTGCCAGGTCCAAGGACAAGGCCGTGCAGACCTCAGCGTTCGTACACGTACCGCACCCATCTCAAGAGGTGCAGGACCGACAGCGTCATGGTATTCGCAGTACCATATGCTTGTTGGACCAAGATCGAGCTGGTGGATCTCGGGGCGCTCAAGACCAGCATGCACGACAGCATGCTGGCACGAGCGAGGCACGGTCGCCTGGACAGGATACTGCTCCTTCTAACATAGTTAGGAGTCCGAGCATATCCCGCTCCTCGCACCGTTCGCCACTGCCGCCCACCACTCCAGCAGAAGCTTTGGCGTGAGCTCAACTGCTCCTGGATTACCCTCCAGCGGAAGACAAGATCGACCAATGGAGGGCCACCATTCAGAGTCTCATCGGCTTCGCCAACGGCGACACTCCACGGCAGCCGAGTACATCGTTGTCGCGACAAGACCGCCAGGCACGAGCCGGTGGCGACGAAACCGGTGGGGGCACAACCACCGTGCACTCTCCACCCCGAAGGCCAAGATCACCGACTCGCCGGATCCACCTCGACAGCGACTCCACTGCATCGTCGGATCCACAAGCTCGTCGCGATCAGCGCCAAGTTCTTCACGAACGACAACAACCACGACAAGTGCATCCAGCGACAAGCAAGGGACTTCACCGACAAGCTCTGGTCCCGACAAAGATGGGTCTGCGCAGGCGCATGAGGAGATGCAAAAGAGAATGGTGCAGCGCCCAGTTTACTTTGTCAGTTCCCTTCTGCAGGGGGCTAGGTCAAGGTACTCTGGTGTGCAGAAATTGCTTTTCGGCCTTCTCATGGCCTCGAGAAAGCTGCGCCATTACTTCCAAGCACATGAGATCACAGTTGTCACTCGCTTTCCGCTGAAGAGGATACTGCAAAATCCAGAAGCGACAGGCAGGATTGTCGAGTGGGCACTGGAACTGTCAAGCTTTGGCCTCAAGTTTGAGAGCACTTCAACTATCCAAAGCAGAGCATTGGCAGAGTTCATAGCAGAGTGGACGCCAACACCAGATGAAGAAATTCCAGAAATGAGCATCCCCGTCAAGGAAGCAAGCAAAGAGTGGCTGATGTACTTTGATGGTGCCTTCTCGCTGCAAGGCGCCGGTGCTGGCGTGCTACTTGTTGCACCCACCGGAGAGCACCTCAAGTACGTAGTCCAGATGCACTTTCCCAAGGAGCAAGCAACGAACAATACTTCAGAGTATGAAGGTTTGCTTGTCGGTCTTAGGATCGCAGCAGACCTTGGGATCAAGAAGCTCATTGTCAGGGGTGACTCGCAGCTCATCGTCCGCCAAGTGAACAAGAGTTATCAGAGTCCGTTGATGGAAGCTTACGTTGATGAAGTGAGGAAGCTAGAAGAGCACTTTGACGGCCTGCAGATGGAACATGTTCCAAGAGCTCAGAACGGCATTGCCGATGGCCTGTCAAAGTGCGCCGCACTTAAGATGCCTGTGGAACCAGGCATCTTCATGCTCAAGCTAACTCAACCGTCCGTAACACCATCAACTGGACAGAGCAAAAAGAGGAAGTTGATTTATGGTGACTATTTTCCGGCAGAGCTCCCTGAAGCCGCCGTCAAGAAAGTCCTCAAGATCAATGCCAAGGATGCTGAGGAGCAGTCTGCTCCGGCAAGCCTTAGGGTTTGTTCCGTTGAAGCAGACGCTCCCGACAAGCTTTGCTCCGGCAAGCTTGCCGGGGAACGTCAAGCTCTGGCTGAGCCACAGGTTTTCGCCGTAGAAGCGGATGTTCCCGCAGCAGCAGATGTGCCTTTAGTCCTTGTTGTTGAGCCGCAAGCTCCAGCATGGGCACAGAAGATTGTCCATTTCCTCCAGACAGGAGAACTTCCCGAAGAGCAAGAAGAAGCGGAAAGAGTAGCCCGGCAGTCAAGTATGTACCAGTTTGTCGACAACACACTGTACAGAAGAAGGCTCAACGGCGTGAAATTGAAGTGTATTCCTCGGGAAGATGGACAAAAGCTGTTGGCAGAGATACATGGAGGCATATGTGGTCACCATATTGGCACAAGAGCACTTGCCGGCAAAGCGTTCCAGCAAGGTTTCTTTTGGCAGACAGCCCTCCAGGATGCAACTGCACAAGTAACCAAGTGTGAAGCGTGCCAGTTCCATTCCAAGCAGATACACCAGCCAGCTCAAGCTCTCCAGACGATCCCTTTATCCTGGCCATTTTCGGTCTGGGGGCTCGACATCCTCCGCCCCTTTCCCCGAGCTGTCGTGGGCTTTGAGTACTTGTACGTTGCAATCGACAAGTTCACAAAGTGGCCGGAAGTGGAACCAGTGAGGAAGGTGACAGCACAGTTAGCAGTCAAGTTCTTCAGGTCAATTGTTTGCCGTTTCGGGATCCCTAACAGGATCATCACCGACAATGGCATGCAATTCACGAGCCGCACCTTCATGCAGTACGTCCAAGATCTTGGCGCCAAGGTCTGCTTCGCTTCTGTTGCTCATCCGAGAAGCAACGGTCAAGCGGAGAGGGAGAATGCTGAAGTGCTGCGTGGGCTCAAGACCAGAACTTTCGACAGGCTGCGCAAGTGTGGAAGGAACTGGATTGAGGAGCTGCCAGTGGTTCTTTGGTCGATCAGGACGACGCCAAATCGAGCCACTGGCCAGACACCTTTCGCTCTAGTCTATGGAGCAGAGGCAGTTCTCCCCACGGAACTCGTATACGGGTCACCTCGAGTGCTCGCTTATGACGAGCTTGAGCAAGAGCAGCTGCGACAAGATGACGCGCTGCTCCTTGAGGAGGACCGTCTTCAGGCTGCTGTACGAGCTGCTCGATACCAGCAAGCTTTGCGCCGCTACCATAGCCGCAGAGTTAATGCCAGAAGTTTCGAGGAAGACGACCTTGTTCTTCGACGCGTTCAGTCCGCCAAGAATTCCAACAAGTTGACGCCGAAGTGGGAGGGCCCTTACCGGGTGAAACGAGTCACTAGGCCCGGCGCTGTCCGCCTTGAGACCGAAGATGGCGTTCCGGTGAGCAACTCCTGGAACATTGAGCATCTTCGTAAGTTTTACCCGTAGGGCGCGGTTGCCGGAACCCGTTCCGACAACCACCTTTTGTACAAGTCTTGCCGATGTTGCATGTAATCCTTTGTACAAAGTCGGGCACAGACCCCGTGCATAGGTAAAGCTCATGTGCCTCGCACATCTTGTCAATTTCATGCTTTTTGCTTTATATTTGCATGCATTATCTGACACTTTGTGCAGCACTTACCCTCGATAAGCAATAACGAGCCATAAGGCTCCATATCTTTATTTTCTCTTCTTTCTTTTTCTCAAAAAGGAAACGAAGGTTCCCTCGCACACAAGTTTGCCGGGGGGAAAGGAGAAGATAATGGTGTGGGCCAGGCATCGTTCAAGGAAGCTTGCCGGAAAGCAAACGACAGAAAAGCTAAGTTGCCAAAGTTTGAGCAATCAGTCTTAAAATTTTAAGTTATCTTCCTCGAACGACCGTGCTTTGTATGGAAAACCTGTGCGCGGAGGAACCAACTCGTAGCTAGTTGCGCCCTTACTTTGTTTCGAGTCCGCTCAACAACTTAAGTGAGCTGCAACTAGTCGCGACAAGGTTTCTTGTCGGTAGCAGCACCGCCAGCAGGCTGCTGACGTTCCGCACTCAGCGCTCGCGGCTAAGGTGCCTGCACCGGCAAGTTCCCTAAAAGCTTAGGGTAAAAACATACAAAGGAAGGGATCAAGTAAAGGAAATAACATAGCAATCTCTGCCCAAAATAGAGTTATATTACAAGATAGCTTGTCGCAGCTCTAATAGATGTTCTCGTGACATGACCAGCAACGATAAAGAGAAAGAGAAAACGGGCGGCCTAGTCTACGCGATTGCCCTCAACCCTCTTGATCCCGCTCACCTTGTCCACAATGGGTGCGACAAGGGCCTTGAGCGCTTCCAGATCAGCATCCGGCGGCAAGGACTTGAGGACGTTGGTGAAGTTGAGGCCTGTGTTGCGGAAGGTCACCTTCATCAGCACCTTCTGGAGAGCTCCTGTGCAGATCTTGCGCGACTCGTCGGCCAGCTGCTTTGGGATCTTCTCCCGGAGTCGCTGGAGGGCCGTCGCCACGCCTTTGAAGAACAGGCTGAGCTTGGCGCTGGGTTGGAGGTGCTCATCGGAGGAGTACCCGAGATCCTCTATCCCCAGCTGCGCCAGCTCCCCGTCGATGGCGGCGAGATCGACAAGACCCTCAGTCCAGTGCTCCACAGTCTTCCTGAAACCGCCATGGGCGGCAGCAGCATTCGCCAGCAGCGCCTCGTCGGCCTTGATCTTCTCCGACAAGGCCACCTCCCGCTCCCTGGCGCCGTCTAGCGTCTGAGTCAAAGTAGCCAACTTCAACTCGAGATTTGCATTGGAATCCTTGGCGGCGCTGAGCTCCTTGCTCCTCTCAGCGAGAAGATCCTGCAGCTCACCATGAGCGGCAGCATCCTTTTCGCGCTCACGCTTGAGCGCAGCAAGCTCCTCACCGCTCGCCCTGAGATCGGCTTCCAGCTGTGCCACCTTCATCTCCAGCTCCTTCTTGGCGGCCTCGGCAGCTGAGGCAGCATCCCTTGCCTCCTTGAGAGCCCCGCCAATCGCTTGCTCCCGCGCGGCAAGCTCCTCCTCGTGGCTGTCAAGGTTGACCTTGCGCTGCGCCAACTCTCCTTCCTGCGCAAATAGATTTTCGGCGACAAGCCGTTGCTTCTCTTCAACTTCAGCCTTCTCGAGGAGGAAGGCTTTCCGATCCTCGAGAAGTTGCTCCCGCTCCTCCCCAGGCCGCGCGTGCCCGTGCCCTGTTTTTGGGCCTGGCCCAATAGCGCTCGGCACCGTGTGTGGCCCAGGCCCGGGGGCTCCTGTCGGTGTACTAGAGTAGGGGTACCCTAGTATCCCGAACTTGTGCACGGGCAGTTGCAGCACCCCGCGGCAAGGCTTGCCGAGCGACCGCCAAGGTCCTCCGTGGTTCCCTTGGAGCCATTCAAGAACAAAGTATTTAAGCCAAGGAGGCAAGGCCCCGGCAAGAGGAGCTTGCCGGGAAGGCCAACCAAGGCATCTCGAGGAACTTGCCGCGACGCGCCACGCGTCCCGGCAAGGCTTGGTGAGCGACAAGCTTCCGGGCGCGACAAGACGACGACCGCGGCAAGGCGCTTGCCGCGGCAAGGCGCTTGCCGCGGCAAGTAACCACCCTGTACCCACGCTCCAGCACATCCACCAATGTGTCGCCCTGGGGCTTTTCCAGGCGCGCGTGGCAGGAGGCTGTGCAGCCAGCGGTGCGCGGTGGCATGCGACGCTGACAGGATCGCCATCGTGGCGAACGGTGGCGTCCCTGATGGTCCCTTTCTGCACTGTTTGGGCGACGCAGACGGGCATTTAATGCCCTTGTCCCCTGCCGTCAGGGTTAGGTATGATACACTGTACAAGTAGTTGTACCAACCGCAACTCTTTTTACATTTTTACCCTTGTTTACGTTGCCACCTGTCGGTGACCCCTTGAGAATATAAAAGGAGGCCCATGCGCAACGTAGGGGGGTTCGAAGATTCATTCGGTCCAGAAGCCAGAAAACACTCACGCTCGGTCTCGTTAGCAGCTAGAGTGCATCGTGGCACTCAGCGCTCCCGAGCAAGAACTCAATACAATCAGACAAGCAGCAGTAGGAGTATTATCTCTCCGGAGAGCTCCGAAGCTGGGTAAACTGCTCGTGTGCTTCATCTCGATCCGCTCTTTGTGCGATCTCCGCCCCCCGCCGAACCGAAAGGGGCTCGGTCCGCTGGTCCCATAGGTGTTCGTGGATCAGTTTCCCCGACACTAGACAAGAAGCTCACACTTTGATGTTTACATGAGGCTAAGCGATTTTGATGTTTGAGAAAAGTTCCTACAAACAAATGTGAGCTATCAAAGAACAGCAAGTGTCTGATACATCGCCAACCCTAATTAAGTTGTGTTGCAGGGTTCCTGCAGGCAGACAGCAAGAGGCACGTGCACGGTGGTAGCAGGCAGGTGGTGGGTGCGGCGACAACTGCGAGCTGCATGTCTCCGGCAGCCGCGTCGCCTTCTATGCCAGACAATTTTATTATACATCTGCTAAGGGTAACTACAATGTGTTCTTCACGGAGCTCAGTTGAGTTGAATTAGTCGAGTTGTTGGGTAAGCTAACTAAGCATCCTTTTGTAACTATGCTTTCATCACGTATTGGAAAGATAGCAGAACATACATATCATCCACGTGCAAAGAACTGAAATAATTAAAGATAGTATGAATTAGTATAGTTTACTGGAGATTCGAGAACTATTGTAAACATTGCAATGCAATACTTCAGATTTAGCAGAATTTGTTGTAAGGTAATGATATTATGTATATAAATGATTGAAAACAATTCAATTAGTTGTTTCCTTCTGTGTTATTTTTAAAATATATTTTCACAGAATTAGCCTTTTGATTCATTTTTTTTTCTATGATAAATTTGCGTTTACTATGTCAAATGTAGGAAACCTATACATTAAGATGCCTTTCTTCATGTAAATTTTGTAGACCTTAGATTACTAGGTTGATTGTATTCTCTATTTCTCTTAGCATTGCTCATTGTGCCTTGAAACAATGTGTTTCCAACAATGCTAGAACTGTTTAAAAATGTCAGGAATGATATCGTCTGCATCATCAGTTGATGAGAGAAATATGTGCAGAAGATTTTTATAGGATCATTTCAGGCTTAAACATAAGTCGTAGATAATTGATTTACATCCAATAACAACCTAGACAGTGTTTGAAACTCAAGATATAAAATTGACTTTGGAATCAAGAAGTTTTTATTGCATATGTATATTAGTATATATGACTATCATATATGCTAGATTATCATATAATTATATACGATTATTAAGTATCCACTATTCACAATATCACGTATGACTAGAAGGTTTTTACAAGATTGTGATGTAGCGACTGGGCATGCCGGGCCACATATCATTAAATCCCTCCTCTGTTCTCCATCTTGACGAACTCATCGGAGAGTCGCCAATATTTTCGCTTTATTCGTAATGTCTCATCAAGACAATTTTTTTGGTTTTGTACATTTTTCACGCCACAACGCTTACCAGCCTATGAATTATAGGGAGTGAAGGAGAACCAACCAGCTGAGATAATCTGTGTAGCATTTGCTGCCAACTAGCAGAGTTGTGTACATATAGAAATCAACCACTATCAGCCAAATCTTTTTGATGTTTATCGAAGCTTTATAGACGTTTTCCTATGTAAAGCATTTAGAGATTGTATGTTTTTCTTCCAATATGTGCTAACTTTAAGATTATCTGCATGTACAACAAACATTTCTTTTTTCCAGGAATAAGAATCATATCTTATAGTGTATAATATTTTGTTGGTAGATTTTTCAGATTTAAGTATTGTTGGTTGTGCAAGAAAATAGCTTCATGTATGGATTATTGAGTTACACATGTTTCTATTTATGGTTTGTTTGTTGTATTTGGAAACAGATCTAGATAGATGATCTTTTTAATACAAAACATTCATATTAAATTTTCCTGCGTTTCTAGCCATGTAATCCAGATTATCATTGTTTTTTTAATAATATGTGTGATCCTTCCTTTGCAGTTACAGTATTCAGATAGCATAGTTTTCCACTTACAGAAAATATGCTAAGGAATTTTCAGGTACACTTTCCGAGTGCCCTCACAGTGATTTTCATGTTTCTTGGAAGGGCTTCTACATAAGGATAAATATATTCTAAAAATAGTAGATTTATGTAGTCCCATTAAGCGCAGCAAAATATTCACGCATGCCTCTACATCTACTTCATTGAATAGTAATCTGCAATCTTCATTAGCATAGAACAAAAAATTCTGTGAGAAAACTTACACATCTTTATCTCAAATCATTAAATGGGTTTAGGTACTGCCAATTCCAATATGGTCGCTTATGTTTCTCTTTTCATTGATAGTTTCTCACGAGTCCTAACTTCTACAGGTAAGGAATTGATTTGCCTCTTGATAGTTTTCTTGCTTTTTGAATTTATCTTTCTGTTGCAACCAAATTACATTATTATTTTCTGCAAATCAAAGTTGAAATCCATGGTTTCTCTATGCTGGTAAAAAATAAAGCAGTGTTCTTGATATTCCCATCTCTTTTCTTAACACAATATGCATCTTATCTTCTCTCATGTAAGCAATCTCGATAAGACTCCTCTATCTTCAAAACACACTCAAGTACATGGTTTTCCTCGGCGCGACAAACTATAGTTGGATCAGTGTTTCAAAAGACGTGGCGTGGGCTTGAAGGATGCGCTGAAGGCATCAGATGGTCGGAGGGATCGTCAAGGGGAGGTTCCCAGGGCTATGAACTAGCAAGTAATTTGAATTTTTTAATTATATTTTTTGTTTGTCCTAAATACTAGATTCATATTTCTTGATTTCCACTATTTGTAATATGATCCAAACTCCTCACGTGTTTATGTTGCTTGAATATTTCAGACTGAGTTAGAAGTAAACCACATGTCTTTCATAGTACTTCTGGAAGGTCATAGGTAAAATGATAGCCTGGCTGTGTACACTATTTGGTCACAGCTAAAATGATAGCCTGGTTGTGTACATTACTTCGAGAATTTCTCAGACCATCCACTGTTACTTATAAACTACAGAGGCTCATTGGCCTATCCACAACTATTTCAGATTGTTAAACCTTGCCTAATCTCATTGTATCTTTTTGAATTATGTTTTCGCTAGAATTAGCATACATGATTTATCTTCGCCTCTTTCATACGCATTCTTTCTGCATGAGAATTGAGGAAGTTAAACAATGGCATAAATTAGAACGGTGACACACTTATCATGAGATGGTACTTCTGTACAAACAGGATAAGAAAGCTATTAGAATTTGTTAAACTTATTAATCGGTGATGTTGTAATAACTGACAAAGAGGTTGTTGTCTTGCTGAGTTCAGTCTTACAAATAGAAAGAGGCATGGGTACTGCTGCCCAGTCTATTTTGTTTTCAGTAGTGAAGCTACAAATACTTTTTGTTTTTAGTGTGAAAACTCCATTTTTTCCACATTGTTAGCTAGATTCTCAAACGATTTTGAAGACCTTTAGTCTCTATTTTGTACGCCCATGGAGATGTTTGCTAACAACAATTGCATCACAAAATATTATGTGTCTTGTGGACTTTTCTTACCTGTTGATAATGCTACTTAAGAAACCACTTGGATGCCATGGCAGAACAGAGAAAGAGGCGCTATGGAAGGTTTACATGCTGACTACGACCGACTGAAAACATAAGACATGGATTGACACAGAAACTTAGTATTAAAAATTCCATCCTCCAATATAATCTAGAAAATAATGAGTCAGCCTTCCCTTCATGAGCTTATTTTCTTTATGGTTCATGTACAGAAAAAGAAGAAACAAAAATAAACATTATAGTCCAGATGATAAGAACAGTGATTTCTCTCAACGACGCATGCTTAGTTCTGGCATATACTAGGTTAAGTGATGTTCCAGAGTACACATGGAAAGTCACTTGAAGGAAGCCAAGAAAAAAAATAATGTATCTCAATCTAAGTGGCAACCAGTTCCAACGTGTATAATTATTATGTGCTAATGCACAAAAGTTCTCAAGTATATCACTCATCATGTCACTAGCTTCCTGTTCATGGCGTGCCCATGCTGCTGTATGTTCTTACCAAATTGAACTCCTTCAGTAACTACCTTAATTCCTGCAGTATGGCCTACTCTGCTACTATATTATCCTTGAGCTTAGTTTTATTTGGAAGGGAGAAAGGAAGGGATGTTGATGACCCACCATCCAGTGGCCAACCCAGTGCAAGGTAGAAGTACGATAAATCAACACTATGGTCTATTCATTTGCCTGCTTGAATACAAAATGCGTTTATCTTGCATGGGTGGATAATTCATGAATTTATATATGTTACCCGCAAAAAAAGGAATTTATATATGTGAAAAATTCATTAGCTCCTTGATGTATTAATATAAGTATTTTTATGTAACATCTGTTAGATATAATCTTCACATTGTGTATAGATACATACTTCAGAAACACAAACAAATGAATTTCCATTGTTGCTTAGTTAAGAGAAAGGACAAGAACAAATTAAACAATACTCAATTGACGTATAAACAAATTAAAGGAATTTCCATTGTTGCGTGGTGGAATCTCTAAAAAGACTTATATTTAGGAACGGAGGGAGTATATCAAAATAACTACACATTCCGATGTGATATGTGACAGGGGCAATCCCAAATAGTCAAACAACTCAATTGGCGTAGAAGAAGTGATTACCATTGGTGACTAATGATTACAAAAACAACTACTCCCTCCGTCCCTAAATATAAGTCTTTGTAGAGATTCCACTAGGTGGACTACATACGGAGGAAAATGAATGAATCTACTCTTAATATGCATCTATTTACATCCGTATGTGGTTCGTAGTGGAATCTCTACAAAGACTTACATTTAGGAACGGAGAGAGTAGAAGACAAAAAAAATTAGAACACACTAGATAGATATTAACAAAAAATAGTTACAAAGCAAATATATATCGTCCAATCAAGTATCCATTGAAGGAAATGTGCCCTAAAGAATCTAGAGTATACCTCCATACTTCAAAGGCATATTTACGAAGATCTTCAATATTTTATACTAGCCCATGCGAATGCACGGGTTGGCGACTAGTATTGTTCTAAAGGATCATTAGGAGGCACATCAATGGAAGCAAGACCAATAATTTCATCTTTACTAGGCAATTCTTTATCATGGGGTTGTCTACAAAATTTACCAAAATTAAAGTCATGAGACATATCCCCTAAACCAATAGTAACAATATCCTTTTTGCAATCTATCCTCGCATGAATAGTATTCAAGAAGGGTCTACCAAATATAATGGGACAAAAGTCATCTTGTGGGGAACCAAGAACAAGAAATCAGTAGGATATTTAATTTTCCCACGCAAGACTTCAACATCTCTAACAATCCCAATTGGTGAAATAGTATCCCTATTGGCAAGCTTAATAGTAACATCAATACCTCCTATTTCAGCGGGTGCGATGTCATGCATAATTTATTCATATAAGGAATGAGGTATTGCACTTGCACTAGCACCCATATCACATAAGCCATGATAACAATGATCTCCTATTTTAACAGAAACAACAGGCATGCCAACAACAGGTCTATGTTTATTTTCAGTATCGGGTCTAGCAATTCTAGCAGCTTCATCACAGAAGTAAATAACATTCGCATCAATATTATCAACCAAGAGATCTTTAACCATAGCAATACTAGGTTCAACTTTAATTTTCTTAGAGGGTGTAGGTATTCTAGCATTACTCTTACGAACCGCAGTTGAAGCTTTAGCATGGTCCTTTATTCTAACAGGGAAAGGTGGCTTCTCAATATAAGCAGTAGGAACAATAGGATCAACATTATGAGTAATAGTCTTTTCTTCAACTTTAATAGGTTCTACTACTTTTATTTCAATGGTAGGATGATATTTAAACCACTTCTCCTTAGGGAGATCAACATGAGTAGCAAATAATTCACAGAAAGAAGCTATTATCTCAGAGTCAAGCCCATATTTAGTGCTAAATTCACGAAAAGCATCGGTATTCATAAAAGATTTAACACAATAAAACTTAGGTGTTATACCTGACTCCTTACCTTCGTTGAGTTCCCAATCTTTAGAGTTGCGTTTAATTCTTTCCAATAAATCCCATCTAAATTCAATAGTGTTCATCATAAAAGAACCAGTACAAGAAGTATCGAGCATGGAGCGATTATTGAGAGAAAGCCAAGCATAAAAATTTTGAATAATAATTTCTCTTGAGAGCTCATGATTGGGGCATGAATATAACATTGACTTAAGCCTCCCCCAAGCTTGAGCGATACTTTCTCCTTCATGACTCCAAAAATTATATATATAATTAGGACCAGATGCATAGGATAAAGCTTCTGATGAAATTCCAATTTCAATCGGTTGTAGTTCCATGATCCAATATCATCACATAGCCTAAACCATGTCAATGACTTTCGCTTCAAAGATAAAGGGAAGACCTTCTTCTTGATAACATCCTCGGGCATACCTGCAAGCTTAAATAATCCACAAACTTCATCCACATAGATTAAGTGCATATCAGGATGTAATGTTCCATCTCCTGTAAAAGGATTAGCCAGCAGTTTCTCTATCATACCCGAAGGAATTTCAAAGTGAACATTTTCAGTAGGTTCAGTAGGTTGAGGAGCAACTCTTTGCTCTTCTGGTTGGGGTGAAGATACCCCGAACAAGCCCCTCGAAGGATTATTTTCCATAGTAACAAGAGACAGTAAATTTCAGCACACTATATAAATGTCTCCTTATCAAATTCCACCTACCAAAGGCGCTTCACTCCCCGACAACGGCGCCAGAAAAGAGTCTTGATGACCCACAAGTATAGGGGATCTATCATAGTCCTTTCAATAAGTAAGAGTGTCAAACCCAACGAGGAGCAGAAGGAAATGACAAGCGGTTTTTAGTAAGGTAACAGATAGTTTTGTGATAGGGTAATTCATAACAGGTAACAAGTACAAAAGTAACTAAGGTGCAGCAAGGTGGACCAATCCTTTTTGTAGCAAAGGACAAGCCTGTACAAACTCTTATATAAAGCAAAGAGCTCCCGAGGACACATGAGAATTATCATCAAGCTAGTTTTCGTCATGCTCATATGATTCGCGTTCGTTACTTTGATAATTTGATATGTGGGTGGACCGGTGCTTGGGTACTACCCTTAATTGGACAAGCATCCCACTTATGATTAACCCCTCTTGCAAGCATCTGCAACTACGAAAGAAGAATTAAGGTAAACCTAACCATAGCATGAAACATATGGATCCAAATCAGCCCCTTACGAAGCAACGCATAAACTAGGGTTTAACCTTCTATCACTCTAGCAACCCATCACCTACTTATAACTTCCCAGCGCCTTCCCCTAGGCCCAAACAATGGTGAAGTGTCATGTAGTCGACATTCACATAACACCACTAGAGGAAACACAACATACATCTCATCAAAATATCGAACGAATACCAAATTCACACGAGTACTTATAACAAGACTTCTCCCATGTCCTCAGGAACAAACATAACTACTCACAAATCATATTCATGCTCATGATCAAAGGGGTATTAATATGCATAAAGGATCTGAACATATGATCTTCCACTGAATAAACCAACTAGCATCAACTACAAGGAATAATCAACACTACTAGAAACCCACAGGTACCAATCTGAGGTTTTGAGACAAAGATCGGATACAATAGATGAACTAGAGTTTGAGAGGAGATGGTGCTGGTGAAGATGTTGATGGATATTGACCCCCCTCTCGATGAGAGGATCGATGCTGATGACGATGGCGATGATTTCCCCCTCCCGGAGGGATGTTTCCCCGGCAGAACAGCTCCGCCGGAGCCCTAGATTGGTTCCGCCAAGGTTCCACCTCGAGATGGCGGCGCTTCGTCCTGAAAGCTTCCTTATGATTTTTTCCAGGGCAAAAAGACACCATATAGCAGAAGATGGGCATCGGCGGCCTGCCTGGTGGCCCACGAGGCAGGGGGCGCGCCTAGGGGGTAGGGTGCACCCTCCACCCTCGTGGACGGTGGGTGTCCCCCTATGGTGCTTTCTTCGCCCAATATTTTTAATATATTCCAAAACTGACTTTCGTGGAGTTTCAGGACTTTTGGAGTTGTGCAGAATAGGTCTCTAATATTTGCTCCTTTTCCAGCCCAGAATTCCAGCTGCCGGCATTCCCCCTCTTCATGTAAACCTTGTAAAATAAGAGAGAAAAGGCATAAGTATTGTGACATAATGTGTAGCAACAACCCATATTGCAATAAATATTGATATAAAAGCATGATGCAAAAATGGACATTTCAGATCCCAATGGTAAAGCGGCGGATCAAAAGGTATATCGTTCCATGATTGGCTCCTTGATTTACCTTTGTGCATCTAGACCAGATATCATGTTGAGTGTGGGAATTTGTGCATGGTTTCAAGCCGCACCTAAGGAAAGCCACTATGTGGCGGTCAAGCGAATCTTTCGATATTTGACTCATACCCCAAACTTTGGCTTATGGTACCCAAGAGGAGAAAACTTCAACCTTTTGGGCTATTCAGACTCAGATTGGGCGGGAGACAGAGTGGATAGGAATTCCACCTCCGGAGGGTACCAATTTCTTGGTTGCTCTTTGGTGAGTTGGTCTTCTAAGAAGCAAAGTTGTGTGTGTCTCTCGTCCACCGAAGCGGAGTATGTGGCCACCGGTAGTTGTTGTGCTCACCTTCTATGGATGAGGCAAACTTTGAAGGATTACAATGTCATTTGTGACTAAGTGCCTCTTTGGTGTGACAATGAAAGTGCCATCAAGATCTCTCTCAACGCGGTGCAACACTTCAAGATGAAGCATATTGAGATTCGGTATCACTTCATCCAGGATCACATTAGGCGAGGGGAGATCAAGAACAAATATGTCAACACTCATGATAACCTTGCAGATATTTTCACGAAGCCCTTGGATGAAGCTAGATTTCACGAGTTAAGGCATGAGCTAAATATCATTGATTCGAGCAATGTAGCTTGAACCCGTGCACACACCACCATATTCATCTTGATATGTTGTTTAGGTGTAGGCATGGACATAGGGGGAGTGTTGTTCTCTCAATGAACTCTCCCTCCCCCCATTATGCATAAATTGATCAAGTCTTTCACATTAGCCATTTTTATGGTACTTGTGCTTCAAAGATGAGTTTTGGTCATGGGCCCAAGGTTAAAATCTCCGCGGTGCCATACCACTTGACTCAAACATAGGTGGCCTCGGCCACCGCCCTCTCCTTGAGAGGTGTGTGTTTCTTGTCCTCTAGTGGGTGTTTCTTCTGCCTTTGTGTTTGATCCCTCCCCTTGTTGGTTCTTTTCTTGCTTAACCTAAGCCCTTTTTGTGTGTCTAGTCCTTGAGTACTTGGCTGAGTGGTACTACCGTTGATGGACATTAAGCGGTACTACCACCCTCCCCGGCGGTACTACCGCTATGGAGCGGGACTGGGGGGCTTATGTCGGGCAAGGGGAGTTTCTTTCTCCCCCACACCCATTCACTAACCTCTCTCAGCCCCCTTCGTGCTTCGGCACTGTACTCACTGCGGGAGCGCTCCAGCGGGCCGGTAGTGCCGGATCTGACCACGGCAGTAGGGAACCGCCGTTCCCCCGCCTAGAGCGGTACTACCGCTCCCCTAGAGCGGTACATCGCCGTACTACCGCTAGATGCCCACTTCCACCGTACTCGTACCAAATATCAATCTATGTTGCTTTTTCTGGTGGCTTATGCTCGTTCTTTCGTGTTGTTTCTTGTGTTTGGGTGTTTGATTCCAGGCGATGGCCCGTCAGAGCAACCGGTCCGCCGTGTCAACCCTGGTCGTTCTGCGTCAAAGCGCTATCGCACTTCAGAGTCAGGGGCTGCTTCCTCAAGTATTCCTCCTCCTCGGCCCAAGAAGACGATTGCCCACAAGCCCAAGCCTAGGGGAAAGACTGTGACGGAAATGACTGCCAAGGAGTTCTGGGAAAGGTGTCGGTGCAACCCCTATACATATGATCAAGAACCCACTTTGGTCAACCGCCCATTCTGGATCCGTTTTCAGTTTGCTATCTGCTTTGATGTGATCAAAACAAAGAAGAACCTCTTTGTTGATGTCCGCTCCATCGACATTGCTTATTTGGAGAAGGATCCTTCCTACTTTGGTGAAGCTCTGCAGATGTGCTCTCAGTTGAACATTCTAAGGACCATGGAGTTCAACAAGGACTTTGATGCGGATGTCGTGGCTCAGTTTTATGCCACGGTCCATCTTGGAGCAAATGAGGAAAGAACTCTAACTTGGATGACAAATGGCAAGATTATTTCCGTAAAATGGAAGGCATTCATGGAGTTACTTGGGATTGAAGATCAAGGGCTTGAGACTCCTGTGGGCTTTTGTCGTCACCGCAATGCAACTTACACTCACAAGCAAGCCCTCTGGCCCTACTGCACTTTGAAGGTTAACCTCGAGACTAAGAAGGAAACTTACGAGCTGCCTGCTTTTCTGGATATCCTCCATCGCATCTTCAGAGAGACTCTCTTCCCTCGCATTGGGAACTTGGACATGGTTCACTCGTTTCTCGTGTATATGCTTCTGTTCTGTCAGCATGAGAAGGAAGAAAACACTGGAGAGTCCTTGGATATCTCTCATGTCATGTGGTCTGAGCTTGTCTCCGCTATCTCTGAGCGCAAGTGCCCTATTTATGCTCCGTTTCTCATGTTGCTTATTGAGAAGGCTTGGGAGCACTCAAACCCTAATGTCGTGTTGGAGACTAGAGTGTTGACCCCTCATGAGATCAAGCGCCTGAGGAAGAAGGAGAACTAGGGTACTTCGATTCCGCAGTCTGGGATCCCGTCAGCTGTTGACGAGGTTGAGGCGGAGGATGAGGCTGATGCTGATGATGATGCGGATTATGAACCCTCTGGAGTGGAGCCCTCATGGGTAAAGAAGATCAAGCGCAAAATGAATAAACTCTTCTGCATGGAGTCTCATGGATAGTATATGGCTCATGTGTCTGAGAAGAAGGCCAGGAGCCGCCACAAGGAGCTCATGCATCAGTTGGGTGCGATAGTTGCCAGCGGATCCAAGGGCAAGATCACCAATGAGCAGGAGTGGGTTCAGCAGCACTGTCCTTGGTCAGACTCTGATACCGAGCAGCCCCCTACCGATGACGGAGGTGTAGACGATCTCGCCGGGATGTGATGATGGCGATCTTTAGTTATGCTTTCACCTGGAGCCGTAGCAACGCTCCTTCCCCTTTTGGTATCTCGATGCCAAAGGGGGAGAGAGTTTAGGGATTTGTCGCTGTCGAGTGGCGAGTGTGTGTCTTGTTTGCCCTGTTGAGTTGCAAGTGTGTGTCTTGTTTGCCTTGTCTTGTTTTCTTGTCCTTTGCTTTGGTTTGGTTTGTGCTCGTGAGACTTGGTACCCTATCATATGGTGTGAGACATATGCTACCCTATTATTATCTTTGTATGCCAAGTACTTTATTAGTTTGTGAGCTCGTGATTATCTCTTATGTCTACCTTGCTCACTTGCCACTCTATTGCATCCTAGCTCATTTATGTCTTATCTTTGATGCAATTGTTGTCAGACTATAAAATATAGGGGGAGTGTTGATCCTAATGTGTGTACTTTGCAATCCAAAGGCATCTCTAATTAGGTGCACACATCTAGGGGGATCCTGTCAATATTTTGTACTTTTGGGATTCATTTACTCCCATGTCTTACCTTTGTGCATATCCCATGTTGTCATCAATCCACCAAAAAAGGGGGAGATTGTTAAGGCATATCTCTCTCTAAGTAGTTTTGGTGATTGATGACAATGTTGTTGCGGACTAATCGTGTGTGTTGAGTATTTCAGAGATTCATTCATCGGCACAAGACGATTCCTTCCCCTTGGAGTTTTATGTAAAGATGTTGTAGTTTCTTTTGTTTCGGTTTTGGTGGACATGATTCGTAGGAGTCACCATACTATCAAGAGGGGGTCTGCATTGGAAAGGCTAGGGTGGAAGCAACACATACACATCTCATTAGCACCCACTGGTCCTTCCCGCTTCAATGGAGGATCTTTTGTTGCCTCTTTTTGTGAGCTTGTTTTAGTCCCAGCTGTAGTACTGCAGCTCCCAGCGGAAGTACCGCTCAAGAGCCACAAGCGGTAGTACCGCTCGTCAGTGGTAGTACGGCCCAGTTTCATAGGGGGCAGTACCGCTGCCCAGCGGTAGTACCGCCAGGGGCCTCTCAGCCATAGTGCCACTGAGGTATTGTGCTACTACCGCCTCGACTCGAAAGTTTCGCCTCTCGTGTCGGGTTGTGCGGCACTGGCAGCGGCAGTAGAGGCGGTAGTACCGCTCATGAGCGGTAGTAGCGCCCCTACCACCACTGCTAGTACCGCCCTGGGTCTAGATCTCGCTCCGCCTCAGGTCTCCCCCAGTCTACATGGCAGTATCGCAAGGGGGAGTGTCGTGGTTCTAAGTCTGACAGTAGAGTGGGGGGTAGGCATGGAGAGGCAAGGTCCTAGCTATGGAGAGGTTGTAAACACAAGAGATGTACGAGTTCAGGCCCTTCTCGGAGGAAGTAAAAGCCCTACGTCTCGGAGCCCGGAGGCGGTCGAGTGGATTATGTGTATATGGATTACAAGGTGCCGAACCCTTCTGCCTGTGGAGGGGGGTGGCTTATATAGAGTGCGCCAGGACCCCAGCCAACCCACGTAATGAAGGGTTTAAGGTGTATTAAGTCCGGGGCGTTACAGGTAATGCCCCACATAAAGTGTCTTTACTATCATAAAGTCTACTTAATTACAGGCCGTTGCAGTGCAGAGTGCCTCTTGACCTTCTGGTGGTCGAGTGAGTCTTCATGGTCGAGTCCTTCAAGTCAGTCGAGTGAGTCCCTCGTAGGTCGACTGGAAGGTGATCTCTTCTAAGGGTGTCCTCGGGCAGGGTACTTAGATCAGGTCTGTGACCCTACCCTAGGTACGTGACTCCATCATTAGCCCCCGAATGGATTGAGGCTTGAGTGATGAAGGAGTTGATGTTGTTTCCGATTAGCTTTTGCATACTGGTTGTGCGTTGTTTTTGAACCAAAAAAATTCTCTCTGTTGATAGTGAACAACTTTTCTTCAGTCGACTCGATCCATTTTTTTCTTCGTCGAGTGACCTTTCGGGCTTCGTCGATTTCCGAGCGACGGATCGCAGGAAATCCCGCGCCTGACAGACCGATTTGCCGTTCGCGGATTCCGCGGGATGTGAAATTTGGGGAAACGCGCGAAGCGGAGCGGACCGCGGTGTTCGGATGGGACGGGACATAGACGCCTCGATTCCCGCGCCGCTTTCTTCGCCACGTATCCCGCCCGCGTAACAGTTCCAGGATATGATTAGATCGACCGGGCCCACCTGTCATCCACTCGGAAGGGACCTTATAAATGCGCCCGGCGAGGGTTTTTTGAACAGTGCCTCAGCATTCTCTTTCTCTGCCCCCTTCGTCTCCGCCCAACGCGCTCGCTCTCACCTCCGCACAACTTCTCCTCACGCGTCTCACCGGCAACCATGGCCAAGGAGAAGACGGCGGCGCTGGAACGCGCGAAGAAGGCGTCGGCGACGGAGAAGGTGAAGGGGAGATCCACCAGCCGCGGTGGGTCTTCGTCTAGATCCCGCCTGCCGAAAGGCTGGGTCCAGGGAGATTGGATCCAGTCGACCATCACGGAGAAGGATCTCCTCGACATGGCCAACGAGGGCCTGATCCCTCATGGAGCTGCAAGGCTTCCGGGGAAAGAATGGCAGCCCCAGCCGGAGGAGGGTGAGTGCGTGCTTCTGGCTACCCATGTCGACCGCGGATTTTCTTTGCCGCCGAGCATTTTCTTCCGTGGTTTCTTGAACTTCTTTGGAGCGCAACTCCACCACTTTACCCCGAATTCTATCGCCTATCTTGCCGCGTTTGTGTCCATGTGTGAGAGTTTTCTGGGTTGTCGACCGCATTGGGGCTTATTCAAGCACATATTCACATGTCGCTCTCAAACCATGAAGAAGGCGAGCCCGGGCGACGAAAGAACCCGAGTGGTCCAAATGTGTGGAGGTCTGGGGATCCAGGTGAGGAACAAGAGCACCTTCCTAGCCATGACATTTCCTGAGTCAGTCAGAGGCTGGCAGTCGACCTGGTTCTACTGCCAGGATGAGTCGACACCGGGGCAGTCGAGTGGACTCCCTCAATTTACCATGGACCGAGTGAACAAGCCCTCCTCTCTGAAGTTGATTCCGGAGGAGAAAGCTGACGTGAAGATGCTGATGGAGCGCGTAGTTCAGTTGGTTCGGGAGGGAGTGACAGGTATGGATCTCCTGGAGGTTTTCCTTAGGCGCCGAATCCAGCCTCTTCAGTTCCGGAGCCATTGCATGTGGTTGTACTGCGGGACTGAGGATGTGACTCGGGTCAATCCAGAAACAGTCGACGATACCACTCTGGAAAGGTGGATGGCCGCTGTTACTGGGAACAAAGATAACCCTCGCGGAGCCAGAAGGATTCCTCCACTCGACTGCCACAGTGATCCAAACAAGGTATGTCTGCTCCACTTCCCATTGTATTCTCGTCACATTTATTTCTGTTTTCTCTGCCGATCGGTCGACTGATCTTTGTCTTGATGTCTATGAGGCCCTCACTGAGCTGTACTCGATGCCCAATGGAGCACAGGCTCCGACCGAGGAGGGAGAAGCGAGCGGGGGCGAGAGCCAGGAGGAGGAGTGGGACTCGGACGCCGCTGAGGCTGATGATGATGATGATGACGATGATGACGATGACGATGAGGACGAGGAAGAGGAAGAGGAGGAGGAGGTCGCACCACCGCGCTCGGAAAGGCGGTCGAAAATTGTCCATGACCCTGCGACCGAACGCGGCGAGGGGGTTGCGACTGTTACACAGTCGACCAAGCGCCCTCGGACCACCTCTCCGGCGCCGACTGAAAAGGCGTCGAAGCAGCCTAGGGCGGCCCCGTCGAAGCCAACCAAGCACCTGCCGAAGATGAAGGTGTCCATCCCCACCATATCAGGGTAATCATGTTGCTTAAGTCTTCTTGTTTTGTGTGAACTTTGTCTCTGGTTGGCGCTGGAGTTAGTCGACTGATTCTTTGGAGTTGCAGTGCTGCTACTTCTGAGACCTCAGCCCGGGCTGATGACCATGAGATGGAGGACGCATCAACCTCAAAACCTGGTACTATACTCTTAACACTGTCTTTAGTCGACTGACTCATGATCTAATCCTGATTCTTTTCTGTAGTTCCATCCAATGTTGTAATCACTCTCCCTGATGATGATGAAGATGAGGAACCGCTGAAGTACAGAAGGAGTAGGAAAGCGTCTGCCAGCAGGGTGACCCAGGATGTGACGGTGCCTGAGGCTCTGGTCGCAGAAGAGGAGAACACCACTCGACACACCGTGTCCTTCGCAGATCCACTGACAAGTGCTCCGCAGCCCTCCCTCTTCACGACGCACCACGTCCCAGAGGACCAAGCTGGCGCAGCGAAGGAGGCAATACGCCAGGCAGGGATCATGATGGAGCAGTTGAAGACCATCCGGGATGCGAGCCAGGCAGCTTACGACGCCAGTTCCGCCCTCCAACGCAATGTTCAGGTCAGTCGACCACCATTTGTTCTGTTAGGATATGCTATCGGAAACTTTTCTTTCCAGAATTTATAGTAGTCACCCACTGGGTGTGTCGAGTTGAACTCCGTGTTAGCGGGGGCACGCTGAGTGCACCCGCTGGGTGTAGTCCCCAAGGCTAAGGTCGACTGCCGGCAGTCGGCCTTAGGCTTTATAATTTCAGTCTTTCCGTCATTCGACTATGGCGACTGGATTTCGCAAACCGGTCGACTGGTCGACTCTGTCTTCAATAGAATTAGTGGGGGCACGCTGAGTGCACCCACTGGGTGTAGTCCCCAAGGCTAAGGTCGACTGTGGGCAGTCGGCCTTAGGCTTTATAATTTCAGTCTTTCCGTCATTCGACTATGTCGAATGGATTTCGCAAACCGGTGGGGGCACGCTGAGTGCACCCCCTGGGTGTAGTCCCCGAGACTGTGGTCGACTGCTGGCAGTCGATTACAGTCTTAAAGAATATATCTCTTTTTTTTGAGGTCGACTGGTCGACTCTATCTTCAAATAGGATTAGTGGGGGCACGCTGAGTGCACCCGCTGGGTGTAGTCCCCGAGACTACGGTCGAATGCTTGTATTCGGCTGTAGTCTTAGAAACGCGTGATTTTTCCTTTTTCACTCGGAAGTGAATTATATTTGACATTTAGTCGATTGGTTCTTCGCAGAACTCCTGTGATCTTGTGGCTCGCTACTCTGAGCTGGAAAACAAGCACATTCAGCTCGAGCTGAATTTGAAGCTGGTTCAGGAGAATCTGACGAAGGCAAAGGAGGAGACCGAAGGTATGTTTGGTGAGACCTTGATGACTGCTTTTTCCCTTTATTTGTTTCAAAATCTGATCTTGCTGTAACTTGCAGGTAAGGTGAGGGAGGCCCAACGGAAGAAGGACCTTGAACTAGCTGAGAAGATCAAGCTTGTTGACGAGAAGTTAGCTTCAGTCGCCAAGCTTGAGCAAGAAAATGTCAATCTGAAAGCTGCTCTTGGGAAGAAAAAAGATCTGGAGGCCTTCCTGAATGGTCTTGCCAAGAAGCTGTTTCTTATGCTTGAAGGTAAATCTCTATGCTCGGCGATCATTTCCAACCGTGGTTTTTCCATTCGACCATCGCCTTGACTCGGTGATCGTCCTTGCAGAATTTTGTCAAAACTTTGAAGAAGAAACTAGCCGGCTGGAACCAAACCTTGACCCCGTCAATTCTCCGATGGACGACGAAGTCGCCATGAATGTTTTCCGACTGGAGTCCCGTGTTGCAGCTGTCGTGGACTATCTTGCATGACTGAAGGTCGCCACATCTCGCATCGACTCGACGCTCTGGCCCGGGGAGACACTTCAGAACGACCTCGAGTCGCTGATGGCTCGCTTGAACACGATCCCTGGTCGAGTGCAGGAGTGGAAAAAGTCCTCGGCTCGGTGCGGTGCAGATGTTGCTCTGTGTCTGGCCCGAGTCCACTGCAAAGATGCGCGAGAAGACAAGCTGGCGGCCCTCCGGGTGGCCAACACCAAGAAACACGACTTCAGGTCCTTTATGGAAACTTTCCTTGCGGCTGCCACTCGGATCGTAGATGGAATTGATCTTGATGAGTTTGTTGCACCTTCCAGCCCTCCACAGGAGGGGTAAAAAACTTCTTCTAAGCTCGACGCTTTAAATTTGCCTCGGTATGCCGAGTGGAGTGGTAACTGATAAACCTTAACGGGCTTAGTGCCTGAGCACTTTCGGTTCCTTTAGGTATCGATCCAAACTTTAATTTGGCGTTTGAATATGATTTCTTTCGGCTCGAAATGTCTTTTGCAGGTTCAAAGCAGGGCGCTTACTGCAATCGACTTATTCCTTAGTCCACTTAGATGAGCGCTGGGATGCAGCTAAGCCCCCGAGTGAGAGGTTTGCTCTTCACTCGGTAGGATTTTTATATCTTAGGCGAGTACTTGGACTGCAGCTAAGCCCCCGAGTGAGAGGTTTGCTCTTCACTCGGTAGGATTTTGATAACTTAGGCGAGCACTGGGCTGCAGCTAAGCCCCCGAGTGAGAGGTTTGCTCTTCACTCGGTAGGATTT